>NC_134353.1:722487625-722794645 GCF_048569485.1 Anomaloglossus baeobatrachus
GTGTGGGGGTCTCTTCCCTATTTTTCATATTTTAAATGATTCTAAACAAAATTTCATTTTTTTACTGCTTGAGCTTGTATTCCTTCTTTTGGATTATTTAGGTTTGTCATTAATGTATTGTGCCTCTACATGTTAGGCCTCTGCCACACTCACGTGAATTTCACGCACGTGCCGAGAGACACGTATTTCCCCTGCGTGTTGCGTGCAGGTAAGTACGTGTCTCTGGTACGTGCGTGACACGTGTGTTCTACGTGTGCTATCCGCGATAGCACACGTAGAACCGGTAATTATTATACTCACCTGGTCCTTCCTGATGTCCGCGCTGCTGTCCGTGGTGCTGATCCTCGGTCTCCAGCCCTCCCGTCTCCCCGCTGCTGCTGCTGCCAGGCAGTGAAGTGAATATTCAATGAGAATAATGAGCGGCGGTCGGCAGCAAGAGGCAGCAGCGGCAGAGACAGGAGGGCTGGAGAAGGTGAGTTAATGTTTTTTATTTTTTTCCCTGACATGTGTGTTTACTCCGGCGCGTGTCACACGGGACCGCATCCACACTACACCCGTGTGGTACGGGTGCGGGCCGTGTAACACCCGTGCTGCCGGAGAAAACACTGACATGTCAGCGCTTTGAAAATCGCACACACGTACAAACGCACACGGACACACGTTCCGTGTGGTTTTACGTGTGTGTGCCTGCTACCATAGGGTAGCATTGCTGTACATGTCTCCGTGCCGCCGGTACGTGTAAAAAATGACAAACACGTGCCGGAGGCACGGATGTGTGGAGCAGGCCTCCGGCACGTGTTTGTCATTTTTTACACGTACCGGCGGCACGGAGACATGTACAGCAATGCTACCCTATGGTAGCAGGCACACACACGTAAAACCACACGGAACGTGTGTCCGTGTGCGTTTGTACGTGTGTGCGATTTTCAAAGCGCTGACATGTCAGTGTTTTCTCCGGCAGCACGGGTGTTACACGGCCCGCACCCGTACCACACGGGTGTAGTGTGGATGCGGTCCCGTGTGACACGCGCCGGAGTAAACACACATGTCAGGGAAAAAAATAAAAAACATTAACTCACCTTCTCCAGCCCTCCTGTCTCTGCCGCTGCTGCCTCTTGCTGCCGACCGCCGCTCATTATTCTCATTGAATATTCACTTCACTGCCTGGCAGCAGCAGCAGCGGGGAGACGGGAGGGCTGGAGACCGAGGATCAGCACCACGGACAGCAGCGCGGACATCAGGAAGGACCAGGTGAGTATGATAATTACCGGTTCTACGTGTGCTATCGCGGATAGCACACGTAGAACACACGTGTCACGCACGTACCAGAGACACGTACTTACCTGCACGCAACACGCAGGGGAAATACGTGTCTCTCGGCACGTGCGTGAAATTCACGTGAGTGTGGCAGAGGCCTTAAGTGTAGTACAGGTATGATGTCTGTGGGCACAGTAGCTGGACATGAGTCACCTATATTTTGCAGTCAACACTAGAGTTGAGCGATGTTCGAGGTTCGCCAATTTCATGTTCGAGTGATTTTGGGGGTGCTCGAGATCGAACTCTAATGCGAGCTTTTTCCTAAAAGATCGACAGCTCGAGTTACGTTCGAGAACGGTTCGATCAGCAAAAAGCTTAGCTAGTTACTAGCTGGATTTTCACTGTAATAGTGTGAGTCACTCTGTGATTCACACTGTTATCAAATTTCAGCGTATAGTGTGTGTGGGGGGCTCATTTAGATCAGTGCTGTTGGGATAATGGCGATCGCCTTTTTTTTTTTTTCCCTAAGCGTGCGTGCAGTGGGGCGGGCCAGCATGTCAGCCAATCACAGACACACACACAGCTAAGTGGTCTTTTTTGCCAGACAAGCAAGGGCATGTGTCATAGGCTGTGAATGTCACATGACCTTGCATTATAAATACGGCCATTTTCCCTCACGGTGCCATTATCTGCTTTCTGCGTGTAGTTCACCACTCACGCAGCTCCTGTTGCCGCTCCGGCTGTGTACGCTATACACACAGCGCTCTACAGATTAAGGACAGAAGTTTATTTCAGCCCTTTTCAGGGCTGTTTTCCTTCGGCTCAAAGCCATAGGTGACAGGCAGGTCAGTGGAAATGCTGTATACAGCTTCAGATAACAGCGTCTGTGTACCTAAGCTCAGGGAATTCCTTGCTGCATTTCACCATTAGGAGGGATAGAAAGTGAGGCTTCCTTTACTGTCCACTGACCCAGAGAACCCGGCCCCTGTACCCACCTGCCCATTTTTGCCATGCTATTTTTATAGCAAAGAGTGCTGAAAATTAGTGGCATCCAAAAAGTGGCTGCTATACTCCATTGTTGTCCCACTGGTGCCAAGCAATTTCCACCACCTCTGCATTCTACCCTCATGCACACATTTTGCTACGCTATTCTTATAGCAAACAGTGCTGAACATAAGTGGCATCCAAAAAGTGTCTGCTATACTCATTTTGTGTCCCACTTGTGCCAAGCAAGTCCCACCACCTCTGCATTCAACCCTCATGCACATTTTGCTACGCTATTTTTATAGCAAACAGTGCTGAAAATTAGTGGCATCCTCAAAGTGTCTGCTATACTAATTTTGTGTCCCACTGGTGCCAAGCAAGTCCCAGCACCTCTGCATTCAACCCTCATGCACATTTTGATAAGCTATTTTTATAGCAAACAGTGCTGAAAATTAGTGTCATCCACAAAGTGTCTGCTATACTAATTTAGTGTCCCACTGGTGCCAAGAAAGTCTCATCACCTCTGCATTCTACCCTCATGCACATTTTGCTACACTACACTATTCTTATAGCAAACAGTGCTGAACATAAGTGGCATTCACAAAGTGTCTGCTATACTAATTTAGTGCCCCACTTGTGCCAAGCAAGTCCCACCACCTCTGCATTCTACCCTCATGCACATTTTGCTACGCTATTCTTATAGCAAACAGTGCTGAACATAAATGGCATCCAAAAAGTGTCTGCTATACTAATTTTGTGTCCCACTTGTGCCAAGCAAGTCCCACCACCTCTGCATTTAACCCTCATGCACATTTTGCTACGCTATTTTTATAGCAAACAGTGCTGAAAATTAGTGGCATCCACAAAGTGTCTGCTATACTAATTTTGTGTTCCACTGGTGCCAAGCAAGTCCCAGCACCTCTGTATTCTACCCTCATGCACATTTTGCTACGCTATTTTTATAGCAAACAGTGCTGAAAATTAGTGGCATCCACAAAGGGTCTGCTATACTAATTTAGTGTCCCACTTGTGCCAAGCGAGTCCCATCACCTCTGCATTCTACCCTCATGCACATTTTGCTACGCTATTCTTATAGCAAACAGTGCTGAACATAAATGGCATCCAAAAAGTGTCTGCTATACTAATTTTGTGTCCCACTTGTGCCAAGCAAGTCCCACCACCTCTGCATTTAACCCTCATGCACATTTTGCTACGCTATTTTTATAGCAAACAGTGCTGAAAATTAGTGGCATCCACAAAGTGTCTGCTATACTAATTTTGTGTTCCACTGGTGCCAAGCAAGTCCCAGCACCTCTGTATTCTACCCTCATGCACATTTTGCTACGCTATTTTTATAGCAAACAGTGCTGAAAATTAGTGGCATCCACAAAGGGTCTGCTATACTAATTTAGTGTCCCACTTGTGCCAAGCGAGTCCCACCACCTCTGCATTCTACCCTCATGCACATTTTGCTGCACTATTCTTATAGCAAACAGTGCTGCCAGTTTTAGGGCCATAGTTGCATTGTCAGGGATAGTCAGTGTTGGTTCTTCAGCTGTCAATAAAGCTAGACCACCTCTGCAATCTACACCACCTCTCAATTTTTGCTACCACATTTTAAGTGGCTAATCTTGTCGCTAACAAAATGAGTGGCAAAAGGACAGATGCTGGTGGAAAGGCGTGTTTTAAAAGGAAAAAAAGTTTGTGTTCGTCAGGAAGGTGGCAAAGCTACATTAACATCTGCTGAAGATAAGCCATCTTCCAGCAAAAGTGAGATGTCTACTACTTTACGTGGACAATCCGAAGTGCTCCCTTTTTTACGGACCCTCACAAATGTAAGAAAGGTAGATGATGCACAAAAAAAAGAACATGCTTGAATGGATCTCAAGTGCTCCAACAAGTGCCCTCTCCTCCACCTCAACTACCACATAAAAAAAACCCCAAACCTCTGAGTTGTCATCCCAATCACACTTGCTTTCTCCCAGCTCTCAAGTCTCAACCCGCCCTGCACAGTATGGTGTAACAGAGATGGCTGAGTCTGCAGAGCTGTTCAGTCACACTATAGCCTGGGAATCAGAGGTCTGCTCCCAAGCTACAGTGATTACAGACCAGGAAATGGTCTGCAGTGATGCCCAGAAGCTTTGTGACTCAGATTCAGGCCCTGATGAGCAAGTTTATAAGAAGAATGTAGACCCTAATTCCCAAACTGTAACACCTGTTGGTGGAGACAATGAGGAACATACTGAAGACGATGAGACGCAAATATCAGATTGGGATGACAACTTAAATATTCGATCAGAGCAGGAAGAGGCTAGGTCTGAGGGCGAGAGGAGTGCAAACACAATGCTTGATGATGAAGTTCTAGATCCCACTTACTGTCAACCCACAGTCAGGCACTTGAGGAGGTCAACAGAGGTGGTGGAGGAGGATGCAACTGACGACGAAGTTACCTTGCGCCTTCCTGGACAGAGTCGGAGTACTGGTAGCACGTCTACAACTGCATCCTCAGCCACCACGCTGCCTCTGAGCACTAGTCGGGGTGGCTCTGCAGGTCGCATTTCCTCTAAGCCTTGACAAGCCTGGTCCTTTTTTTACCTTGCAAAGGATCTCCCAAATCATGTGATCTGTAAAATTTGTCGGGAACTATAAGTAGAGGCAAAAAGCTCACCCTATTGACAACTTCTTTCATGAATCGTCACATGAATACCAAGCATAACTCCCAGTGGGAAGCTCACTGTGCTGGAATGCGGCCTAGCATAGCGGGCCAACCACCGCCTGCCCCTTCCAGTGCATCCGTGCGCTCTTCATCTTCTATGACTGTGGGGACAGCTGTCACACCTGGTTTTCCACGCACACCTTCCACCACTGTAACCGCAACAGGCAGTTTGCTTGGTAGGTCGTCAATTGGTTTGGAAGGGGAAACAAGTGCTTGTGTACAGCTCTCTCAGACATCGATAGCACCAACGTTGGATGAAGGCAACATCATGTCTACGCCTGCACTTTCCTCACAAACCTGCATTTTTTCACGGACACACTATTCACCACCGTCTACACACAGCAGCCAGATCTCTGTCCCTCAGATGTGGACAAATAAAAGGCCATTTCCTCCGACCCATGACAAAGCTAAGAGGTTGACTTTATCCCTCTGTAAGCTCTTGGCTACTGAAATGCTGCCTTTCCGCCTAGTGGACACACAGGATTTTCGAGACCTTATGTCCGTCGCTGTGCCCCAGTACCAGATGCCCAGTCACCACTACTTCTCTAAGAAAGGTGTGCCTGCGCTACACCAGCATGTTGCACACAACATCACCTCTTCATTGACAAACTCTGTGTGTGAACGGGTGCATTTCACCACCTATACTTGGACCAGTAAGCATTACATGTCGCTGACTGGGCACTGGGTAACTATGGTGATAGATGGAGAAGGGTCTGCTGAACAAGTCTTGCCGTCCCCATGGCTTGTGCGTCAATCTTCTGTATGTATAAGTTCTTCCAACGCTTCTGCCTCCTCAACCTCATCTGGGTCCTCCACCTCTGCCCCAATCTTGCCTGGTCTAGCCACCAGCATTGTAACTGCGCACAAGGAATCATGCACACCTCCTTACTATGCTGGCAGCAGAGTGCAACGGCATCAGGAGGTCTTTAGCTTGAAATGCCTTGGAAATAAGAGTCACACAGCGGCTGAGTTGTGGGCAGCTCTGGAGACCGAGTTTGGTAAATGGTTGTCTCCACTCAACCTGCAGCCAGGTAAGGCCGTGTGCGACAATGCTGCAAACCTGGGTGCGGCCCTTCGCCTGGGCAAGGTGACACACGTGCCTTGTATGGCTCACGTGTTGAACCTTGTTGTCCAGCAATTTTTAACACACTATCCCGGCCTAGATGGCCTTCTGCACAGGGTACGAAAACTGTCTGCTCACTTTTGCCGTTCAACCGCCGCAGCTGAGCGACTTGCATCGCTCCAGAAGTCTTTCAGCCTGCCGGTTCCTCACCTGAAGTGCGATGTGCCGACACGCTGGAATTCGACTCTCCACATGTTATAGCGACTGTGGCAGCACCACCGAGCACTGGAGCAATACGTCATGACGTATAGCCTGGGCCAACGAGATGCAGAGGTGGGGTAGATCACCCTGATGGAGTGGTCTCAGATCAAGGACCTATGCACCCTTCTGCACAGTTTCGACATGGCGACGAATATGTTTAGCGCTGACAATGCCATTATCAGCATGACAATTCCAGTCATTTTCATGCTGGAGCACACGCTAAACACTATTGGGAGTCAGAGGGTAGTTCAATAGGAAGGGGAGGAAGTACATGAGGATTCATATGCACAAGGGATAACAACATCACCAAGGTCCAGACGTTCATCACCAAGGTGGCAGGCATGGGATGATGGGGGAGAGGGCTTAACAAGGGCGCATGGTAGCAGGCAAAATGTTGAGGAAGGTGCAGGAGAACATGAAGAAATGGAGGATGAACTGTCCATGGACATGGAAGACTTAGCAGATGAGGGAGACCTTGGTCACATTTCAGTTGAAAAAGGTTGGGGGGAGATGTCAGAGGAAGAAAGAATAGTTAGCACCTCTATACCACAAGCACAGAAAGGACTTGGTCCGCTTGGATGCGCAAGACACATGAGCGCCTTCTTGCTGCACTACCTACAACCTGACCCTCGGATTGTCAAAATTAGAAGTGATGATGACTACTGGGTTGCCACACTATTAGATCCCCGGTGCAAGTTCAAATTTTGTGAAATAATTCCAGCCATAGAAAGGGACGCACGTATACAGGAGTATCAGCAGAAGCTGTTGCTCAATCTTAGCTCGGCTTTTCCACCAAACACCAGTGGTGCACGGAGTGAATCTCCCAGTTGTAACTTGACATACATGGGATGGTCTTGTCATCAACAGTCTAACCGTACCAGCAGCACCGTATCTGTTGCTGGTAACAGCAATTTTATGGAATCATTTCATAATTTTTTTAGACCATCCTTTGCAAGGCCAACAGAGACAAGACGTCTGACACATTGTCAACGGCTGCAGAGGATGATACAGGAGTATCTCCAAATGAACATCGATGCCATGACTTTGCAACTGGAGCCTTGCTCATTTTGGGCTTCAAATCTTGAAAAATGGCCTGAGCTCGCAACTTACGCCTTGGCGATCTTGTCGTGCCCAGCTGCCAGCGTTGTCTCAGAATGTGTCTTCAGTGCTGCTGGGTGTGTGCTGACAGAGAAGCGCACGCGTCTGTCCAGTGACAATGTGGACAGACTATCGTTCATCAAGTTGAACAAGTCATGGATCCGCAAGGACTTTACTACCCCTGTGTCATCCTGGGGAGAGTAAAGACTTGTGGATTTGTAATGTGCTTTTATGCAAATGTACCTGTCAAGTTTGCAACTGGGGCACAAGTGCTGCCACTGAAGGGGTGTCTGTGTGGCCCAATTTTTGGAAAAAAGGGCAACTCTGCTTGGAGTCCCCCTGCTGTGTTTTTAAAAATGAGCCAAGATGAACAAGTTATGGTTCAGCAAAGACTTTGCTACCTATCCCTGTGTCATCCTGGGGACTGCTAAGGCTGGCGTATTTTTGAATGTGCTTGATGCAAATCTACCTGTAAAGTGTACAACAGGGGCACAAGTGCTGCCACTGAAGGGGTGTCTGTGTGGCCCAATTTTTGGAAAAAAGGGAAACTCTGCTTGGAGTAACCCTTGCTGTGTTTTTAAAAATTATCCAAGATGAACAGATCTGGGATCAGCAAAGACTTTGCTATCTATCCCTGTGTCATCCTGGGGACAGCTAAGGCTGGCGTATTTTTGAATGTGCTTGATGCATATCAACACATCCAGTTTGCAACTGGGGAACAAGTGATGCCACTGAAGTAGTGTATGTGGCCCAATTTTTGGAAAAAAAGGGAAACTCTGCTTTGAGTCCGCTTGCTGTGTTTTTAAAAATGAGCCAAGATGACCAAGTCTTGGTTTAGCAAGGACTTTGCTACCTACCCCGGTGTTATCCTGGGGACGGTTAAGGTTGGCGTATTTTTGAATGTGCTTGATGCAAATCTACCTGTCAAGTTTGCAACTGGGGCACAAGTTAATCCACTGAGGGGGGGGCTGTGTGGCCCAATTTTTGGAAAAATGGGAGACTCTGCTTGGAGTAACCCTTGCTGTGTTTTTAAAAGTGATCCAAGATGAACAGATCTGGCATCAGCAAAGACTTTGCTAGACCTTCCCCAGTGTCATCCTGGGGACAGTTAAAGGGAACCTGTCATCAGAAATTTGGCTTTCAACCTAAATGTTTCCCCCTCTGCAGCTCCTGGGCTGCATTCTAGTAAGGTTTCTATACTTTTTGTGCCCCCTTTTAAACCAAAATAAATACTTTATAAAACTGTACCTTTCGGTTTGAAAATCTTGTAAATTATCCATAGGGGCGGGCCGTGTGGTGTCCGTTGCTGTATCTTACACCGTCCCCCATGCTCCAAATCATCCCTCAGAACGCCGCCCACTGCGCCTGAGGTCCCGTGCACGCCAGGATACTTGGTGACGTGGTCGCATGCACGAGATTATGGGCGGTGCTGTGATTGCATCGCAAGTGCCCGCCCATACTCTCGTGCCCGCCCTTTTCCCACTGCCTCCAGCATTCTGTGCCGGCCTGACGTCACCTCCTTCCCATCGTACCCTGCAGCAGGAAATAGATGGGAGGAGCGGAGCAGGCCACTACAGGAGAAGCGGAGGATCTGAGTGACGTACAGAGGGGAGAGCGCGCCCACGAGAGTATGGGCGGGCACTTGCGATGCAATCACAGCGCCGCCCATACTCTCGTGCCTGCGACCACGTCACTAGGTGTCCTGGCGTGCACAGGACCTCGGGCGCAGTGGGCGACGTCCTGAGGGATGATTTGGAGCATGGGGATGGCGTAAGATACAGCAACGGACGCCAGAGAGCCCGCCCCCATGGATCATTTACAAGATTTTCAAACCGAAAGGTACAGTTTTATAAAGTATTTATTTTGGTTTAAAAGGGGGCACAAAAAGTATAGAAACCTTGCTAGAATGCAGCCCACGAGCTGCAGAGGGGAAAACTTTTAGGTTGAAAGTCAAATTTCTGATGACAGGTTCCCTTTAAGGCTGGCGTATTTTTGAATGTGCTTGATGCAAATCAACACATCCAGTTTGCAACTGGGGCTCAAGTGATGCCACTAAAGTGGTGTGTGTGGCCCATTTTTTGGAAAAAAGGGAGACTCTGCTTGGAGTAACCCTTGCAGTGTTTTTAAAAATGATCCAAGATGAACAGATCTGGGATCAGCAAAGACTTTGCTACCTATCCCTGTGTCATCCTGGAGACAGCTAAGGCTGGCGTATTTTTGAATGTGCTTGATGCAAATCTACCTGTGAAGTGTACAACAGGGGCACAAGTGCTGCCACTGAAGGGGTGGGTGTGTGTGGGGCCCAATTTTTGGAAAAAAGGGAGACTCCGCTTGGAGTAACCCTTGCAGTGTTTTTAAAAATGATCCAAGATGAACAGATCTGGGATCAGCTAAGACTTTGCTACCTATCCCTGTGTCATCCTGGGGACAGTCACGGCTGGCGTATTTTTGAATTTGCTTGATGCAAATCAACCTGTCCAGTTTGCAACTGGGGCACAAGTGATGCCATTGAAGTGGTGTCTATGTGGCCCAATTTTTGGAATAAAAAGGGAGACTCTGTTTAGAGTCCGCTTGCTGTGTTTTACATGATTTTAGAAGGGCATGCCATACCAAATTTGTGCCTCGTCCTCTTTTTCCTCTTCCAGCTGTTTTGTTTTCACAGGAGTATATGTCCTTGTCACTTTCCCATGTGTTTGTGTTGTCTTGGGAGTTGTTTGTCATCTTTTGGACACCTTCGAGGGTGTTTTCCAGGAGTTTTTAGGTGTTTGTGATTGCCTCCCATTGTTTTCAATGGGGTTTGAGTGGTTCGTCGAACGGTTCGTCGAACGGGGCACCGTTCGACGAACCAAACCGAACTCGAACTCTAGGGGGGTGGCTCATCTCTAGTCAACACTCCACTCTAAGGGTATGTTTACATAAACATATTTTTTACTGTGACCATGGAAAAAACTAACAACACTTTTAGGCTGTGTGCGCATGTTGTGTTTTTTTCCCGTGTTTATGCAGCGTTTAAAACAGCAGCATAAATGCATGCATTTTGCTTCCTCAGCAAAGTACAGGAGAAGTCAGCAAATTCCATGTGCATGTTGCTTTTTTAAACTCATTTAAAACTCCAACGTGTTTTGGATGCCAAATATTTTACAAAATCGATGAATTTAAAAAAGCAACATGTCACTTCTTTTGTGCGTTTTGGTTGCATTTTCCACCCATTGAAATCAAAGAGGAATGTCAAAACGCAACCAAAATGTTTAGCTGTGCGCTTGCACTGCATTTTTGTTGCATTCTACATGCTTTTTTGACAAACAAAAGCAGGTTTTCTGTCTCTCTCTCTGTCGGTGTCGGTCTCTATCTGTCGATGTCGATCTCTCTGTGTCAATGTCGGTCTCTCTGTCTCTCTGTCGGTTGGTCGGTCGGTCTCTCCCTCTCTCTTTCATACTCACTGATCACCGACGTGGCGCAGCATGGCTGTCACAAAGCTCCGGTGGCTTCTCCTGCTTTTGATAATGCCAGCCACTCATTCCATCTCATATTCACTGCTTCCCCCACCTACAGGCACCTATCATTAGTTGCATTCAGACAAGCCCCAATGCTGAGTGACAGCTGTCTCACTGCAACCAATCACAGCCGCCGGTGGGCGGGTCTATATCGTGCAAAAAACCACGTGCGGTCCCCCCAATTTTGATACCAGCCAAGGTAAAGCCCCATGCTGAAGGCTGGTATCCTCAGGATAGGAAGCCCCACATTATGGGGAGCCCCCCATCCTAAAAATATCAGCCAGCAGCCGCCCGTAATTGCGGCATCCATTAGATGCGACAGTCCCATGACTCTACCCAGCTCATCCCGAATTGCCCTCGTGAGGTGGCAATCAAGGTGATAAGGAGTTAATGGCAGCCCCTAGCTGCCACTAAGTCCTAGGTTAATCATTGCAGACGTCCATGAGACACCCCCCATGATTAACCTGCAAGTTAAAGAAAATAAACACCCAAAAAATACTTTATTTAGAATAAAAGACAAAAAAACACCCTCTTTCACCACTTTATTAATCCCCAAACAGCCCTCTAGGTTCGATGTAATCCACACAAAGTCCCATGATGCTTTCAGCTTTGCTACATCAGAAGCTGACAGCGATCGGCCACAGACCACAACCATGCAGCAGCTGAAGTGAGTCGCACTATCAGCAATGACATCACTCAAGTTATCCTCGGCCACCGCTGGATCCTCCAACTGTGATATAAAAAAAGCAACAATAAGAGGATAATGTCCTCCAAAAATCAAGTATTACTCACAGCAAGTTGGGCTGCAGTGTGTACATCGCCCTGGCCAAAAACTGATGCTCTAGCAGGATACAGCTAAACCCCCACTAAGTGGAGGCACCACAGGTGCAGGAGAAGCAGATCACACACACACCTTCATGGAATGGAGGGGAGGTGACTGCTAGATGATAAAACTGCACACAAGTGGCTTGCATAGAGCGCTGTTCACATGCAGATGACACAGTCACAAAAGCGCAGCCTATTAGGTAACGCCCTTCTATTAGATCAGGCGGGCTGCCAAGCCGTACTCCACTGTATATCATGCATGGACAGACACTCTACAATGCAAGGCCCAACAGAAAGGGGCCTGGCTGTATCCTGTACAAACAAAAAAATATGAGGTTTTTGTTGGTATTTATGGCCATAAAACGTAAGCCTACACCCTCGTCAAGGGACCTCATGTCTGTAGGTCCCTACACTAAATATAAAAAAAGCAACAATAAGAGGATAATGTCCTCCAAAAATCAAGTATTACTCACAGCAAGTTGGGCTGCAGTGTGTACATCGCCCTGGCCAAAAACTGATGCTCTAGCAGGATACAGCTAAACCCCCACTAAGTGGAGGCACCACAGGTGCAGGAGAAGCAGATCACACACACACCTTCATGGAATGGAGGGGAGGTGACTGCTAGATGATAAAACTGCACACAAGTGGCTTGCATAGAGCGCTGTTCACATGCAGATGACACAGTCACAAACCCGCAGCCTATTAGGTAACGCCCTTCTATTAGATCAGGCGGGCTGCCAAGCCGTACTCCACTGTATATCATGCACGGACAGACACTCTACAATGCAAGGGCGTTACCTAATAGGCTGCGGGTTTGTGACTGTGTCATCTGCATGTGAACAGCGCTCTATGCAAGCCACTTGTGTGCAGTTTTATCATCTAGCAGTCACCTCCCCTCCATTCCATGAAGGTGTGTGTGTGATCTGCTTCTCCTGCACCTGTGGTGCCTCCACTTAGTGGGGGTTTAGCTGTATCCTGCTAGAGCATCAGTTTTTGGCCAGGGCGATGTACACACTGCAGCCCAACTTGCTGTGAGTAATACTTGATTTTTGGAGGACATTATCCTCTTATTGTTGCTTTTTTTATATTTAGTGTAGGGACCTACAGACATGAGGTCCCTTGACGAGGGTGTAGGCTTACGTTTTATGGCCATAAATACCAACAAAAACCTCATATTTTTTTGTTTGTACAGGATACAGCCAGGCCCCTTTCTGTTGGGCCTTGCATTGTAGAGTGTCTGTCCGTGCATGATATACAGTGGAGTACGGCTTGGCAGCCCGCCTGATCTAATAGAAGGGCGTTACCTAATAGGCTGCGGGTTTGTGACTGTGTCATCTGCATGTGAACAGCGCTCTATGCAAGCCACTTGTGTGCAGTTTTATCATCTAGCAGTCACCTCCCCTCCATTCCATGAAGGTGTGTGTGTGATCTGCTTCTCCTGCACCTGTGGTGCCTCCACTTAGTGGGGGTTTAGCTGTATCCTGCTAGAGCATCAGTTTTTGGCCAGGGCGATGTACACACTGCAGCCCAACTTGCTGTGGATCCTCCAACTGTGACAGCAAGTCGCCCGAGTGACTGAGGTGATCAGCGGTGCCCTCACTCAGGTGATTTGTGGTCTCGGGTGGAGGACTCCAGCTGGCCGCAGTTAACCTGAGTGATAGCACAGCTCAATTCAGTCGCTCAGGGAATTTGCGTCACCGGTGAGTCCTTCACCGGTGACCGCAAATCAGGCCGCCGCACACAGAGCCGCGCGATGACAATGAAGTCGGGTGAAGTTCATCAGAGTTCATTCTGATCGCGCGGCTCAGTCTCACAGCCAGCCATGCTCTTATGGGGATGTAGTAGAGCTGAGTGGGACCACACTGTCAAAAATGCATTCAAAACGCATTCAAAATGCATCCAAAATGCATGCGTTTTGGATGCATTTTTTTTGTCCACCGCAGTGTTTACAGTTTACAAAACGCTGCAGTTTATTTGTCAAGCCAGAACTAAATGTGCGCACATACCCTTACCATTATTATTCAAAGGGGCTGTTCAGATAAGATAAGGGCTATTTTTCATAGACCAAATCTGAAAGTGGAAAAACCTCAACATGCACTAATTTCTGTCGTATGTCAGAGAGGAGTCACTCATTTTAGTCTATGGTTGTGCAAAAAAAAAAAAAATTTGTATCCCATGCAGACGAAAGCTATAACATACAATTTTAAAGAACGCTTTGCAAATAATTTTCATAAAAAATTAAGTCATGTAAAAGTTTTGCCTCCCGGCATTTTTTTATTTTTCATTTTTGTTTTTTTCCCCTTCTTCCAAGAGCCATAACTTTATTAATTTTCCATCCATATTGCAATATACTGGCCTGTTTTTTGCGGACGAGTTGTACTTTTGTAACAAGTAATTAGTTTCCAAGTGCGGTAAAATTGCAAAAAAGTGCAATTGCACAATTGTTTTTGGGATCTTTTATTTACCACGTTAACTATTTGGTAAAACTAACATGTCAGCATGATGCCTGACATCGGTTCAAGTTCATTGATACAAAACATGTATACTTTTACTTTTATTTAAAATTTCAGACGTTTGTCAATAAAAAGAATAGCGCTTTTTCGCCAGTTTACGAGACTCGTTGTGTTCACATATTTTGGTATCTGGGGCTCAGTGAAGGTTTATTTTTTACATCTTGAGCTGGTGTCTATAATTTTACTATGTTTGTGTAGATGCTATGTTTTAATCTCCTGTTATTGCATTTTAATTCAATGCTGTGGCAACCAAAAACCGTAATTTTGGCATATGAAAATTTTTGTTCTTGCTATGCCGTATCCCGATGAGATTAATTGATTTTATATTTTGATAGATCAGGCATTTCTGAATGCAGCAATACCAAATATGTGTATATTTCTTTTCATTTTTATAGAGGAGTTATTTGATCTTTTTAGTTTTTTTTAATTATTTATTTATTTATTTTATTTTAATTTTTTTTTTTTTAAATTATCTTTTTTTTATCAATTTTAATAGTCCCCCTAGGCGACTTTGTCTCTGCCGTCTCCAATTGCTTGTGCTGATCAGAGTGATGCTGCAACATCATTAAGATCAGCGAAAATGCACTGTTCCTCTGAGTGCCGGAGCTCTGTCGGCTCTCACAGGAAGTGAGTCCTGGTAGCATCAGGGATCATTAGCTTACCCTGAGCTACCATGGCTGTCAGACTTTGACAGCGGGATCTAAGTGGTCGGTAGCCGTGGGTGGATCTCTGAGCACTGGGTAACTAGGGAAGAGCAGGACCTAAGACATTTAAAATGGTCCCTTAGTTTGGTTTAGTAGGCTACGCAATCATGGAGAAGACTGCTGACTTGACAGATGTCCAGAAGGCAGTCATTGACGCACTCCACAAGGAGTGTAAGCCACAAAAGGTCATTGCTAAGGAAGCTGGCTTCTTTCACAGAATTGATTAATATTGGGCCATTAAAATGAAATATTACGTTGTTTGTTTTCAATACAATTGTTGGTTTATCCCCAAATTTTAAATTTTCCGAATGGTATCCTCATGAAACTAACAATAAATAGGACAAAATAACTGAAAATGTCAGTGTGCATAACTATTAATCCCCTCACCCAATGTCAGCACTTAGTAGTCTCTTTTTGTGGCAATTACAGCTGCAAGTCGCTTTGGATAAGTCTTTATGAACTTTCCACATCTTGCCACATTTTTTTCCATTCCTCAAGGCAAAACTTGCCCAGCTCTTTCAAGTTTGATTGTTTCCCTCTGGTGAACAGCAATCTTCAAGTCAGACTAAAGATTCCCAATTGAATTAAGGTCTGGGCTTTGACTATGCCAATCCAACACATTTGCATATTTCCCTTTACACCACTTGAGTGTTGCTTAAGCAGTATTCTTTTATTCCTTGTCTTGTTAGAAGGTGAACCATCATTCCAGTCTCAAATCACTAACAGACTAAAATATATTTTGCAAAAGAATACCCCTGTATTTTGCATCATCTATCTTCCCCTGAACTTGGACCATTTTCCCTGTCTCTTCTGCCTAAAAACATGATGTTCTTGGGGTGATGAGCTGTGTTGGTTTGGTGCCAGACTTATCTTTTACTTTGCTGGCCAAAAAGTTCAATTTTGGTCTCATCTGACCACAGCACCTTCCTTCATACATTTGGGGAGTCTCCCACATGTCTTTCTGCAAACCAAAACAATTCTTGCAATTTTTGGCTGTAATTAAAGGCTTTTTTCTGACCACTCAATAAAGGCTAGCTTTTTGGAGTGAATGGCTTATTGTGGTCTTATGAACAGATACTCCAGTCTCTGCTTGGGAACTCTGCAGCTCCTTCAGGCTTACCTTATTTCTCTGTGCCGTCTCTCTGATTAATGCTCTCCCTGCCCAGGCTGAGAGTTTTGGTGGATGGTCCTCTCTTTGCAGGTTTGTTGTGTTACCATTTTCTTTCCATTTGATTTTAGTGGACTTGATGGTATTCAGGGGGATCATCAGAGATTGTGATTTCTCTTATACCCAAACCCTGACTTGTACTTTTCATCAACTTTCTCTCTGACTTCTTTTGATATCTACTTGGTCTTCATGGTGTTGTTTGGTTAGTGGTGCCTCTTGCGTAATGGTGTTTCAACCTATTTAGCCTTTCAGAAATGCAGTGTATATACTGACAGATTAAATGACAATTATATCACGCAGGTGAACTTACTTATTTCACTTAGCATGTGACTTAAAAAGGTAAGTGCTTGCACTAGACATTTTTAGGGGCTTCAAAGCAAAAGGGGTGATACATGTGCACATGGCAATTTGTATTTTTTTTATTTCATATGTCAGGGACAGCCAGGGGAGTCACTCAGCTATCCCACCGCTGCCACCAGTATGTCGGGAAAGCGGGAGAGAGGGAAAAAGGACACCCCCTTTCCAAAGGCGAGACTCACTCTCTAGCGTCCCCTTATTGTCAGGCCAATTGTGGAATTGCCAGACGATAAGCAATGAGACCAGTATTCTACTACTATGCCAATGATTGAAGAGCTCCTGGTGAGAGTAAGGTATATATTTCCCCAACTCCTGTGAGTGGTATATATCTAATCCTCCCCTGATCTCACTGGTTGCCTCACAATGATCCTTGGCATAAACTCGCTGCCACCAATACAATAACTATTAAGCCGAGCATACAGACATGGCATTCAGGAATCGAGATAAAAAAAACAGCCCAAAATTAAATTATAAAGTTAATCACCTTAAGGGCACACTATATACTACAATATATACAGGATGGAATTTACAGAATATATGTCAGAATACATTTACAGGTAAGTTATGGGTTACAAGCAGATATCAGTTGTATCAATTATCTTATTCCTTAGCGGACACAGGGGGGCGCTGTGTGGCCAAACGTTTCTTGGATCTTCCCCCACGTGTATCAAAAGAGACTACCCGAAGAAGAACAACCCAAAATTTCCTCATTGTGGTTATCAATCTGGCTGAATTTCATGTCCCCTCCCACCGGTGACCTCAGACTGGGCTGGCCTTCTACTTAGGCTGCTTTCACACATCCGTTTTTTCCTGTGCGGCACAATCCACCGCTTTGCAGAAAAACCGCAACCATTTTTTTTTGCCGCCGGTTGTGGGTTTTTTGCATAGACTTTCATTAGTGCCGGATTGTGCCACATGGGCTTGCGTTCGGTCCGGTTTTTGCCGCATGCAGCAGATTTAGCTGATGCGGCGGCCGGATGGAACGTTGCCTGGAATGTTTTTTGGTCCGGCCGATGCGGCGTGATTTGCAATGCATGCCTATGGACGCCGCATGCGGTGTCCTGCAGCAAACACCGCATCCGGCCACCGCATGCGTTTTTTTCCACTGCGCATGCTCAGTAACGTGCCGCAAGCGGCAAAAAGCAGACGGGCCGCATGTCAAAAACTTATGCAAAGGATGCGGTATTGTCGCCGCATCCGTTGCATAGGTTTTAGAGCTAGATTGGCCTGCTCTGCCAAAACCGGAGGTGTGAAAGCAGCCTTATCCAGGGAAATTATAGATTTCAGTTTTACCTCATAACTCTGCCCCTGAGCATCTTACACGGAAGATATGACCATCATAAATCTCCTTATTAATGGAGATTTCCATAGACAGTAAATATGATATGTCTGTGGGCTTCCTTCAGGGAGTTATTAATTATTGAGGGCTACGCACGTCACACAATTTTGCCGAAATATGTGTTACATGCATCTGGCCCTCGGGAATCTGAAAATATGCCTATCTAATTTGTTTGGGTGACACACTCCCCAATAATGTAACTCTTCTAAGGGCTCTGAAAGGGCTGAGGGAGACTGATTTAAGCTAGGTCATAAACCTGTAGTTCCCCTTCCACCTCCTGTGTAGGACAACTCACTCCACAGGGGGTGTGCTGGCTCAGGAACTGTCCTAATTGATATTGACACCTGGAGTTCTAGCAGAGCTGCAAGGGGTTTGGGGATATGTACAGGGACAGCTGACTGACCTTTGTCATAACTCTCATAATATATCTTAGCACAATCCTCACACCATAAATTTACGTTTTTCCTATATTTGTCGCACTTCATTTCCCTAACTTAGACTATTTAATGCTGATGCGCTACACAAATTGAATTACAAAATATTTAAACACAGGTTGTAATGTAACAAAATAGGGAAAAAGCTAAGGTGGTAAATACTTTCAGAAGTCATGGTAGATTGCAGGCAGCATGTCCCATTAGCAGAGTACTTGAGATGCTAACACAGCAGAAACCAGCCATAAGTGACCCCATTTTGGAAACTACACCTCTCAAAGAATTCATACAGGGGTGTATTAAGTATTTTAGACCCACAATTGATTAATGGAATATATCAATACGAGGGGATGCTGATAAGTCTTTGTCTTTGTGATCTTTATTTGTTTCCATAGTAACAAATGTTACATCAAATGAAAGCCTTATGTGTCTAATATATTTTTTTTTTTAAATTTTGTGTTTGTTGCTTATGGCAACAGTGTTCTACGCAAATGGGAAGACAAAATGGTGGAGACTAATTCAATATTCACAGCAACTGAGAACAGAGGAGTGATAACATTGTTGTTTCTGCAAGTAAAGTCTGCAAAAAAGATATTCATGGCGATATGTCGCAGACATTGGGGGATCAATACCCTTCATATTCCACAGTTAAGAACTGGGTTGCCAAATTCAAAATGGGCCACTTCAGCACCAATGATGAGGAACGTCCTGGACGACCGAGAGTGGTTGTTGTTCCTGAGATTGTTGATGCTGTGCACAACCTCATACTGGCGAATCAAAGATTTCAGCTATAGCAATCTTTACTCTACACAGTGAGTGCCATAGAACATGACTGCCCGTTGTGAGTTCCACACAACAACTGAAGTGAGCTGCGCGGTCAGTGGTGATGTCACTCAGGTTAACATCCTCTTTCTGTGATAGCAAATCATCCAAGTGACTGAAGTGAGCCACGCGAAAAGCAGTGACGTTACTCAGGTGATATGTGGTCACAGGTAGAGGACTCCAGCTGTGACCACATATCACCCAAGTGACATCACCGAAGCTCACTTCAGTCACTTGGGTGATTTGCTGTCACAGGTGGAGGACTCCAGCTGTGGCTGCGGGTAACTTGAATGATGTCACCGCTGTCCTCACTGCTTACTTCAGTTGTGTGGAGCTCACAGCGGGCAGTCATGTTCTGTGGCACTCACTGTGAGCTTCAGATGTAACGTTTTTGCCCCAGGTGTGTTTTTTTGGGGGTGAAAAACGTGCATCTTTGTGATCACCACAAAGATGCAAAAACGTGCATCTTTGTGGTCACCACAAAGATGCAACATGCGCATATAGTCTTAGCGTAGTGTTTATATTCATACCAGAAATTTATTGTGGGCTTAATTCTGGCAATGCACGCTTTAATCAATTACATAGACATCAGGAAGTTTCTCCAATTAGTTAATTCTCCTACTGAAAGCTTTTATTGGTGTTTATTTACTCTGTAGGTATGATGCTGTATTTTATTTCTGGTACTCTAGTTACCCTATGTTACAGAGCAGTGCTTTGCACCTGCAGGATCATCTGGGAATGCTCCTACGATACCTGTCTATTGTGGATACCATACCGTGCCACCTGTCACTCTTAGGGGTACTTTGCACACCACGACATCGCAGGTGCGATGTCGATGGGGTCAAATCGAAAGTGACGCACATCTGGCGTCGCTGTCCACATCGGAGTATGTGAATCGTTTTTACTACGATTAACGAGCGCAAAAGCGTCAAAATCGTATGATCGGTGTAGCGTCGGTCATTTCCATAATTTCGGAAGGACCGATGTTACGATGTTGTTCCTCGTTCCTGCGGCAGCACATATCGCTGTATGTGAAGCCATAGGAGCGAGGAACATCACCTTACCTGCGTCCCGGCTGCAATGAGGAAGGAAGGAGGTGGGCGGGATGTTTACGTCCTGCTCATCTCTGCCCCCGGCTTCTATTGGCCGCTTGCCGTGTGACGTCGCTGTGACGCCGCACAACCCGACGTCGCAGGGCAGGTAAGTGCATGTGAAGCTGCCGTAGCGATAATGTTCGCTACAGCAGCTATCACAAGATATTGCAGCTGCGACAGCGGCGGGAACTATTGCTCTCGGCATCGCTACCATCGGCTTGCGATGTCGTAGTGTGCAAAGTACCCCCTAGGCTATTCCGGTAAATGTTAAAGAAGGGAATTTTGTTACTTACCGTAAATTCCTTTTCTTCTAGCTCCTATTGGGAGACCCAGACGATTGGGTGTATAGCACTGCCTCCGGAGGCCACACAAAGCAATTACACTAAAAAGTGTAAGGCCCCTCCCCTTCTGGCTATACACCCCCAGTGGGATCACTGGCTCACCAGTTTTAGTGCAAAAGCAAGAAGGAGGAAAGCCAATAACTGGTTTAAACAAATTCACTCCGAAGTAACGTCGGAGAACTGAAAAACCATTCAACATGAACAACATGTGTACCCGAAAAACCACCAAAAATCCCGAAGGACAACAGGGCGGGTGCTGGGTCTCCCAATAGGAGCTAGAAGAAAAGGAATTTACGGTAAGTAACAAAATTCCCTTCTTCTTCGGCGCTCCATTGGGAGACCCAGACGATTGGGACGTCCAAAAGCTGTGCCTGGGTGGGTAAATTAATACCTCATGTTAGAGCTGCAAAGACAGCCCTCCCCTACGGGGAGGCAACTGCCGCCTGCAGGACTCTTCTACCTAGGCTGGCGTCCGCCGAAGCATAGGTATGCACCTGATAATGTTTGGTGAAAGTGTGCAGACTCGACCAGGTAGCTGCCTGGCACACCTGTTGAGCCGTAGCCTGGTGTCGTAATGCCCAGGACGCACCCACGGCTCTGGTAGAATGGGCCTTCAGCCCTGATGGAACCGGAAGCCCAGCAGAACGGTAGGCTTCAAGAATTGGTTCTTTGATCCATCGAGCCAGGGTGGCTTTGGAAGCCTGCGACCCCTTGCGCTGGCCAGCGACAAGGACAAAGAGTGCATCAGAGCGGCGCAGGGGCGCCGTGCGGGAAATGTAGATTCTGAGTGCTCTCACCAGATCTAACAAATGTAAATCCTTTTCATACCGGTGAACCGGATGAGGACAAAAAGAAGGTAAGGAGATATCCTGATTAATATGAAACGAGGATACTACCTTAGGGAGAAACTCCTGAATGGGGCGCAGCACTACCTTGTCCTGGTGGACCACCAGGAAGGGAGCCTTGGATGACAGCGCTGCTAGCTCAGACACTCTCCAAAGAGACGTGATCGCTACCAGAAAGGCCACTTTCCGTGATAGTCGAGAGAGTGAAACATCCGTCAGAGACTCGAAAGGCGGCTTCTGGAGAGCAACTAGTACCCTGTTCAGATCCCATGGATCTAACGGCCGCTCGTACGGGGGGACGATATGACCAAACCCCCTGCAGGAACGTGCGTACCTGCGGACGTCGTGCTAGACGCTTCTGAAAAAAACACCAATAGCGCCGAGACTTGCCCTTTAAGGGAGCCGAGCGACAAGCCCTTTTCCAACCCAGATTGCAGGAAGGAAAGAAAAGTAGGCAATGCCAATGGCCAGGGGGACACTCCTTGTACAGAGCACCAGTAAAAGAAAATCTTTCACTTCCGTGGTAGATCTTAGCAGACGTGGGCTTCATAGCCTGTCTCATGGTGGCAACAACCCCGTGGGATAATCCTGAGGACACTAGGATCTAGGACGCAATGGCCACACAGTAGGTTCAGGGCCGTAGAATTCAGATGGAAAAACGGCCCTTGGGACAGTAAGTCTGGCCGGTCTGGTAGTGCCCACGGTTGACCGACCGTGAGATGCCTGTCGCCAGAGCTCTTTGATCGTCATGAAAACCGGGACCTTGCTGTTGTGCCGATTCGTGAAACCCGTCCGGGTGCAGAGACCATTCTCCTGCGTCCACGCCCTGGTGACTGAGGAAGTCTGCTTCCCAGTTTTCTACGCCCGGGATGTGAACTGCGGATATGGTGTATGCTCTGTTTTCCACCCCTAGCAGAATCCGGCGGACTTCCTGGGAGGCTCGCCGACTGCGTAGTCTGCCTTGGTGGTTGATGTATGCCACCGCTGTGGATTGTCCGACTGAATTCGGATCTGTTTGCCTTCCAGCCACTGCAGGAAGTCTTGCAGGGCCATATGCACTGCCCAGAGCTCCAGACAATTGATCTGAAGAGTGGACTCCTCTGAAGAGAGTCCTTGATCGTCTGAGAAAGGGGGACGTTCCTGTGTAGGGACATCGACTTCCCCTCCCATTAGCGAAGAATGTTCTATTGAAGTGGACGCAGATGAAACTGCGTGAAAGGGACTGCCTCTGGATGAGGTGTCTCCTTGAAGGAGAGACTGCACCCCCGTCTGTAGTGACCGCTGTTTGTCCAGTGGAAGCTTCACCATCGCTGAGAGAGTGTGAAACCCCAAGCTAAGATATGCCAGCGATTGGGTTTAACTTTGAAAAGTTGAGGACCCACCCGAAACTCTGGGAAGTCTCCAGCGCCATGTTCAGGCTGTGTTGGCATGCCTCTTAAAAGAGTGCCTTGACAAGTAGATGGTCTAAGTAAGGGATCACAGGGTGACCCTGAGAGTGCGGGAGTGGTCCCACTGCTGCCATGAACTTGGTGAAAACCCGTGGGGCTGTCGCCAGACCGAAGGGTAGGGCTACGAACCGAAGATGCTCGTCTTCAATAACGAATCGTAGCAAACGCCGGTGCTCTGGAGCAATCGGCACGTGGAGATAAGCATCCTGATGTCTATTGATGCTAGGAAATCTCCTTGAGACATTGAGGCAATGACGGAGCGGAGGGATTCCATCCGGAACCGCCTGGTTTTCACGTGCTTGTTGAGCAGTTTAAGGTCCAGAACGGAACGGAAGGAGTCATCCTATTTTGTCACCCCGACCAGATCGGAGTAAAAAGTGTCTCTTGTTCCTGAGGAGGAACCGGGATTACGACTCCTACTGCCTGCAGAAGAGCCTCGGCTCGGCCGGTGAGGAAGTTGTTGCGACAAACTGTCTCTCACCCACCGGCCATTGACCTGTGGCAGTTAAATGTCGCTAAAGCGGGGGAGTCTGCCACCGACCGCGGACGCGGAGAGAGAGGGCTGAAAGTCATGAGGAAACCGCCTTGGTAGCGGTTCCTCCAGCTGCCTTCTCCGGGCGTGATTGAGCCCGCCAGGAACCTGCGCCCCTCTGAGCCTTTTGAGTCCTGTTGGACGAGGGCAATTGGGACGTGCCCGAGCCTGGGAAGGACCGAAACCTCGACTGTCCCTTCTTGTTTGATAGCTGGGGTAAGGAAGAATCCGTACCCTTGGACAGTTGAATGATTTAATCCAACCGCTCACGAAACAGTCTGTCACCAGATAAAGGCAATCTGGTTAAGCACTTTTGTGGAAGCAGCATCTGCTCCAATCCCTTAACACTAGGAGCGTAACAACACGGAGTTGGCGGACGCCACTGACGTACGGCTCGTAGAGTCCAGGACAGCATAAACAGCTTGAGTCGCAATGCCGACATTGCGAGGTGAAGGACGCTACTGCGGCCAAGATGTACATGTGACCGCGTCCCTCTGCGCAATACTAGCTGAAATAGCTTGGAGTGCTTCTATGGCTGCGAATGCCGGGGCAACCGACCCGCCGATAGGGCTATCTGTCTGTCAATGGCATCTTTAAGTGAAGTCCCATCTTCCACTGCAACTATAGATCTAGCCGCAAGCCTGGAGATTGGGGGATTCACCCTTGGAGCGCTTGAGCACGTCAGGGGGGAAGAGACAACGCGTATCTTCAATACGGTTGGAGAAACGCTTATCGGGATAAGCGTGGTGTTCCTGGACTGCTTCTCTGGAGTCAGAGTGACCAGAAAAGTACTCAATATACGCTTGAGATACCGAAATAGGGATTTCTTCTGCTGTGAAGCTGACCCCTCCACTGGAGGAGTTGAGGGAGAAATACCCAACCTTCCATTGATGGACGCTATAAGATTATTCACTATAGCGTCACCATCCGGTGTATCCGGATTGAGAGCGGTCTCAGGATCAGAGTCCTGAACAGCTACGTCTGCATCATCATACAGAGAGTACTGTGATGAAGTCGAGGGCCGTTCTTAGGGAGCTCGCTTAGGCCGTCTGGGACTGTCGTCCGTGTCAGAGCCTGCACCCTGGGATGCATGGGACCCTCCTGGAGCCATGATTTGTTTCGAAATCAGGGTGGCCAGGGGCATTGAATCAACATTGCCCAAGGTCTGTCTGGACTGCAAAGTCTGTAAGATGTTAGTCATAGCCACAGACAATATATCAGCGTAAACTGCAACTCCGTCCCTGTCCCTGGACAGGGATCACAGGTGGCTCTTTTGGCCACCTGTAGCAGAGACCCCGTTGAGTAATTGCACACACTGGGGGTCCTGGAACAGTCGCATGCAGTGCAAGCAGCATAGAAAGCCTGTGCCTTGGCACCCATGCTTTTTTTTTTTTTTTTTTTTTTTTTTTTCTTTTTTTGCTGTTGCTGTCTAGCCATCTAGGAGCATTAGCCAAGAATAGCGACCGTACAGTGCAATGTATAGCATACAATCATGAAGTACAATAAACACTTCAGCACATGCAGTACAAGGAGCATAGAAAGCCTGTGCCTTGGCACCTTTGCTTTTCTGCTGCCGTTGTCTAGTTATTCAGGAGCATTAGCCAGAAAAAGCTACATACAGTGAATGTATAGCATACAAGCATGAAAATAACCACTGCAGCACATGCAATCCAAGCAGCATTGAAAGCTTGCGCCTTAGCACCCTTGCTTTTCTGCTGCTGTTGTCTAGTCATCAAGGAGCATTAGCCAAGAATAGCGACATGCAGTGAATGTGCAAGCATGAAAATAAACTCTGCAGTACATGCAATCCAAGCAGCATTGAAAGCTTGTGCCTTAGCACCATTGCTGTTTGCTGCCGCTGTCTAGCCATCTAGGCGGGTAGACAGCCAAGAATAGCCCTTACAGTGCAATGTAAAGCATACAAGCATAAAGGACACATGACACTGCAGCACATGCAAGACAAGCAGCATATAGAGTCTGTGCTTTAGCACCCCTGATCTTTTGCTGCTGTTTCTAGGTCTGCATCCTGAATAGCGACCGTACAAAAGTACAACAGGACACTTCGGCATTAGTGGGTCAGCACTTTAGTTGCCGCTTACCGCCCGCACAAAAGCGGGTGTGTGGCGCCGGAATCCTGTGCTGGTAGCTCAGTGTCTCTGTTTTCCCGCTCTGCGTGCCGGAATGGCTGCCGGCGTCCAGAGGAGAGGGGCGGGCCGAGGGCGTGCCCGAGACAAGAGCGGGAACCCGGCGCCCACTGTGTCTAGTAAAGGGGGCTGGAGAATGCAAATAAGGCTCCAGCCCTCGGCGCTGCTATAGAACAGCGTCTCTCCCTGTCCCTGAGTGACAGGGTGGGGGCGGGAACGAAGCGGCGCTAGGCCGCAAAAGCCGGGGACTAAAGTTAGAAGCGCCGCCGCCGTAAAAGCGCGGTCGGCGCGTCCCCGGCGCACTACAAGTCGCAGCTGCGCCGCCGCTCCAGGGGCGCTCTGCGCGGCGGTCCCCACACGTAAAGTCCCCCAGTAATCTGCAGGGACTATAAGCCCAGCGCACAGCGCTACAGTCCCCGGCGCACTAGCACACCCAGCAAGCCTGGAGTGTGCGTGGCCTGCCATACGGGGACACAGAGTACCTGAAAGTTGCAGGGCCTTGTCCCTGAACGGCACTCCCGCTCCACATCCAGCAGGTTCTATGGGTCTGTGCATGGAGCCCGGCCTCAGGGCTTGGTGGCCGGAAAGATCCCACTTCCTCAGAGCCCCTCAGGGGGATGGGGAAGGAAAACAGCATGTGGGCTCCAGCCTCCGTACCAGCAATAGGTACCTCAACCTTACAAACCACAAGTGGGGTGAGAAGGGAGCATGCTGGGGGCCCTAGTATGGGCCCTCTTTTCTTCCATCCGATATAGTCAGCAGCTACTGCTGACTGAACAGTGGAGCTTATGCATGGATGTCTGACCTCCTTCGCACAAAGCAGAAAACTGGTGAGCCAGTGATCCCACTGGGGGTGTATAGCCAGAAGGGGAGGGGCCTTACACTTTTTAGTGTAATTGCTTTGTGTGGCCTCCGGAGGCAGTGCTATACACCCAATCGTCTGGGTCTCCCAATGGAGCGCCGAAGAAAGAATACATTTTTACATGACACTATTGCAGGTATTACCTTAGTAAACTATGCTGTTTCATACATTGTAATTCTGTATGAATATAGAGCTATTCATTATTCCATTTATTACTTTTTTGCTATCTACTTTCTTATAACATCCAGATGGAGACTAAAAGGATACACTTTTAGCCTTGTTCTGGTGATATAACCTAATGGACACATTTAGCCATTATAGGTTAAAGGAAAAACTAAAGGGAAATGTAAACATACCAAGAGCTGCACTATATAAGAATATTCACAGTTATAATGTCTCCTTTTTCCACTGTATTTAGTATAAAAAGGTCTGGCTAATGATTGTTTAAGAATTCTGCTGTGAATTACCGAAAATGGATTTAAAATCTATTTTTACATAAAAAAAGGGATTTCTTTTACTTTTGTACTGTATGTTTACAGAAATTTGTTGCAACTAATTATTATGCATATTATATAGTAGACCAAGAATAAATGTACTCAGTGCATACCTCTGCAAAAGCAATAAATTTTTTCATTTTCTTTATAGATAAAGTAAAGATTACTGAAGATTAGTGATGGTGATGAGCAAACCCAATTATGTTCAGGTTCGCCGAACCAGCACAGACCAAAAAACTAAGCGAGTTCAACAGCTCAACTTGAGTCTGAGCTTGACCCCGGATAAAGAAACTCGTATAAGTCAATAGGGAGCCAAAGTTCTGTGCTATAAAATGGTCATAGTAAAGGCTAAAGGGCTGCAAAAGGAACCTAAATGGGGTGAGAGAGCATGTCAATTGCCCTGCAAACATATATGGGTAGATAAATGACTTAAATGTCTTCTATCACCATAGCAATTATGGTTACTTAGTAAGTAAATGCAGAACCTAAAATTATTAGCAGTGACCCCACAGAGATAGATTTCAGAGATTCTCCACAGCAATTCTAAAAAAAAACCCTTACAGAGCCTGTATTCCCAGTTCACCCACACAGTCACGTTTTCCAGACTTCCTCCAAATAGCAATAAGTTTAAGCAACGTTGCCTTTATAGCCTAAATTCCCACTTCACCCACACACTGAATATTGCCAGTTCAAACACAGAGTGTAAATTTCAAACCTAGGCCTCAACAAAGCCTCTTTAAACAGTTGTCCCACACAGACAAGTTTGCCAGACTTCCCACACAAAGCAAGAAGTTTAATAAATTAGTCTGCAGATAACCTGACTTCAGAGGACCTCAATGAACACAGTGACCTCACCTCAGAAGGTTCCCTGAGGTCAGGTTACCTGCGGTCACAGGTGGAGGATGGTGGGAACCTCCAGCTGTGTCCACGACTAACCTGCGTGATGTCATTGCTGATCATGCAATTCATTCTCTGCCTGGAGCTCACAGCGGACAGTCATGTTCTGTGGTGCTCGCTGTGACTCAGATGTAGCAGAGCTAGAAGCATTGTGAGACCTCATAGTGAGGATTACATCGGACCTGGGTGTTTTAGGGTTAATAAATTGGTGAAAGAGGGAGTTTTTTGGGGTTTTTTTTTAAAAAAAGGATTTTTCTGTGTGTTTGCGTTTATTTCTTTTTGCTTATAGGACTAGTGTTGAGGGGTCTCATAGACCCCTACCCATCCCTAGTTCAGGGATTAGTGGCAGCTGTGGGTTGTTATTAACCCCTTATTACCCCAAATGCCACCTCACCAAGGCAATCAGGAAGAGCTGGCTAAGGTGCTGGGATTGTTGCATTTTTACCTCTTCTGTACACTTACAAGAGCTGCGGCAGTTGGCATCTGTGTTTCATCATCCTCTGAACTGTGGTGCAGAGATCCATAGACCATGTCCACCAGCCCTCTCACATACTCATCATCCTAGACAATTGGTTGGGCGTCAGTGAACTCAGTGAATTCCACCTCTGGGGCAGGGGCAGGTGGATGGGCCACAGTACCCCAGCCAGCAGAGTCATTAAAAAGCATGAGTGACTGCTGGATGACTTGTGGTTCGCACTGCTTGGCTGATTTTGAATTGGTTGAAGTGGAAGGAAGATGACTATGGATCTTATGAGACGACTCTGAGCTTTTAGGTGTGGACTGCGTGGAAGCCAACATAAAGGAACTGGAAGCACTGGTAGCCATATAATCTTAAACCATCTGAATATATTCTGGCCTCACCATTCATGCAGCAGTACTCAGGCCTAAAAAATAACAAAGACCAGCCTGCGTGTGTACCAGGCTTGGAGGACGCCATCGCTGCTGCGCTCTCGCTAATGCTCGGGTCTGGCGCTGCTGTGATGGCTGCTCGGTGGCTCGAACGGTGGGCCGCTCCTCGCCCGTGAGTGAAAGGGGTAGTTGGTTTGGGGGATTTAGTCCATGACGCCACCCACGGGTCGTGGTGAAGATGGGCACCACTGCTGCTGGTGACGGGATCCCGGGAGCGATGGTAGGGAGCAGCTGGGATGTTGTTTTCCCCCTCCGTAGGTAGGGGTCTGTGGTCCCGGGGCCCGGTGATGTAGTGACGGGGAGGCAGGGTTGGTGAGGTGCAGGGTTGCAGGGACAGCGCGGTGCGGTGCCGGATGGCATGGGTGTACTCACTCAGCAAGAAAGGTACAAAGTCCTCGGTAAACCAAACGGCTGGATGGACGGGTCCCGCAGCCGGCTGCAGTGTTTCTCCCCAGACAGGTGATGGTGGCTGTCTTTCCCTGCACCTTGATGTTCTCCTTCTGACTACTATGGATTCCCAACGGTAGTCCGCTCCCCGGTGTATGGGTACCGGAGGAGCCCGTTTGCCTGCAGGCGCTGGCCCTTGGGTCTCTAGCCTTAGGTTGTAGCTGTATACTCTCACGGTGTGGGCTGTTGCCTTAAATCGGGACTTTTGCTTTTGTGAAACCCCTGGGGTTCCAGTCACATTTGGATCAGACTATTGACGGCGGCTCCAAGCCTGGTCGGGGTCCGATGGCCCTGCCTGGGTTTGCTGGCTTCCCTTCACTCCCCGGTCGGTACCGGCGGGCCGTCGCCCAACCCTGGTCCTACGGTTCCGCGTTGCTCCACCACTACTGCAGACGGCCACCACCGTCTGACAACCTTGCTGTCAGTGCCTGGGCCACAAACCCAGACACCCAAGTGCTCACTCCTCACACTTCAACCTCCTAAACTACTCTGACACTTTTCCCGCCTCTAGGCCTGTGAACTCCTCGGTGGGTGGGGCCAACCGCTTGACTCCACCCCACCTGGTGTGGACATCAGACACTGGAGGGAGGCAACAAGGGTTTTTGTTTGGCTGGTGTCCCTGTCTAATGTGGGGTGGGGGTGTTTGTGTGTTATCTGTGACGACCTGGCTAGGCCAGGGCGCCACATTTGCAGAGGGGGAAGTTGTTTCAGTTTGGAACTGCCAGGTCCCCTATTACAGATTCTCCTCATTATATGAAACACAAACAAGGTCAGATTAATAGACGGCATATCTACAGAGAATGATTATAACAAAACCTGTATTCAGCTATTTTGTACCGTTATTCAAAGCTGTGGGATACAACGCAGTTTAGAAATTTTAGAGATATTGCAACAGCAAGGCACGCTGTGAAAAACTCTGTTTTTGGCTAAATTGAGCTAATAGATTTCACTGCTTGCATGCTGTTTTGTACCGCTATGCAAAGCTAAGTGATGCAGCTCTGTATTTGATTTACAATTACATGCACCTTTCACTGTCCTTCACTCCTACAGTGTCTGATACCTACGTTGTATTATTTTATCCTAATTGCACCTGTCACTGTCCCTCACTCTAACAGTGTACTTTCCCTATTCCAGGAAAGGCAAAATGGCACCGCAATTCTTGATCTAGCCTTTATACAAGCCGAGTCACGGGTTGCAATGACCAATCACAACCATATCAATACTTGGCTTGGCTGTGATGGCTCTGGAAGTTCCCACAGCCTAAAAAGTTGGTGATTGGCTGCTCTGCAACCTATGAAGAACCTTTATTTGGGTGACAAACCTGAACAGGAACCGGACGTACAGTCAAAAGTCTACACAAAAATGTTATTTTAGCCATCAAATTTTGCATTTTTACAAGGATATCAGAAAAAAATGCACCATAAAATTTTTTGTGCAATTTCTCATAAGTATGTTGATACCTCATATGTGGTGGAAATTCATTGTTTAGGATCGGAAGGGATGTAGCGACATTTGAATTTTTTAAAGCAAAATTAGCTGGAATCATTAGCAGATGCCATCTTGTGTTGGGAGACCCCCTGAGGTGGCTAAACAGTGGAGCTCCCCCATAAGTGACCCCATTTTGGAAACTAGACACATTAAGAAATTTATCTAGATATTTGGTGAGCACCTTGAACCCCTGTGGGCTTCATGGAACTTTTGTAAGATTGAGCCATGAAAAGAAAAAAAATACATTTTTACCACAAAATTGTTACTTCAACCAGATAGCTTTATTTTTTTTATTTTATTTGTGTTTACTTTTAGCTACACGCCGATTTGTACACTTGTCGTGTTCGGGTCATAGTGACCCGGCATCATTTTTTACAGCTGTGAAGCCATATTTTCAGTGAAATAAAGGCGTTATAACCTCAGTTGGGTCTATTTATTTCATCTACTATTGTATATCAATTTATTTATTTATTTCCTAAATTATTTCAATGGCGTCGTACACTCGATCTGCCAGGTGTATGCTTTGAGATCTGCGCACCATAAAAATGGCTTTATATTGATAATTTTTGGTGCGCAGTCTATACTAAAATGTAGAGCGCATCCAGAGAGATCACTAGGCGTGCACTACACGTGTATATTCTGCGCAGAACAGACTGCGCAGAACGCGCTGTGTAAGAGGGCCTTATTTTGTAAAGCTGAGCTCTAAAGGCCTCAAAATGATTTTTTTTGCTAAGTTTAGGCCACGTCTCACTAAGCAACATCACTAGCGACATCGCTGCTGAGTCACGGTTTTCGTGACATAACAGCGATCTCGCTAGCGATATCGTTATGTGTGACATCCAGCAACGACCTAGCCCCTGCTGTGAGGTTGCCGGTCATTGTTGAATGTCCTGGACCATTTTCTTCAAAGGCGATGTCCTGCTGGGCAGGACGCATTGCTATGTTTGACACTGTGTGACAGGGTCCAAATGACAGCAGAGATCGTTATACAGTTCGCTACTAAAACCTGTATCGTTACTGATCTGACTGTATCGTTATCGTTGGTAAGGTCTGACTGTGTGACATCTCACCAGCGACCTCCCAGCGACTTACCAGTGATCCTTATCGGGTTGCATCATTTTCGGGATCGCTGGTAAGTCGCTAAATGTGACGGGGGCTTAAGTCTGTCTTCCTGGCTTATCTCCTTGTTTTGAAAAGGGTTCTTATCGTCTTATCTTCTCTGCTTTTATCAGTACACATATGTACAGAGCATCCAGCAACATGCTCAGGAAAGTGAAACCATGGCCTCCACAACCACTTCTACCCCCATGGCCTCTACCAGTGGTGCTTCAAGAATAAAAAGAAAAAGGTGCAGCTATTGCCCTTTTTCTTGTGATAATAAAACAAGAATTACATGTTCTGGATGTCAAAAATTCTTATGCAAAGCACATGTTTATTGTTCTTCATGCAAGTGTGATGCCCTGGACTAGCCAGGTAGTCACAGATAGGCCCCGCATAACACCGGTCCCCTAAAAAGGTAACAGCAGCCAACCACAATAAAACCTAGACACCTCCCTCTGAGCTTGATGGTCACACCAGGGGGCGGAGCCAGGCGGTTCCTGATGGACCGGTGGACGGCCGAGATGGAGGAGATTGCTGCGGCTGTGCGGGTAAGTAAAATGGAGGCAATTTTGGAGGAGCAGGAGAGCGACCCATGCCCCTATGTCCCCCAGGGACCAGCCGACACGGCTGAGGGATCCGGTCTGCCCCTGCCCTCCATGTTGCTTCCCTCACTGCCCGTACCGGCTGCCGCCGCTTCCCCGCTCACCCCGCTGCCCCCAACACCGTCAGCGGAGCCTGTTCAATGCACCCGTGAGGAGCCGCTAGCGGAAGCAGCCCGCGGACGGCCAGTCACCAGGCCGAGGCCTATCCCACTACCGTGGAAGTTGACCCGCCAACTTTGGAAGTGGCCGCGCCCCAAGAAATCCAGGCCCTGGCAGTCCACCCGGCCAAAATGGAGGCGTCCGTTGTCCGGAAGCCCGCCTGGCAGGTAAAGCTGGCCGCTCCTAGTTTCCAAGCCTCGGCTGAGGCGGCGGAGGGATGTCGTTGCAAGGCAGCACAGCAGGCCACGACACAGTGGGGTTCCCTAATCCAGAAGGTGCCGGTCGTAGCCGGCATGGGAGAGCTCCGGCTGGGCCCAACCCCCGCGCAGAGGGAGCAGGCAGACGCTCCATATTGGGAGCGGAAGTAGAACTAGCTGGGCCGGAAAATAGCGGCCTGAGAGAAACAGAAGGCCGAGGTACTCTCCCGTACCATCCGGGAGAAGGAGAACCTCCGGAGTGCCACCTATCGGGTACGGGGTCCGACCTACGAAGGCAGGTCCGGCAGTTTGACCCCCGACGTGGATGGGGGTTCATCTTTGAACCGGGCCTGGAGGCCGAAATCTTTTGTCTCCTGGCGGGACGTTAACCCTCACCTCCCAATGGGTCGCCCGGATCGTGACCTGGAGCCCGGCAAGCTCATCACATACACCCGGAATTGCAGGGAGAGGGGCTGGTTCGCCCTCAATGTGAATAGGAGGGTGAGTCGCAGTGCCCGGAGGCACACCCAGTCCCCTCCCCCGCAATACAGTTCTGATGTGGTGCTGGAAGAAGAGTATGGGGGGCACGAGTGTTAAAGGTAGCGGATCCCGGCTACCATGTTGAAGTCCCTGTTGGGACCATACTGCCCATCCCCATTGGGACCTTGTTGATTTTCCCCGCTTTAAAACCATGAACAAGGCCGAGAACTTGCAGGCCACCCAATAACTTGTGACTTGTAAATAGTCCCGGACCACCTTTCAGGTCCCATAGCCTCCGGAGAGGCAGGTTGGAGGAAGGGCCTGTGGGAATGCGATGGCCGAGGCTCTGTCACCAATGCAACCAGTGACAATCCTCCGTGTCAGGGGTCCCCTGGACGTGGGGCCTCTGGAGTGACTGCCGGGTATGGAACTTTGTACCCGGCCCGTTTGGGCAATACCCGGACCCATTCCTGTTTCCTGGACTGGGGAAAAGGGGTGCTGCCTTTTTCTTAGAGGCAGTATCAAGGGGCAGGTTTGCTTGGGTGGGTGACTGAAAAGACCCGGTCCCGTCCTGTTCCCAGTTATTCAATTTTTTTTTAATGTTTGCAACGGTTAAAGTGATATGCCTCCCGCAAGGGAAGAAAACCCAAAATATGCTTGAATTGTATAAATGTTAGTATACCTGTAAATATGTTTTTATCTTTTTCAGTTCGGAAAAATAAACGGTGGTGGTCGGACAGCCCGCGGACAGTCAGTAGTTAACCAAGGGGGAGCGTGACGCCCTGGACTAGCCAGGTAGTTACAGATAGGCCCTGCATAACACCGGTCCCCTAAAAAGGTAACAGAAGCCAACCACATTAAAACCTAGTCACCTACCTTTGAGCTTAATGGTCACACCAGGGTGCGAAGCCAGGTGGTCGGCCACGCCCACCGAGGAGTCCAAAGGGCCTGAAGCAGGAGAAACATCAAGTTTGTTGGTGGCCAGTGGCTAGTTGACAGTGACAGTAGTCAGTTGGAGTTGAGAGGAGTAGAGTGCAGCAGGCCTGTGGTGACAGGTCTGCAGCAGAAACTGATAGGTGTGAGGGTCATAGCCCGCACACTTTGGCTAGGAGTCAGGCGGTGGCCTTAGCCTGCAGGAGCCGGGAGGACGAAGCTACTGAAGAGAGCCGCGATCAGCTCAGCTGTCACTGAGGTAACTCGCGGCCACCGCTGGATCCTCCAACTGTGTCAGCAAGTCACCTGTTACTACATCGCTGTCACTCTGGTGACTTGCTGTCACAGTTGGAGGATCCAGCGGTATGAGAGAGGGCTGCTCACTTCAGTCACTCAGGGGATTAGCGGTCACCGGTGAATCCAGCACGGGTGACCGCTAATCAGTACGCGGCACATATACAGAGCCGCGGCATGACAATGAAGTCGGGTTGTTACGGGCGTCTGTCTGATAATAAAACCCAAAGGAACATCAGACAGTCAGGGTCCACCGTGCAAAGACTCTGCTGCAGACTATGGCAGAGGATAAGGGGTATATAAGTGTGCCACTGTAAATAGTAATAGCACAAGTGCAGAGTGCAATACCTCTGTTAAACTCACGGAGGAATATAATTAGGAAATAAAGAAATTCCTCCCTTACTTGGAGGGTGTGTGGTATAGTCTCTGTTAATGGTCACAGAGACAAAAGCAGTGAGTGTGAAATGGCACCTACCTAGGACCGTTCCTCTAGCGGTGCCAGGAGACGGACAGCAGCGTAAGCCGCACAAAGCTCCTACCTGCGTTCGCTCCACTAGTGTGCGAGGACACGAACCACTAGATATGGCACCTGCCTAGGTCCGCTCCACTAGTGGTGCAAAAGAGACGGACAGCAGCATAAGCCACACAAAGCTCCTACCTATGTTCGCTCCCCTAGTGTGCGAGGATACGAACTGCCAGACGCAGTATAAGGAACGTTACCCTAGCGGCAACGTCCACCTATGAGTAGAATCACAAGGCCCAGCCGGACCATGTGCCTCAGGCACCTGCCTATGTCCGCTCCACTAAGATGTAAGGATACGGACCGCAGCCGAAGCTGTAAGGTATAAGAACGCTACCCTGCCGGTAGCGCTCACCTAGCATAGACAGAGAGATGCCTAGAGGGACGTGCACAGAGCGTCTACTCTCATGCATGAACCAAGAGGACTGAGTGCCGGGCGGCGTGCGTCAGGGTCTTATATAGACTCTGTGCCTCATCCAAGATGGAGGACGCCAGAGCCAATCCACTGCCAGAATGACAGCAATGACGTCAAGCTGGCCTATCACCGAGCAAGCGTCACAAGCACATGACCAGCGACTAATCGGCATAGAAGGTGTCAGAAACATGTGACCACGTGTCACAAGCACATGACCAGCGGCCAATTAGCTTAGAAGGTATCAGAGACATGTAACCACGTGTCAGCGATGATGTCACCCGCACATGTGCAATAGCTCCAAGATAGGACTTAGTCTCCAGCGCTTGCACATGTACAGTAGCAAGAAATCCGAACATAGTCTCCAGTGCTCGCACATGTGCAGTAGCAAGAAATCCGAACATAGTCTCCAGTGCCACAGCAACCGTAACACGGGTGAAGTTCACCCGAGTTCATTCTCATAGCGCAACTCTGTCTGCTTTCAGCCGACATGTATCAACGACATTGTGCATCACACACACACACGGAACATTTCACACGGGCAACACACACACACATGTCAGTTATTTCACTCACGCACACACGGACATTCCACACGCACATACGGCTAGCATACGGGATACACACGCAGGCCACACATACCATAAAAACGGACCTAAAAAACGGACACAGAAAACGGCCCATTTTACATGGACGTGGTTATAACGGATGTGTGATGGAGGCCTGAGGCACAGTACAAAGTGAAGAAGGGAAGAAGCACCATACTGGGGTGTAGATTTACTTGGAATGGTTTGCGGGTGCCCTGTGACATTGGAAGAGCCCCTGAGGTGCCAGAACAGCAGAAACCCCCCCACAAGTGACCAAACTTTACAAGCTGCACTCCTCAATGAATTTATCTAGGGGTGCAGTGAGCATATTGAAACTACAGTTGTGTCACAAAATGTTATACTATTGGGCGGTGAACAAAAAATAATTACATTTTTAGTACTAAAATGCTTTTTTTAACTCCAGATTTCCAATTTTCACAGGGGAATAGGTAAAAAAGGCCCTGTAATGTGTTATACAATTTCTCCTGAATGTGGCAATACCTCACATATGACTGTACAGTACAGTTTGGCTGCACCACAGGACTCAGGAAGGAATGAGTGCCATTTGATTTTTGGAGCACACATTTTCCAAGAATAGTTTGTGGATATCATTTGCAGAGCCCCCAAGTTCCAGAACAGTAGAAATCCTCTTCAAGTGACCAAATTTGGATATTATGCTCCTCTGGAAATTCACCTATGGGTGTAGTGACGATCTAGTCTCTGGAAAAAACTCATGGTGTCAAACAGAGTGAATGTTGCAGAATTAAAAATTGCAAATAAGTCTTTGTTGTGCTCAGTACATTTTAGTGCCCATTCATTGTGCTCAGCTCGTGCTTCTGTAAACCTGCACCTCATACATTTAAGCAGGCTTTCGTCACTATAATGATGCCAAACATGTGGATGCTAACAGTGGTTTAGGAACATTGTGGGGCTCAGAAGAGAAGGGGAGTATTTGGATTTGGGAGAGCAGATTTTGCTGAATTTCTCTTTCGAGGTGGGAGCTATAGATTTTTCAAAAGCCTTTGTGCTACCAATAATTTAGGAGCGCCTTATATTTCTGTTAACTGATGACAGACCAGAGTGGGGAATTGTGTTTTTGTGGGTTGAGTTTTATGCTATTTGTTGGTGATTTTGATACAGAACATTTTGGTTCAGTTCACAATTATCTTGTGCTCTATGCTGAGCACTGACATCGGGGTTTCCATCTAAATCTCCGAAATAGGTGATTCAGATGAAACTCATGATGGATCCATTCACTAATGAGGCAGCAGAGTTAATCTGGACTCCGTTTGTCCTCTGTTCAGTAGTGTCTGTGTTTCAAAGGTGAACAAAACTGTTCATGATTGCACTTTTGTGCACGCCTAAAAAGAGGCTTAAAAAGATGGACACCGCCATACCACAGGCCAGACGGGAGTTTAAAGTGACTTCCTATGCCTCATTACAGTGAATTTTCAGTTGGGAATTTTGTCTGAATTACATTTTTCAGAGATTTAGAGTACATGTCCACGATCCTTACATGCCATGTCCTGGATGCAGTATGTCTTCTCCTGCAGAGACGCAAGTGTTCTCAGCAGGAGAGTCCAGCTGCCTGTGCCCACGATCCGGGTTTGGGGGGGCTGTAGACATTCTCTGTGTGTTTTCCCAGCTGAGGATACTCGCGTCTCTGCAGCATAAATTGACAGAACGTGAAGCCACACTGCATGTCAGTTTATGCTGCAGAGAAAAGAAGCACAATGGTCATGGGATTTCTATAAATCCCATCCACTGTGCTTGTATTGCACAATGCAGCAGTTTGGACGCAGCAAAAGCATGTTACATCCAAAACGCTGCTATTCCTGATTGTGTGCATGTACCCTTACACGTAATCCCCAGTGCGAGCTCAGAATAAATAGGAGCTGCACTGTACTGCGATCTTTGAGGCCTAAAACACACTTCCACAAAAAAAAGTCTGTGTGACACGGTCCGTTTTTCAGGTCCGTGTTCCGTTTTTTGGGGGCGTTTCTCCGGTACGTATGGCATCCGTGTGATGGCGTATGCGAGCTGTGTGTACGTGTAAAATGTCCGTGTTTGTATGTAAAATGCCCGTGTATGTGTACGTGGAATGTCCATGTGGAATGTCATTGATACATGTCGGCTGACAGCAGAGTTGCGCGATGAGAATGAACTCGGGTGAACTTCACCCGACTTCATTGTCATGCCGCGGCTCTGTCTGTGTGCCGCATACTGATTAGTGGTCACCTGTGACGGATTCACCAGTGACCGCTAAGCCCCCGAGTGACTGAAGTGAGCAGCCCTCTCTCATACTCACCACTCCCCGATCACCAGCGCGGTCAGAAACAGCTGTGCAAAGAATACGCGGCAACAATTACTTTGAATATGCCGGCCGCTCATTAATCAATCTCGTATTCCCTGCTTTCCCCACCCACAGGCTCCTGTGATTGGTTGCAGTCAGACACGCCCCCCACGCTGAGTGACAGCTGTCTCACTGCACCCAATCACAGCAGCCGGTGGGCGTGTCTATAATGTGCAGTAAAATAAATAAATAAATAATTAAAAAAACGGCGTGCGGTCCCCCCCAATTTTAATACCAGCCAGATAAAGCCATACGGCTGAAGGCTGGTATTCTCAGGATGGGGAGCCCCACGTTATGGGGAGCCCCCAGCCTAACAATATCAGTCAGCAGCCACCCAGAATTGCCACATACATTAGATGCAACAGTTCTGGTACTGTACCCGGCTCTTCCCGATTTGCCCTGGTGCATTGGCAAATCAGGGTAATAAGGAGTTTTTGGCAGCCCATAGCTAGATTAATCATGTCTGACTGCAACCAATCACAGGCGCCTGTGGGTGGGGAAAGCAGGGAATACGAGATTGATTAATGAGCGGCCGGCATATTCAAAGTAATTGTTGCCGCGTATTCTCTGCACAGCTGTTCCTCGCCGCGCTGGTGAGCGGGGAGCGGTATGAGCCGGGGGAAGAAAAAAAATGATTGCCAATGTAAGTATTAGTGAGAACAGCAGAAAAAAAGGTAAGTATACTGAATTTAATTTAAAAAAAACAAAAACCAAGATCGCTAGTGTAAAAACGCACACGCAAAAAACGTGCTGAACATGGACATACTCCGTGTGCGGTACGTGCAGGCATGGACCCATAGACTAAAGCGGGTCCGTGCCTGCGTGCTGCCGGCCAAAAACGGACATGTTGTCTGTGTAGAAAAGCGCACACACGTACTTACCACATGGACACACGTTCCGTGTGATTTTACGTGTGTGTGCCATCTACCAAAGAATAACATGGGTCTCTGTGTGTACGTGTCTCCGGAACGTGCAAATACGTACTGCACACGTACAAATTAAACGGATGTGTGTTGCAGGTCTGAGAGGCACAATGAACAAATCAATAGCAGTTCAAGAATTGTCTTTATTTATTTCTTTTTACGCCATTCACTGTGCATTATGTGACTTATGTGGCGTTATTCCGAGGGTAAGTTTGATTGCAGCGATAGGATATTTATATCTTTCCTCAGGTTTGGCAAATTTCATGCTAAAAAAATGCTTTTTACAACATAAAGGTTTTTTGCATCACCGGGTGCTGATGGCTATAGTTTTTATTTTTCTGCTGACAGAATCATGTGAGGGCTATTTTTTGGAGGGATGAATTGGAGTTTTTATTGGTACCATTTTTAGCCACATAATAGTTTTTGATTGTTTTCTATTCAACTTTTTATTAGGCAGAATCAAAAAATAACAGCAACTCTGCAATTTTTTTTTTTTTTTTTGTTTTTACACCATTTACCATGCCATAAAATGATTAGACCCTTATATTCTTCAGGTTAGTACAATTTCAGCGATACCCCATTTATGCAGTTTTTTTATGTTTTGCCGATTTTACACCAAAAAGCTATTTTATAGGAAAAAAAACAGTTTTTGCATTGCTGTATTCTGAAAGTTATAGATTTTAATTTTTTGGCTGGCTGAGCTGTATAGTGGCTTTTTTTTGCGTGACAAAATAATGTTTTCAGCAGTACTATTTTTATTTATATATGACTTTTTGATCGTGGTTTATTACTTTTTTTGTCAATTGTATGATGAAAAGATGTATTTTTAGCTACATTCTTGTTTATTTTTTACAGTGTTCACTGAAGTGGTTAACTAGTGTGACAGATTTATAGATTGGGTTTTTACAAACGTGGCAATACCAAATATGTGTAATTTTGTTGTTTTTTTTTAGACCCGCAACACACATCCGTTTTTTTTGTACGTGTGCGGTACGTATTTGCACGTACCGGAGACACGTATACACGGAGACCCATGTTATTCAATGGTAGATGGCACACACACGTAAAATCACATGGAACGTGTGTCTGTGTCGTAAGTACGTGTGTGCGCTTTTCTACACGGACGACATGTCCGTTTTTTGCCAGCAACACGCAGGCATGGACCCGCTTTAGTCTATGGGTCCTTGCCTGCACGGACCGCACACGGAGTATGTCCGTGTTCAGCACGTATCGTCCGTGTCCGTTTTTCATCACAAAATTTGAAACACTTGTTTCCAATCTATCAGGTCATTTGAAAGCAAACAACAACACCAGGATCTCATGATGAATGATTAAAATCGTTAATTGGGTAAGAATGCGGGCCTTTAAAAATGGACAGCACACGGACAGCACACGTACGTATTTTATGTCAAAACGGACATTCCACTCGCACACACGGCTCGCATACGCCATCACACGGATGCCATACGTACCGGAGAAACGCCCCAAAAAAACGGAACACGGACCCGAAAAACGGACCGTATCATACGGACGTTTTTTTTGCGGAAGTGTGTTTTAGGCCTTACAGAAATTTACATATTGATTAGAATATTTTTTTATTTTTTGATGTCTATTTCCAGATATTCTTTAAAATATTTTTACTTGTTTTACTTTTTTAAATGTTTTACTTAGTCCCTTTATGGGACACTAACTTTCAGTAATGTGATCACTGATCTAATTCACTGCAGTGCTTGAACTGCAGCAGCTCTGACATTTCTCATCACACACCATGCATACAGCATGGTCTGTAAGATTCTCCATAGCTGGGTGACCCGGGGTCATCATGGTGACAACCCATGGTTACCATGGCAGCAATTGGGTTCCTGTGATTGCTCCCTTCACCAGGGAGAAGTAAGCAATTCTTAGCAATTCTCTCCATGCTTCCTGAATGATGTGATAATGATTGATCGCAGCATGTAGGAGGGTTAAACTGTTGGATGCAGTGCAGGGACCACTCCTGGCAGTGAGAGCTGGGTCTCAACTACAGGATAAACTACAGACCCGGCAGCAATTATTGGGGGTACATTACAGGGACCCCCGCAATCACTATGAAGTACTGGGTACATCATTGGTCAGAATGGCATTGACTTTCCAATGTCGTGTAAAGGTTAATACAAGTAATGAGTGAACAGTAGGAGGGCTTCTTAAGGAAAAAATAACAAGTCTGTGAGAGCTAGAATTCCTACTGCTTGGTAGGTGATCAAATACTTATTTCATGCAATAAAATGGAAATTAATTATTTAAAAAAATCATACAATGTGATTTTCTGCATTTTTTGAGGGGATTCAGTCTGTCACAGTTGAAGTCTAGCTACGATAATAATTATAGACCTCTATTATTTTCAGGTAGTAAAATTAGCAAAATCAGCAGTGTATCAAATACTTATTTTCCTCACTGAAGTAATGTCTACCACTGAGAGCCCTACATAGTAATAATGCCTCCTTTGTGCCCTCTAGATGGTAAAATTGCCTTCTAGAAAATATTTATCTCCTTTGCTAGTGCTCTTAAAAAGTGTCCACATTTTTCCACTGGAAAGTAACAAATCTCTCTATATATCTTTGACATTCACTGTACTCTGAGTGCCCCTGTAACATTAATTCTTCTATAGTTTCCACTTAACATTTAATAATAGACCCTGAGTCTTATCAAGTACAACACCTATATGCACAGTATGATGGTCCCACAGCTCCCCTATACACAGAATATTGCCCCACAGTTCTCTTATACAAAGGATGATGGTTCCACAGTTTCCCTATACCCTATGACATCAACATGACCAGAATACGACTTTCTGCGTGTGCATCAGCGCATCTACCACTGCACCAGCCTGCTGTTCTGTAGAATGCAGGCTTAAAGCAACCTCAGTGTTACAGAACGGAGGGCAGAGGTGCAGGGAGATCATGTCTCCCTGCTCTACTACTGCAGGGCTTAAGGATAGCAGTAGCTGTGGGTTGGCACCTCTATTTCTGGGGCCTATGACAATCACAACCTCTGCCCACAGTAGCTATGCTATTATTCTGTTTATGGAACGCTCTACCCCAAGAAGTTAGGACAAATCATAACTTACTCAGCTTCAGGCGCACCCTAAAGATGCATCTTTTTAGGGCGGCCTATCACACTCCCTAACCAGATTTGTTTCACATAGTCCCTCTTCAACTTCTCACAACATAACCCAACGTCAAACTCCATGCCACCCAAATGCATCTCAAGGCTCTGGCCAACTTGTCCAGGAAACCATTATCCATCCCCCATTTTCGTGAGATGGCTGGATTGTTATTGTAAATAAGCACTTGTACTTTGCCCCCCACCATATCTCATTGTAGATTGTAAGCTCTCACGAGCAGGGTTGTTTCTCTTTTCTTTTTTTTTTTTCTCCCCTTCTAAATATTGTATTTTCTATAACTGTTACTTGTTTGTATATGATCCTCCTGAATTGTAAAGCGCTGCGGAATATGTTGGCGCTATAGAAATAAAGATTATTTTTATATTATTATTATGTTTAGTTTTGGAAAATAATTTAAACATGCACGTAAATTGGATTAGATGCAATTTTAAACACATAATATAGCTGAAGCAGCTTCTATGTGATAACATTACAACAACCTCACTGGTTTCTTTATACTCATCAAGATATTCTAACCATAAAGAACTGCAGATAGGTATATTTTTTATGAAATATATAATTTTAGACTAGATATTAAAAAAGTTCTTTGTTTTTTATGATAAAAAATTGTTAAGTCTAGCAGCATAATAAAAAAAAAGAAAAGCAATGTAAGCAAGCTGGAGTGTATGAAACATTTCTGCACTGAGAGTCTTCTGTATTGCTTCATAACAGTGTACAGTGCTGACTTTCTCAGTTTAATTCCCACACATATAATTACTTTACCCAGTTGGCTTCTAGAATTGGACGTGATTCAGGCCTTGACACTTAACATTTGAATAATGTGCCCTCTTTTTTCATTGTTATGCTAAGCTTAATCAGGTATCGTTACCCACCAATCTAAAATCTTAAGTGCAATTTTAAATCTTTCCAAAAATAGTTTGAAATTGAAGAAGACTGGATCATTTACTATTTAAAAACATGTTCTTTATATCATCTATTAAGTACTCCCTCTGTGCCAAACCATCTGGGTAAAAGAGTAATAAAGCATGTCAATGGTTGAAAAAATGATCAGCTAATGCAAATTACTTTTGGCTGCCAATTACAACAATCCTTTGCAATAAAGGCACAGTAAAGTTGGCAACACATGAATATTTTAATATGCACAGGTTGCAGTTTTTTTCTTTTTATTTAAATTGCAAAATAATGAACACTTGTTTATTATCTTTCACATTGTAGCAACCTATTCAACAAATTAAAGGGGTGGCTGGGGTTTTATTATATTTTTTGCTTTGACCTAGGCTGTAGAATACTGACAGTTTGTGATATACTCACTGCCAGCATTCTGCACCATTGCCTAGATACCAAACTTTAGTACTTGACCATCTTCCTTTCTGATTCTGCAGCATCGGATCACATACTGACTAGTCTTTTTCTGTCTGGAGTCTATACATACCCTCATAACTTCCTACCTCTGTGATTCTTCTGCCCAAGTCTCTTATCTGAGAAAATTGGTCTATTTATGCTAATCACACTCTAATCAGACTCTAATCATAGCTTGAGCAGAGTGTAATCCGATTTTCTCAGATCTGGAGGAAGCAGAATTTTTTTTCCCATCATTCTACAAGTCCGTAAAAATAGGACTGCACATGGATGTCATGTTTTTTCACGGACTTAATAGTCGCCCAGCAGGGGGTCCCCAGTGCACGGTACCTTCAGTGGCCACATGATCTGCCACTGATAGTGGTACACCGCTCTATATATCTACTAAAAACTCACACTAGGTGCTACACTGTATAAAGTTTTTGTTACAAAGTATACATATTTCAGGGGTAATGTAGGGAGACGTGTGACAGCTCTATCCAAACTGTACATGGGATGGGTAGTGGAAGTGATCTGTGCTGCACTTTCACAGGATCACTGCTATGTCACGCCCAATGCTGGAATGAATGATAGAGATCAGTGCTGGGGCAGATTACAACAGCCAATGAGTATGAAGTGGGTGATGCTATCACTGTCTTTGAGCTTAGAACAAAACACAGTACATTGCCTAGTCTGCAGAGCAGCATGTAAACAAACTGGATGTAGCCAATGATGTGAAATTTATTAAAAAAAAAAGCAATTTATTTTTAATGGGTGCTGTATATTACAATACAGCACAGATTAACTTAAAACATATTTGAATTTTGGGGTTGGACAACCTCTTTAAGGTGAGAATACTTAATTTCCTATAGAAAGTACTTATTTCAAATTATATTATTAGTTAAAATACATATTTTTTTTACTTGAAGTAATTGAAAGGAATATGGTATATCTAATACTATTATCATAAATCCAGGACCCGAATTATAAAAATATTTCTTTTATTGGTTCTACAAAATATAAAACACACAAAAACATACAAAAAACACAACATGTACAAGGTGATTAAGATGCCTAGTCCAATTGATGTCTCGCTTCACCTATTGTAACCCTTATATCTCCCTATGATGCACCACTACCAAGCTGCGGAGACCTCCCTAAAAGTGGTTTTACACGCTACGATATCGGTAATGTTTTATTGTTGGGGTCACGTCGTTAGTGACGCACATCTGGCGTCATTAACGTTATCGCAGCGTGTGACACCTATGTGCGACTGAAAACGATCGCAAAAGTGTCAAATATCGTTTGCCGTGGAGAGGTCATCCTAAAACCAAAAATCGTTTACCTCTCATTAGCGATGCTGATCCTCGTTCTTGCGGCAGCACACATCGCTGTGTGTGACACCGCAGGAGCGAGGAACTTCTCCTTACCTGCCTCCACCGGCAATGCGGAAGGAAGGAGGTGGGCGGTATATTTACGTCTCGCTCATCTCCGCCCCTCCGCTTCTATTGGACGCCTGCCGTGTGACGTCGCTGTGACGCCGCACGACCCGCCTTCTTAGAAAGGAGGCGGATCGGCTGCCATAGTGACGTTGCAGAGCAGGTAAGCCGTGTGACGGAGGAGCGCGATTTTGTGCGCGACGAGCAGTGATATACCCGTGTCGCACAAACGATGGGGGCGGGAACGCACAATAGCAATATCATTACCAATATCGCTACTGTGTAATGCCCCCTTAAGGTCAGATGGGGTCCCCGCTCCACGGAGGCTATCCTTCTAATTTTACCTAGCACTCCCTACTCCTAGCATAACCATATCACACAGTGATAAAAAGAAAATAGAAAAGGTAGTGAAAAGATAAATTTAGGGTAAAAAAAGTACCCCATTCATTCAGGACAATTTCAGACCCAATAGTAGATGTATAGACTTAATCTGATGAGAGGAGGGAAATACATTCCCAGTTATTGAAAAAACAAATACTCTCATATTACTTTTTTAGAGTTAATCGATGCTCTGGGTTCTCTGTGCCTTGTAACTAATTATATATAAAACTGATGGAAAACCCATCTATATAATATATATATACTGTTTGCAACCCATGTTATCAACATCCCTCCTTTCTTCAAGGGTCAATGACTTCCAATCAGGTATAATCTTGGAGTACAAAAAAATAAATCAAGGTATCATATGACATGAAAATACATGGAATTTTCCTCTTATTTCTATTAGTGTATACTCCTCAGGGATTCATATAACCAAATCATTGGTGCTCTTGTCTTTCCACAATAGGAAGACCTTACAGGTCCAGAGTCACCTATCAGATAACAGTCCTTCCCATAGAGGAGTCCTATCAAAATTCAATTTTCGCCTCTGCCTCGACGTGTTTCTCCCCTTCCATGGCCGGGGTTCTTCAGGAGGCCTTCTATTCAAGAGTCAGAATTAATCCATAATGTAATCAGATACGTTGGGGTGTAAAATATCAACCCTCCATATACAGGATCTGTACAGTGTTCTAGTATAGGTTCTGATACTCAGGAGCTACAGACAGACTCCTATATGCTCCCATACCACACACATATTGCCTGAGCAATTCTGCAGTTGTCCCCACATCAGATGATCATGGCATCATGGGAATATAGCACTGTATGTAGCACATTTACTTCAGTGAACATAAACTACAATGACTGAAACAGCCAATAGATGAGAGTGATAATTATGGGCTCACCTGGTCAGTTGGGTTCTCTGATCCATGGTTCAGGATAAGCAAAGTCGATGATGCAAAATAACTGGATTTTCTGGACAGTTAATAGATTGATGAAGTCTAGAACAGCAAGGTATGTAGAACAGCATTAAGGCAAGTGAATTTGGAAGCAATAGATGCAGATGGAGGGCATTTATATATACCAGAAGGTGGCCCGATTCTAACTCATCGGGTATTCCAGAATTTATTGTGTAGTTAATGTATGATTTTTGTTATATATATAGATGTTGTTCTGTGTAGTTGCCAAGTGTTTGTGTAGGGCGCTGTAATGTTCTGGGTGTTGTCTGGGTGTGGGGGGGTGTGAGAGAAGTGTTGTTTGTGTGTTGCGTTGTGTGTGTTGCTCGGTTTGTGTGTGTGTGTGTGTGTTTTGGGGAGGTATGTTTTGTGCAGTGTGTGTGTCTTGGAGGAGAAGTCCTGGGGAGAGAGGAGTATAACAGGAGGAGTAGTCCTGGGGGGAGGAGTCTAATAGTGTTATGGACAAGATTATAAACTACTATGAGTTATATGAAGATATCCAAAAACCAGGATTTAAGATGGTCTTTGAACTGCACTCAGACATAAGACTCATCAGTCTGAACTTTCATGTGACAAGTGAATCATGCTGACATAGCTTAATATAAATGAGGAAGCAAGCACATATACAGTAAATATATATATTACAGAATAAGCTATTTTACTTTATCCAATACCAATAATTCCTTTTAAATGTTTGTCAGCTTCCGTATTAAACCAGTCATGTATCTTCTATGCAGATCCGTGTATATTTCTCTGGTCTGCATGGAAGAATAGCATGCATGCTACTTAACAAATGACTCATGATTTTGATGCAGATGGGGTTAAGGTAGATGCACAATTAGATTGCATCACTGTAAATTTATGGCCTGCCTTAACAAATGGCGCCCAACGCACCTTAAAACGGAGCTTCTGGATGACGGACGGCCATGCTGACACCTTGATTCAAAAAGGCAACTACACGAGAGGGGATATGCGCACTCCACAATGCAGGTGAGAAAATTTGTCTTATCTCACCTCGCAGACCTCATGCGTGTACTTGCATTTTGAAAGGGGGGGTTGGGCTGTCCCAGTCTAGATACCTAATGACCGCGATCTCGAATGAGATAAGCTGTCCTAAGAGAACTCACCTGGTCATGTCATTTTACCTTAAGCTGTCTGCATAAATGTTAAATGTATGTGTTTTGTTTTCATTTGTCTGTCCTGTGGAAAAAGCAGAAGTTCCAAGTTTCGTTTTCCTTGAGTTAACGTTAGAGGAAAATTAGGAAGTTGTTATATACGCTTGTTATATGTGCAAGTGAGTTCAGCCACCTGGATGGTATATATATATATATATATATATATTTACATACAGTTAGGTCCAGAAATATTTGGACAGTGACACAATTTTCGCGAGTTGGGCTCTGCATGCCACCACACTGGATTTGAAATGAAACCTCTACAACAGAATTCAAGTGCAGATTGTAACGTTTAATGTGAAGGTTTGAACAAAAATATCTGATAGAAATTGTAGGAATTGTACACATTTCTTTCCAAACACTCCACATTTTAGGAGGTCAAAAGTAATTGGACAAATAAACCAAACCCAAACAAAATATTTTTATTTTCAATATTTTGTTGCGAATCCTTTGGAGGCAATCACTGCCTTAAGTCTGGAACCCATGGACATCACCAAACGCTGGGTTTCCTCCTTCTTAATGCTTTGCCAGGCCTTTACAGCCGCAGCCTTCAGGTCTTGCTTGTTTGTGGGTCTTTCCGTCTTAAGTCTGGATTTGAGCAAGTGAAATGCATGCTGAATTGGGTTAAGATCTGGTGATTGACTTGGCCATTGCAGAATGTTCCACTTTTTTGCACTCATGAACTCCTGGGTAGCTTTGGCTGTATGCTTGGGGTCATTGTCCATCTGTACTATGAAGCGCCGTCCGATCAACTTTGCGGCATTTGGCTGAATCTGGGCTGAAAGTATATCCCAGTACACTTCAGAATTCATCTGGCTACTCTTGTCTGCTGTTATGTCATCAATAAACACAAGTGACCCAGTGCCATTGAAAGCCATGCATGCCCATGCCATCACGTTGCCTCCACCATGTTTTACAGAGGATGTGGTGTGCCTTGGATCATGTGCTGTTCCCTTTCTTCTCCAAACTTTTTTCTTCCCATCATTCTGGTACAGGTTGATCTTTGTCTCATCTGTCCATAGAATACTTTTCCAGAACTGAGCTAGCTTCATGAGGTGTTTTTCAGCAAATTTAACTCTGGCCTGTCTATTTTTGGAATTGATGAATGGTTTGCATCTAGATGTGAACCCTTTGTATTTACTTTCATGGAGTCTTCTCTTTACTGTTGACTTAGAGACAGATACACCTACTTCACTGAGAGTGTTCTGGACTTCAGTTGATGTTGTGAATGGGTTCTTTTTCACCAAAGAAAGTATGCGGCGATCATCCACCACTGTTGTCATCCGTGGACGCCCAGGCCTTTTTGAGTTCCCAAGCTCACCAGTCAATTCCTTTTTTCTCAGAATGTACCTGACTGTTGATTTTGCTACTCCAAGCATGTCTGCTATCTCTCTGATGGATTTTTTCTTTTTTTTCAGCCTCAGGATGTTCTGCTTCACCTCAATTGAGAGTTCCTTAGACCGCATGTTGTCTGGTCACAGCAACAGCTTCCAAATGCAAAACCACACACCTGTAATCAACCCCAGACCTTTTAACTACTTCATTGATTACAGGTTAATGAGGGAGACGCCTTCAGAGTTAATTGCAGCCCTTAGAGTCCCTTGTCCAATTACTTTTGGTCCCTTTAAAAAGAGGAGGCTATGCATTACAGAGCTATGATTCCTAAACCCTTTCTCCGATTTGGATATGAAAACTCTCATATTGCAGCTGGGAGTGTGCATTTTCAGCCCATATTATATATATAATTGTATTTCTGAACATGTTTTTGTAAACAGCTAAAATAACAAAACTTGTGCCACTGTCCAAATATTTCTGGACCTAACTGTACATATATATATATATATATATATATATATATATATATATATATATATATGTATATATATACATATACATCTCATAGTATCATAGTTTTTACGGTTGAAGGGAGACTCTAAGTCCATCTAGTTCAACCCGTAGCCTGACATGTTGATCCAGAGGAAGGCAAAAAGAAAAAAAAAACACTGTGGCAAACAAGTTCCAATAGGGAAAAAAATTCCTTCCTGACTCCACATATGGCAATCAGACTAGTTCCATGGATCAACACCCTGTCATAAAATCTAATATACATAACTGGTAATATTAAATTTTTCAAGAAAGGTGTCCAGGCTCTGCTTAAATGTTAGTAGGGAATCACTCATTACAACATCATGCGGCAGAGAGTTCCATAGTCTCACTGCTCGTACAGTAAAGAATCCTCGTCTGTGATTATGATTAAACCTTCTTTCCTCAAGACATAGCGGATGCCCCCGTGTCCCGATCGCAGGCCTAGGTGAAAAAAGATCTTTGGAAAGGTCTCTGTACTGTCCCCTCATATATTTATACATTGTGATTAGATCCCCCTAAGCCTTTGTTTTTCCAAACTAAATAACCCCAAGCTTAATAACCTGTCTTGGTATTGCAGCCCACCCATTCCTCTAATAAGCTTGGTCGCTCTTCTCTGCACCCTCTCAAGTTCAGCTATGTCCTTCTTATATATCGGTGACCAGAATTGTACACAGTATTCCAAGTGCGGTCGCACTAGTGACTTGTACAGAGGTAGAACTTTATTTTTTTCATGAACACTTATACCTCTTTTAATACATCCCATTATTTTATTAGCCCTGGCAGCAGTTGCCTGACACTGTACACTAAAGTTAAGTTTACCATCCACCCATACACCCAAGTCTTTTTCTGTGTTTTACCCAGTGTTCTACAATTAAGTACATAATTATACATTTTATTTCCTTCACCCAAGTGCATGACCTTACATTTATCTACATTAAACTTCGATTGCCACTTCTCAGCCCAATCCTCCAATTTACATAAATCTCCCTGTAATATAAAATTATCCTCCTCTGTATTGATTACCCTGCAGAGTTTAGTATCATCTGCAAATATTGAAATTCTACTCCGCATGCCCCCAACAAGGTCATTAATAAATATGTTGAAAAGAAGCGGGCCCAATACTGACCCCTGTGGTACCCCACTATGAACTGAGACCCAGTCCGAGTACGTACCATTAATAACCACCCTTTGTTTCCTATCACTGAGCCAGTTTTTAACCCAGTTACACATAATTTTTCCCTATCCCCATTATTCTCATTTTATGTACCAACCTTTTGTGTGGCACCGTATCAAAAGCTTTTGAAAAGTCCATATACACAACATCCACTGCATTTCCCTGGTCCAGGCTTGAACTTACCTCTTCAAAGAAGCTGATCAAATTAGTTTGACAGGATCGATCCCACATAAACCCATGTTGATACTCTGTCATAAGATTATTTTTCTTGAGATACTCCAGTATAGCATCTCTCAAGAAACCCTCAAGGATTTTACCAACCGTAGAGGTTAAACTTACCGGCCTATAATTTCCCGGCTCAGTTTTTGTCCCCTTATCGAATATTGGCACCACATTTGCTATGCGCCAGTCCTGCGGTACCGACCCTGTTATTAAGGAATCTGTGAAGATTAAAAATAATGGTCTATCTATCACAGAACTCAATTCCTGTAGTACTCTGGGGTGTATGCCATCCGGGCTCGGAGATTTGTCAACCTTAGTGATTTCGAGGCGGCGGCATACTTCCTGCTGGGTTAAGCAGGTAATACTCAAATATGAATTTATGGTATCACTGGTCATGTCATCTGCCATGTCATTTTCTTGTATAAAAACCGTAGAAAAAAAAAGACATTCAGCAGGTTGGCTTTACTCTCATCCCCCTCCACCATTTCACCAAGACTATTTTTAAGGGGGCCAACACTGTCGCTTTTCAGTTTTTACTGTTTATGTAGTTAAGGAATATTTTAGGATTAGTTTTACTTTCTCTCGCAATGAGTCTCTCTGTCTCAAACTTAGCTAACTTAATTTGCGTTTTACATATTTTATTTAATTTTCTATAATTATATAATGCTTCAGCACTACCTACCCTCTTTAATTCTTTTAAGGCTTTCTGTTTTTCTTTTATTGCTTCCCTTACAGCTCTATTTAGCCATAGGGGTTTCCTCCTATTTCTAGCATGTTTGTTCCCATAGGGTATATTTTCTGCACAAGCCCTATTCAGGATGCTCATAAAAGTCTCCCATTTGCTTTGTGTACTTTTATTACTTAGTACATCATCCCAGTTTATTGCACTAAAATCATCTCTCAACCGTTTAAAATTTGCTTTCCTGAAGTTTAGTGTCCTTGTAGCCCCTCTACTGTACATCTTATTAAAGAATACATGAAAACTTATTATTTTGTGATCACTATTCCCCAACTAACCCCCAATTTGTATATTTGATATGCGGTCTGGCCTATTGGTTAGTGCAAGGTCTAGTAGTGCTCCCCCTCTTGTGGGGTCCTGTACCATTTGTGAAAGGTAATTATCTTTCATTGTTATCAAAAATCTATTTCCTTTGCTGGAACTGCAAGTTTCTGTTCCCCAATTTATATCAGGATAGTTAAAGTCCCCCATAATAATTACCTCTCCGAGACTCGCTGCTTTATCAATTTGCTTTATGAGGAGATTCTCTACCTCTTCCATAATATTCGGCGTCTTATAACACACCCCTATCAGTATTTTATTATTCCTTCTCCCCCCTTATCTCCACCCATAGGGACTCTACATTCTCAGTACCCTCACATATGTTGTCACGCAGGATGGGTTTTAAGGATGATTTTACATTTAGACACACACCTCCCCCTCGCTTTTTTGTACGGTCATTCCTGAATAGGCTATAACCCTGTAAAATATATATATATATATATATATATAAATATATATTAGTGTCTGCATTTTATGTCATTGTGTTTACCTGTTGAAATGTCTGTTTGTTTGAAGCAAGCAGAGTTCTTAATAGAAAAACAGGAAGTTCTGTGCTCCGCTAATGTTAGAGAAAAATGAGGAAGTGTTCACGGTATAATAGCAGTTGTTTCTTTGAGTGAAGGAAAAAAAAAAAAAAAAAAAGGAATAGTATACTTTGTATAGTATACTTTGTAGAATGTAACTGTTCATGTGGCAGTAAATAGACTGTAGTATACACTTATGTGTGACATGTCATCAATAATTGATGTTTGATAAGGCCTTGGACCTGGTATTCGTGGATAGAGGATTTGAAAGGGGGGAGGGGGTTTCTATGTACAGGTGCAGTGTTATGAAAGGAGGGTGAGGAGGCCCTGACTGTTACCTGGTACGGTTTTCCTGCTAAGCAGTGAGTTGAACGTTGTATGCGTACTCATTGGTCTTGTTTTAGCGGATGTCAATGTATTCGATTACCTAGCATTGAATACATTGGGGAAAATCCTTAACCTTTGCCATAATCAGAGTTATTGAGTCTTGGATGGACCATCCTCATGAGGTGTATGTAGTGTGAACAGATTTTGCTAGTACTCGAGGTATCAACAACAGCTGGTGGTGTTATTGTTTGTATGTATAATGTACGCAGTTTCTGGTGTGGAACACCATAGGAAAGTTGAAATTGAAAAAAGAGAAGTGTTAGTTTTCTATTTGAAAATCTGTGAATGAGGGCAAATTAGACCAGCAAGTTTAAGATGAAGTCTGGAAGTGACAGAAGGTGAGAGGCATGTTTTAAAAGAAAATATAGAATTCTCCCAAGGGGGGAGATTAGATGAGAATTGATTGAAGGTACAGGATGTGATATGGAATGTCAAGGGAAGTGAAAGTATTGAGATGATTTGAAGAAATGTAATTTTGAATCTAGTAACTACAATATGTGTATTTTACCTTTCTGTGAAAATGGCTTCTCCTGGCCCATTATTAGAAGCAACGCCCTCCACCCTATAAGCTGTCCCCATAGGGTGGACTTGTGTACTGTCTGTGGAGCACTGTGTCCACGTAAGCCCACCCCATTATTTCCTGTCTTAAATGTAGATTTCTTTCTGTCACTGGATTTTGGGTGGGGTATGGTATGGGGATAATATGTCAGGGTCTGACAGGAGAGAGGGATAGGCTGGAGGCATGGCCCTGACCACCATTAGGTCTACCGTCGTGATGAGGGCGAGCACAGGGTCCCTAGTCACAGGGTCAGCCCAGGGGTCCCTATATAATCCATATTCCCAGTGACAGATAGAATACATCCTGAATATAGATGGCACATCCCATGTCACTCCCTCCCAGGCCTCTTCAGACACCATTTTTGTCCAACACCTACTTACTCTTTTAGCGGCCATTTCATCCCAGTCACTACATAGTTCCTCTTTTGACGCCATTTTAGTCTAGCCGACACCCAGTTCCCTATTTTTGTTTTCAGCCGCCATTGTTTATTGCTGATGCAGCAGAAGCTGCAAAGGAAGGACATAGGGACCTGAAATACACACTACTATTTTTGGTCATATATGCGGTTGTGCCCCATTGTGTTCCCACTAATGAACCTTAACAAAGGACATTGCTGATAGTCCTGTGGAAACCTTTACCCTTCACTTTTGCATATTTGTTTTTGCTGTACCTAGTATACAATTTATTAGACCATATAGACTGCTCACTATTAGTCCTGGTGGACAGGAATATTTTTCTGCTTATGGCAGTTGATGCTTAGCCTAGTTTTGAGATATTCTCACTTGTATGTTATCCTGCCTGGTATCTTGCACAAGAGTTCCGTGATATAGAGGGTGGATGATCGTGTGGTCCTAAGGGGATTTTGATCATCAGGAGTTGGCATATATTAGGGTTTTTGTTGGCAACAGCCAGTAATCCTTTGTGTCTTAGTTTGCAGGGTCTGACAGGAGATAGGGATACGCTGGAGGCTCGACCCTGACCACCATTAGGTCTATCGTCGAGATGAGGGAGAGTGCAGGGTCCCCAGTTAAAGGGTCAGCACAGGAGAGGTAGAGTAGGTACGCTCCACTGATATTTCTAGTTGTGTGTATGTAGTCAGGGGGGTGCTGCTTGCTAGTTTCCAAACACTCTTGTGCTCTTCTTTTTCCCCAGGGTTTTAGGGCATCTTAGTTTTTAGAATTTCAGTGTTCTCTTGACCCCAATTTACACCCATTGCTCTTTCTTACAAACCTAGGTATAGTCCTTTGTATCAGGTCTCCGAGAGCGCATATGCAAACAACTACAGCTGTTAACTCCTGATTACAGAATGAAGGAGCAAGACACCCTCCTTCAAGTGGCAAGACGTATGGAGATGAATCTAGCAGCTTACAAGATCACCCCACATACAGATGTGCTGCATTCACAGCCACCTGAACAGTATCATCACGTCACCCCCAGCCCAGAAGTCATTCTACCTGTTTGCCATGGAGGAAGACAGCAGCCCTTTGAATACTACTCAGCCAGATTGAACACCTACCTAAACCACCAGTTGAAGATCAATGCCCGTATGACATCACTGCTCCATGACAAAGTCACCGTCTCCCGATGTACGGTCCTTAATCCTGCTAAATGTCTCCCTCTTCCAAGGGGGGAGTGTCCCACCTCTGACACCTTGGTGGAAGAGGTAGTCGACTCTGGTATAGCTGAAGCAGGAAGCTCTGGATTCGATACAGTGACTGATACACCTTTGGACCATGACTTAACTCCTTTGCGGATGGATCAAGATGTGTATCAAGAAGACGGTTCCACACGGGTATGGTGGTGGTAGCAGAAGACTCTGTGCTGATAGAGCAGTCGCTACCCGCATCCCTGTCTGCAAAAGAAGCAGAGGTATGTGCTCTCACTGAAGCCTGCAAGATGGCAGCCAACATCTACTCTGTATGGAAGACAAGAGACTTGATCACCGCCAATAGAACTGTATGCCACTATAAGGCCATAGAAGAACTGATGAAAGCTTTGCTATTGCCAGATAGAGTCACGGTGAGCAGGGTTGAGGCCTACATTGGAGGAATCAAGGGGAGCAGTAAGAAGTGCCCTCACTGACAGAACATTCAAAGAAGCCCCAAAACCACTTACCACAGAAACAGTCAGTCAATCTGTGCCTTTTGAATGACCCCAATGTGAAGGAGCAATGAAAGATGGAAAGTCTTGAGAAAACATTGTCCTGACCCTACAAGACAAAGTCTCAGAAGAAGAAAAGGACTGAGATAGGGTGCAGCTGTGGGCTCCCGGAGACCATAGGAAGTGGCTAGTGACCTGCTTTTACTGCCAGCCAAAGAGATATGGCAAGCCTTAGACACAGAACTGACTCTACACACCCCATACCAGCCACAGAATAGAGGGAGGGTTGGGAGGTTGGGGCAGTGTAGAAAGCAAGGGCATGAGAGTCTTCCCCTTGAATTGTTCAGTGTCAGCCACACCCCAGCAGGGACCACTAAGTTGAGACCCTATGAAATTCTGTTTAGAAGAACCCCGAGATACTTTAACTAAACTTGTTGTTTGTTTAACGAAACATTTGCCTAATATACGTTTTTGAGTTTTCTCCTCCAGATTCCAACCAGATCTAGATCTCTCTTTTTTCTTTCTTTCTTCCTCTCTTCTCAATCTTTCTCTCTCTCCCTCTTCCTCTCTTTTCTCTTTCTCTCTTCCTCTCTTCTCTCTCTCTCTTTCTTTCTGACAAAGATCCATGCATTCCACTACAAAAGATGTCCTGGGACCAGGAGATGGCTGTCTTCCCTCTTCTACCTGATTCTTTGTGCCAGGAAGATGATATCCAAGCCTGTAGACCAGAAGATGACTGTGCATCCCACCTTTGATGATGTCCCACCATTACCGCCTGAGGACTGAGGAATATGAGACTCTGAGTGAAACCAACCCTGATAAATATGAGCTGATTAGAGGACTACCGCCACATTCCCCATTCCTGAATAACGTGTACCATCGTGGAACATAGCCATGAGGACAGTTAAGAGGATATGGTCAGGATCTGGCTTCCTATGCATAGTCTGTTGGGTGGGGAGATTCATCCACAAGGTATGGGTATGGGTTATCTTGTATGTGAGTGAGGTAACCATCTGCATTAGGACAGATCAATAGATTCAGGAAAAGTAAGGAAAGACTTTTGGCTATCTTCAAAGGGGGGAATGTTATGGACAAGATTATGAACTATTATGAGTTATATGAAAATATCCAAAAAACATGATTTAAGATGGTCTTTGAGCTGCATTCAGACATAGGACTCATCAGTCTGGATTTTCATGTGACAAGTGAATCATGCTGATATAGCTTAATATAAATGAGGAAGCAAGCAAATATACAGTATATATTTATATTACAGAATAAGCTATTTTACTTTATCCAATAGGAGACGTTTTACATATTCTTGGCCCCTAGCCAATAATTCCTTTTAAATGTTTGTCAACTTCCGTATTAAACCAGTAATGTATCTTCTATGCAGATCCGTGTACATTTCTCTGGTCTGTATGGAAGAATAGTATGCATGCTATTTAACAAATGACTCATGATTTGGATGCAGACGGGGTTACGGTAGATGCACAATTAGATTGCATCAATGTAAATTTATGGCCTGCCTTAACAATAGGAGGAGTAGTCATGGGGGAGGAGTCTAATAGGAAGAGTAGTCCTGGGGGAGTCTAATTGGAGGAGTAGTCCTGGGGGAGGAGTCTAATAGGATGAGTAGTCCTGGGGGAGGAGTCTAATAGGAGGAGTAGTCCTGGGGGGATAGGAGTCTAATTGGAGGAGTAGTCCTGGGGGGAGAGTAGGATAATAGGAGGAGTAGTCCTGGGGGACAGGAGTCTAATAGGAGGAGTAGTCCTGGGGGGGAGTCTAATAGGAGGAGTAGTCCGGGGCGAAGAGGAGTCTAATTGGAGGAGTAGTCCTGGGGGGAGAGGAGGATAATAGGAGGAGTAGTCCTGGGGGAGAGGAGTCTAATAGGAGGAGTAGTTCTGGGGGAAGAGGAGTCTAATAAGAGGAGTAGTCCTGGGGGAGGAGTCTAATAGGAAGAGGAGTCCTGAGGGAGAGGAGTCTAATATGAGGAGTAGTCCTGGAGGTGAGGTGTCTAATAAGTGGAGTAGTCCTGGGGGAGGTGTATAGTTTCCCAATGTGCGCGGGGGCGTGGGTGAGCGGCCACAGTGTGCGGGGGGTCTGGCCGAGAGGGCACAGTGTGAGGGGGGCGTGGCCGAGAGGGCACAGTGTGCGGGGGGCGTGGCCGAGCAGGCACAATGTGCGGGGGGCGGGGCCGGGCCGAGCCAAGCGGCTAATGCAACGGTTGTCACTGTAATGACGTAATTTTGGAGCAAGACAGATAGACAGACAGAATAAGGCAATTATATATATATATACATATAGGAGTAGAAGAGCATTGAATGGATTTGGTAATTTATAGCTGCCATGTAGTTAATCCCAGAAAAAGCATGAATGTTTGTTAAATAGGAAATTTAGGCTTATGCAAACATGTATCTTGCTGCAGAAAAATAGTTAACCACAGCAATAGCATATAAGCATATATATATATATATATATATATATATATATATATATATATATATATAGATATACAATCTACATTTTAAAAGTTTAGGGTAACTCAGATATTTCCTTTATTTAAAAAAATAAGTTGATCAATTGTTTGTGGGCCTGTGTGCCAGCCACAGTGGGCCTGTGTGCCAGCCACAGTGGGCCTGTGTGCCAGCCACAGTGGGCCTGTGTGCCAGCCAGAGTGGGCTTGTGTGCCAGCCATAGAGGATGTGTGCCAGCCATAGGGGAAATGTGGCATCACTGGGGGATGTGTTAAATATAAGGTGGCCATATCCAGATTAAGGGCGCTAATTTTAGGATGAGGGGGCTATGAGGGACATATACCCTATATTATTTGTTAGACGGACACTGGCATTATAAGACGGACCCCATTTATTAAAAAGTTCTCTATTCCTTCACCAAATTTGGGGGTGCGTCTTATAATCAGGTGCGTCTTATAAAGCGAAAAATACGGTGTGTATATATATATATATATATCATACTATGAAGAAAAAAGACATGGATCGCACATCCCAAAAATACATTGATCTAAAGCCGCTGGGCAAAAAATTAAATAGAACATGAGGTTCTTTTGTTACCATTCTGATCAGATTGTATTAAGCCAACTGCCACGTCACGGCAAACCTCTTAAGTGGGTCCCTAACCTGACCTTTTTGTGTGGCACTGTGCACTGACCACCGCCGCAGCGACAAAACGCCAGCAGGGCGGGCGACCTGGTGCCTCACAGCACCCATGCTGCAAGGCGAAGCCCCCAAGGCTCCAGGCCGCGCCGCCCCACTGACACGACACCACCACGACAGCAGCCACCACACAGCACCAGCACACAGTGAGAGGAGCTGTGCACTCACCTCCCACTGGCTCCCATATGTGAACTGGGAGCAAAAAGAAGGCTGGCCCCTCTTGCAGTCTCCTGCTGATTAAAAACACCTGTGTCAAATGGGGAGAGTGCAGATCCAAGCAAAAAAAGAGGGGGATAGCCTGATATAAATACCATACTATGAAGAAAAAAGACATGGATCGCACATCCCAAAAATACATTGATCTAAAGCCGCTAGGCAAAAAATTAAATAGAACATGAGGTTCTTTTGTTACCATTCTGATCAGATTGTATTAAGCCCACTGCCACGTCACGGCAAAACTCTTGAGTGGGTCCCTAACCTGACCTTTTTGTGTGGCACTGTGCACTGACCACCGCCGCAGCGACAAAACGCCAGCAGGGCGGGCGACCTGGTGCCTCACAGCACCCATGCTGCAAGGCGAAGCCCCCAAGGCTCCAGGCCGCGCCGCCCCACTGACACGACACCACCACGACAGCAGCCACCACACAGCACCAGCACACAGTGAGAGGAGCTGTGCACTCACCTCCCACTGGCTCCCATATGTGAACTGGGAGCAAAAAGAAGGCTGGCCCCTCTTGCAGTCTCCTGCTGATTAAAAACACCTGTGTCAAATGGGGAGAGTGCAGATCCAAGCAAAAAAAGAGGGGGATAGCCTGATATAAATACCATACTATGAAGAAAAAAGACATGGATCGCACATCCCAAAAATACATTGATCTAAAGCCGCTAGGCAAAAAATTAAATAGAACATGAGGTTCTTTTGTTACCATTCTGATCAGATTGTATTAAGCCCACTGCCACGTCACGGCAAACCTCTTGAGTGGGTCCCTAACCTGACCTTTTTGTGTGGCACTGTGCACTGACCACCGCCGCAGCGACAAAACGCCAGCAGGGCGGGCGACCTGGTGCCTCACAGCACCCATGCTGCAAGGCGAAGCCCCCAAGGCTCCAGGCCGCGCCGCCCCACTGACACGACACCACCACGACAGCAGCCACCACACAGCACCAGCACACAGTGAGAGGAGCTGTGCACTCACCTCCCACTGGCTCCCATATGTGAACTGGGAGCAAAAAGAAGGCTGGCCCCTCTTGCAGTCTCCTGCTGATTAAAAACACCTGTGTCAAATGGGGAGAGTGCAGATCCAAGCAAAAAAAGAGGGGGATAGCCTGATATAAATACCATACTATGAAGAAAAAAGACATGGATCGCACATCCCAAAAATACATTGATCTAAAGCCGCTAGGCAAAAAATTAAATAGAACATGAGGTTCTTTTGTTACCATTCTGATCAGATTGTATTAAGCCCACTGCCACGTCACGGCAAACCTCTTGAGTGGGTCCCTAACCTGACCTTTTTGTGTGGCACTGTGCACTGACCACCGCCGCAGCGACAAAACGCCAGCAGGGCGGGCGACCTGGTGCCTCACAGCACCCATGCTGCAAGGCGAAGCCCCCAAGGCTCCAGGCCGCGCCGCCCCACTGACACGACACCACCACGACAGCAGCCACCACACAGCACCAGCACACAGTGAGAGGAGCTGTGCACTCACCTCCCACTGGCTCCCATATGTGAACTGGGAGCAAAAAGAAGGCTGGCCCCTCTTGCAGTCTCCTGCTGATTAAAAACACCTGTGTCAAATGGGGAGAGTGCAGATCCAAGCAAAAAAAGAGGGGGATAGCCTGATATAAATACCATACTATGAAGAAAAAAGACATGGATCGCACATCCCAAAAATACATTGATCTAAAGCCGCTAGGCAAAAAATTAAATAGAACATGAGGTTCTTTTGTTACCATTCTGATCAGATTGTATTAAGCCCACTGCCACGTCACGGCAAACCTCTTGAGTGGGTCCCTAACCTGACCTTTTTGTGTGGCACTGTGCACTGACCACCGCCGCAGCGACAAAACGCCAGCAGGGCGGGCGACCTGGTGCCTCACAGCACCCATGCTGCAAGGCGAAGCCCCCAAGGCTCCAGGCCGCGCCGCCCCACTGACACGACACCACCACGACAGCAGCCACCACACAGCACCAGCACACAGTGAGAGGAGCTGTGCACTCACCTCCCACTGGCTCCCATATGTGAACTGGGAGCAAAAAGAAGGCTGGCCCCTCTTGCAGTCTCCTGCTGATTAAAAACACCTGTGTCAAATGGGGAGAGTGCAGATCCAAGCAAAAAAAGAGGGGGATAGCCTGATATAAATACCATACTATGAAGAAAAAAGACAGAAGAAAGAAGAAAGAAGACAGGTCGCCCGCCCTGCTGGCGCTTTGTCGCTACGGCGGTGGTCGGTGCACGGTGCCACACAAAAAGGTTCAGGTTAGGGACCCACTCAAGAGGTTTGCCGTGACGTGGCAGTGGGCTTAATACAATCTGATCAGAATGGTAACAAAAGAACCTCATGTTCTATTTAATATTTTGCCTAGCGGCTTTTAGATCAATGTATTTTTGGGATGTGCGATCCATGTCTTTTTCTTCATAGTGTGATATATATATATATATATATATATATATATATGCAATCAATTTCGTAGCAGAAATGAGTTGGAAACGTGACGCTTGACTCATCAGAACATATTACCAGAGAAGACTTTGAAATTTGTAGCTTATTACAGCAGAGCTCAACAAACCTTAACAACAGGATTCTATGGACTGACCTATGAAGTAGTTGATGCTTTAAAGCAGGCAATAATAGCAGGGAGGGTAATTAGTCATCTAGCTTGATTGAACTTAGTCTAGGAAGACAAGGTGAACCACTACAAGAGCATGTGGTTGCAAGACGCTATATTTACTGAACACTCAGGCCAATCATTGGTGCCTTCCCAAACCTTAAATAAAGCAGGCTTTACACGTTGCGACATCGCTACCGATATATCGTTGGGTTCATTAGTGATGCACATCCGGTGCCGGTAGCGACATTGCAACGTGTAAATCCTAGGTGCAACGATGAACAAGCGCAGAAGCGTACAATATCGCTGATCGGCGTAACGTCGTTCATTTCCATAATGTCGGTTCGGCCGCAGGTACAATGTTGTTTGTCATTCCTACAGCACCACACATCGCTGTGTGTAAACCTGCAGGAGCAACAAACATCTTCTTACCTGCGTCCCCCGGCAATGCGGAAGGAAGAAGGTGGGCAGGATGTTATGTCCCGCTCATCTCCGCTACTCCGCTTCTATTGGCAAGCCGCTTAGTGATGTTGCAGTGATGTCGGGGTGACGCCGAACGTACCTCCCCCTTGAAGAAGGGATTGTTCGGTGGTCACCGCGACGTTGCAACAAGGTATGTGACACTTCCATAGCAATAATGTTCACTACGGCAGTAATCACCAGATATCGCATGTGCGACAGGGGCGGGTACTATCGCGCTTGACATCGCTAGCCGATGCTAGCGATGTTGCAACGTGTAAAGTACCCCTAAGGGCTTTATTGATGACATCAGAAATGTTTACCATGTTAACATAGTAAGTAGTACAGAGCGAACTGGGCATAGGAAAGGGAGCAAGAAAACATTGAATTTAGTAGAGATAAAAAACACTATTGTAATTTCTGGGCAAAAAAAGACAATGACAAAAAGTTTGCTTGAGTGAAAAGAAAAACCAGTAAATATGCAAGAACATTTTTAATGGCATTATTAAAAAAAAAGTTTAAATGCAAAATTCTAAAGAAAGATACTGATTCATACAATCAAAAAATAATTGATAATTGAAAGGGGCCTAAATAGTAGAGATAAGCGATCCTGAAAAGGATCTATTGGTTCAGGATCGCTAAACCAGCCTGAGATTGACGATCTGATCATCAATTCTAGCCAAACCCATTACATTCAATTGGTAGCAAAAGTGATGAGTTGTAAAATGATGTAGGGGGGCTGTAAAAGAAAGAAAATAAAAAAACGGTTAAAACAGTATATACTCATCAAGTCGCCGCGTCTGTAGCACTACTTCCGGGTCTGACAATTATCCCTCAGCCATATTCACTGATTTCCCCTTCCAGCTGTGTCTGGCTGCTCCTGGACTCTGCTCCCATTCTTTAAGACAGTGGATGCGATTGGTTGGAATCAAATTGTCCCTCCAGTGAAGAAGGAAACAAACTCTAGTGCCACCTATTGGAAGTAGCAATCCTAAAAGTCAAATAAGGCTTTTTAAACAAGCGTTTTTTTTCATAAGACTTAGGATTTATGCCAGATCAGAATCCCAATTTGCAGACAGGGTGTTTCGGGGTGATTGCCCCTCGTCAGTGCAAAGTGTGGGTATCTGATCTGGCTTATGAAAGCTATGTGGGGACCATGGGGACTTTTAGGATTGCTACTTCCAATAGGTGGCGCTAGAGTTTGTTTCCTTCCTCACTGGAGGGACAATTTGAATAATTCCCAGTGGAGCATTGCAGCTATAAGTCCCCTTACTGACAGCCAGACTGGTTTGTCAGATCTCCATAAGGAGAATAGTCTTCCCCGTGGTTGGAATCACAAATGCTGTCTGTGTCCTTATACTGGTGTTAGATAAATAAAACAATTGGAGTAGGATCTCCCTGTATTAATACCAGCACAGATAAAGCCACGGCTACAGTCTGCAACCCCAGCCATGCATTTATCTTGGCTGTGTATCAAAATAAGAGGAAGCACATGTGGCTTTTTAAAAAAACAAACAAAAAAAAAAAAACATCAATAAATAAATTAAATAAATAAATAACTGTGCGGTCCCCCCCTTTTTTTACCTCTGTGTCAGCAGTCGGGTCTTCCCGGGTCTCCTACCATAGCAGTTCACTTCCTTCACATAGATAATTTGGGTTGACACAGATGCACCCTGAGCCTGCAGGACAGCCTGAAATTGGAACTTGATTGGGGCTGCTTATCCACCATATGGACTATCTTGTGTTGAAACCTTTCATCAATTTTTTTCTGCTATCCTCATCTAGGGAGATTAGCTACAGTTCCATGAGTGGTAAACTTATTAATTATGTTAATATGCAAGAGGAACAAACAATGAAAAAGAAGCAGGAAAGCCACTGCATGGCACCTGTCTGAGCACACTCTGAACATCAAACAAAGACTGGAGGACAAGGAGTAAAGTGCAAATATGTTTAACAAATAGCAACCGGCACAAAGGAATCAGCGGCAAAAAACAGGCCGGCAGATACAATATAGATGTACTAGATGACAATTACATATAGGGCACAAGTAAAAATGAATGAATAACAGACTGGGTCAAAAACATGAACAGGGCATCCTGCACATAAAGAGCATGGTGTAAAATTTTGACAATTGTTACACATAGACAGATGGTAAAAACCAGCATTGGATAAGCACAATGATAAAAGTGTATACTCTGAAATAACAGAGATATATAAAATATATAAAATAGGATCCAAGTCTCACTAATCACTAATAAACAGTGCTTGATACAGATGCTGGTGAAGCAGCAACTTCTGATGTGACAGAGTCAAATAGTTTAACAGTCAAAAAAAGCTATAAACAGATAAACAAGTTTAGCCACCATGAGGTGCTAATTAGATGTCAATGAACAGTCAGATTAAGTAAAAAGACATGAATGCATGAATAGAATCCCAGCAGGTTAAATAAACATACCCATAAGTGCACAAAGCCGGCCTGATAAGCAGCAGAGCAGACCCCCCGGAGAGAGCCCCTACATACGTTTCACAATCTCAGCTATAAGATTATTTCATCAGGGGGAGGTGGAACGCTGTGAAGCAACCATGTGTTTTTATACATGGTGCTCCCATGCTCCAGCTGCTCCACCCCCACTCTGTCAGTGCGGCCGGACCAATCGCGGCCGGTGACCAGCACCGTCAGCAGTCAAGGCCCCTTTTTTTTTTTTTTGTGTTAGGTAGCGCGCATGTGCGGAAAGCGGGGACGCGTCACCCACGAACCGCACACGTGCGCAGGCGATGATGACGCCGACAGAGCTGGGCCAGCAGGTCACTGATGCAGCCGTGCCGACGGGGGGAGGAGAGGCGGGAGCGAGCATAAGAAGACAAGGATAAGTAAATATGCAATGTAACAGTAATAAGAGAACATCAACTGTGACATAAAATCTTAAATGAATGTAACTTGAAAGGTCCTAGCCGTGACCCAAGAGGAACATACATGATAAATATCAAGGATACACATAGGTAATTATGGACAATGTGCCACTGATAAAAAGACATATATTATAACATCAAACCCTCAATATAATGCAAGTGTCATAGTCGTGGTACAGAGAGGAAGGTAATCAATGCATAATACATGAGTTCCATATCAAAGTTAAACTAAATAAATATGAACAGTATAACACATAAGGAGATCATATACTGTAGCACAGATTGTTCAATATCACAAAAAACATCCCAAGTCGTGGCACAGGAGACGTATGACCAGTGTATAATATACATAAACTTCATGTCACAAGATGTTCAATGTAAATTGAGATCTCCTAGTCGTGGCACAAGAGGGAAATAATCATTATACAATAACTCCATGATAAAAATGAAACTATGAATATAAAAACAGTGACACTGGTGAAAAAACATAAGTATAACAGAGAATACAATATTGCTTCAGATGTCTCAGTCGTGGCACAAGAAGGAAGATAATCAATATATGAAAAAAATCCATGTCGATGTTCAAAATCAGAAATGTGGTTCCAGAAGAGTGCCAGCAGAAAAAATCAGTGAATCTAAAATAAAAATACAAAAATTGTATAACATTAAAAACAAGGCACAAAAACCAGGAAGGTCAGAGAAGAGAGCAGTCATCGTAAGAAAGGCGCAAAACTCAGATGCTCATTAAGCCCCCTCGGGGACAGTGTACTTAAGGTATAAATCCAGTGTGTTTCACGTTGGGCGAGTATTTTGCGTATATTCCCACCCCTCGCCCCCCCATGTATAACATCAATACCCCTAACTTTCAGGGATGTTGGATCACAGTCATGAAAAACACGAAAGTGGCGAGGGAGGGTTTTAAGAGTGGAAATATCAACCACTGTCCGGGCGGCAGCAATGTCCCTCACATGTTCCCTCACCCTCTTGCGCAGCTCCCTACTAGTAAGGCCCACATATACCATGTGGCACCCGCACGTGGCATAATATACCACGTTGCTGGTACCACACGATACATAGTGGCGTATATCGAAGCTGCGCAAACCATCAGCAGAGGTGAAGGAAGAAATCCGAAGAACATTGCCGCAGGCCAGACAATGGCCGCAAGGGAAACAGCCCCTAAGGGGGGTACCAAGGTCAAGAAAGGTGGTGGGTCGATTAGGAACGTAGTGACTCCGTACAAGCATGTCACGTAAATTACCTGACCTGCGAGGCGTCATTGAGGGGCTTTTGGGTAAAAGGTCCCATAGAACAGAATCAGAAAGGAGAACATTCCAGTGCCTGCTCAAAATAGATCGCATATTGGACCACTCGTGATTGTAGGTGGAAATAAAACGGATTTGGCTAGGATTTGAGGAACCGCCGGATTTCGCCCCACTACTATATAAAAGAGTAGATCGAGGGGTATGCTTCGCTCGTAGTTAAGCCCGCTTAATACTCCTATTGCTGCAGCCCCGCTCTTGAAACCGAATTTGTAAATCTGCCACCTGTTCCTCAAACAGAGAGTCAGACGAGCAGATACGTTTCATACGTAAAAATTGACCAGTGGGGATGGCCCGAATAGTGCACTGATCATGGGACGACGAGGCATGAAGGAGGGAGTTAACCGAAGTCGTCTTACGATAGACATTAGTCTGGATCTTCCTATCTTCACCAATTTGAATATCAATATCAAGGAAATCCAGACACCTGCTATCATATTTATGGGTTAGTTTAATCCCAAAAGAATTCATGCCAAGTCGTTCCATGAACTCGTCGAGTTGCTCCGTCCTGCCCGTCCACAAAATAAACAAATCATCAATGTACCGCAGCCAGCACTGCACATGGGCATCGGCCGGCCCGCCCCCGTCACAAAGCAAACCCCTCTCCCAGAAACCTAGGAAGAGGTTTGCGTACGAAGGCGCGCAGGCCGCGCCCATGGCAGTGCCGCGCTGCTGCAAATAGTGCACATCTTTAAATAAAAAGAAATTATGGGTGAGGACAAAACGGAGCAACTCAAGGATTAGGTCACACAAAGGGCCATCCCGACCGGAAGTTGACAAAAAATATTCAACAGCCTTCAGGCCATCCTCGTGGCGAATACAGGTGTAGAGGGACTCAACGTCTGCTGTAACAAGTAGAGTGTTATTGTCCACAAAGATGCCATCTATCCTCCTAAGAACGTCCGTCGTGTCACGGACATATGAGGGGAGTGTCTAAACCAAAAGTTTCAAATAATGGTCAATAAATTGGCATATAGGTTGACACAGCCCCTCAATGCCGGACACGATGGGACGACCAGGAGGACAAAGGGCATCCTTGTGGATTTTAGGCAGCAAATAAAAAGTAGGTGTTTTAGGAAAACGTACCATAAGTCCCTCCACTACCTGTTTACTAATGATCCCTTGATCACAAGCCTTACCGAGGATGACCTGAAGTTGAGCAGAAAAGGTGGAAGTGGGGCTACAGGGGAGCTTAGCATAAGTGGACTTATCACGTAATTGGCGAAACGCCTCTTTCTCATACATAACGGCTGGCCAGATCACAATGTTACCCCCTTTGTCTGCAGGCTTTATTACGATATCATCAAGTTTGTCCAGGGACTGGATTGCCAATCTCTCGGCATGAGTTAAATTGTCATACCGACGTCTCCTGGACAGATGTTCAAAATCGGATATCACAAGTTTAGTGAATATCTCAACGGCCGGGCAAACAGACAAAGGGGGAAACCTTGTTGATCTGGGCATAGCACAGGATGGAAACTCACCTAAGGTGCTTGGTGCGGCTTCATTCAGCAGCTCCTCAAGATCCTGTATGGCCTGTTGTTCCCTCAAATCCAATGGTCCAGAAAAATGTTGTGTACGTCTATTGTGTAATTTGGTGAGAATGACTTTCCGTGCAAAAATATATAAATCCTTTACCGCTGTAAAACAATGGAAGGCATTAGATGGTGAAAAGGAAAGTCCCCTTGACAGCACATCGATTTGGGAAGTGGAGAGGAGATGTTGAGACAGATTAATTACCTGAGGTGTTCTGCGCTTATTCACATTAGAGGGTTGTTGTCTTGACTTAAATCTCGTAACGATACCACTAGAATGGCCAATCTCTGCATCAGATTCATCAGTTTCACTGGGGCCAGGAAAGGTACGTCCGCTGTCTGCACTCGTTCCCCTCGTCCTGGAGAAAGATCGTGATCTTGACCGGCGTCCAAGAGTATTGGAGCGCCATTTATAAACACGATTTAGCTGAAAATCATTTTGATCACGTGAAATTTTTTTTATTTTTACGGTTTTAATTTCTTTTTCCCAGCGTAGCAGATCAGCTTCATTCTGTGCAGTGAATAATAATAATTATAATTTTATTCATTTATATAGCGCTATTAATTCCACAGCGCTTTACATACATTGGCAACACTGTCCCCATTGGGGCTCACAATCTAGAGTCCCTACCTGTATGTCTTTGGAGTGTGGGAGGAAACCGGAGAACCCGGAGGAAACCCACGCAAACACGGGGAGAACATACAAACTCCTTGCAGATGGTGTCCTTGGTGGGATTTGAACCCAGGACCCCAGCGCTGCAAGACTGCAGTGATATCCACTGAGCCACCGTGTCGAATTTAGATAGGGCATCGCTCGACATATTCTCCTTAATGGTAATAAGTAATTTTTCCATCTCTGTCTCCATTTCCAAAATTGAGGCTGTGTCAAGCTCAATAAGAAGATTTAAGATGTGCTAGTTGCTATTTATTAAACATATTTGCACTTTATTCCTTGTCCTCCAGTCTTTGTTTATTGATTATGTTGCAGACCTTGGAAAAATCAACATTAAAGATCTCTGGAGATGCAATTGTAATCTTGATATTTTTTTAACAAGTTTGTTTCTTAAGTCCTTTGACAGTTCTTTTTTCCTTTTTATGTTCTCCATTCTTAGTGTGACAAGCAAAGACACGTAATGCAAACATTGAGTCAACTTCTCCCCTTTTTATCTGATTTCAGGAGTGATTTTCATATTGTCCACACTTGTTACTTGCCACAGGTGAGTTAGAACAAGCTGCACATGCTTGAAATAAAGTTGTTTACCCACAATTTTGTGAAGGTGCCAAACATTTTCTAAGGTCCATTTTTGTGTGAAATTGTCTAATTTGGTTTTTAGTCTTTGATTTTTTGTGTTGTTCCAAAACACAAAATGGAAATAAGTGTATGACAAAACATGTGTAATTGCAATCATTTTCTGAAAGAAACGCTTTATTTTCTTGCCCAAAAGTCCCTATTCCTTTTGATTAATCGCCAAGTTGACTGCCTGTTTTATTTCTTGTTTTTTTTTGTAGGTTTGCTTAATTTTATAGTTACTCCTAGCTGATTTTTGAGAAATATTTTTGTTAAGTTATGAGGTTTTATATCCAGTGCTGATATTCGATTACATGCACCAATCTATGTTTTGATGAATAACGTTTGCTGTCTTTTAGGCTATGTGCGGACGTTGCGTTCTGTACCTTGCAGAAATGAACGCATCCTCTGGCAGAATTTGTCATTGTCAAATTTGGTTTTGACCACATAAATGCAGGAAATACGCATACGTTCTTTTTGTGTTTTTGCCGCGTTTTGACCGTGTTTTACATGCATTTTCAGTTGTTAAAATGGGATGCGTTTTCAATACAAAGACACTACTAAATAAAGCTTGAAAATTCAAACACTAGGAAAAAATTGAAAAAAAAAAAAGAAAAGAAAATTTCATGCTTCAAATCATACACTATAATATTAATTTTCCTAAAAAGATTATTGAGATTTAATGTTTGTGTACAAAATAAATTTAACTTATTGTTTGACTCTTTTTTTTTTAGTCGGGCTGGATGTGAGGGCAAAAGAAAACCTCTTGATCTCACTATAATGCCAAAAACGCATGCTTCAATTTTGGCAAAATAGCATGCGCTTAGCATCAAAAATGCATGTAAAGCGCTAGGATTTTGATTTTGGATGCGTTTTCACAACTGTCATTGACTTCAATGTTAGCTAAACGCTGCCAAAACGCAAAAAAGAATTGACATGTTGCTTTTATAAATGCAGAGATTTTGACGCTGCATTTAAAAAAACATTGTGAGGACGAATTTTACTAAATTCCGATAGACTTTGCTTGGAAAAGAAAACGCATGAATTTTGGCATTGAAACGCTGCAGTCCAAAACGCTGCAGAAACGCATGAAAAAACGCAACGTGCGCAAATAGCCTTAATGTTTTTCAACTATTTATTTCTGTATTTACAACACTTTTTGTAGCTATTAATATAGTTTTATTCCGTGCCTTGGCCTCTTACCAGCAGTTGAGATTTTAACAGACTTGAGGACTTCCAAGGCATGCAACACTGTGAAGTAATTGATAATAAAACAAAATGTTTTTGTACTTTGAATTGCCTTTCAGGTTCTCCATCCCTCAAATAATAAAACACAAATCAATTAAGAAGAGTACTGGTGTCTTGTTCTTCTGCCAATGTGGAAGTGTTGTGACAGCAATTCAAAGGACTTTAATTGGTACAAGAATTGCAATCTTTAGAGGTTTTCCTGCACTTTCTTAGTAGACACTAAAAATAAATGGTGGCAGCTTTACAAACCCTGCTTGTAGCCAACTCACTGACATTATTTTTATGTAGACCATATATTGATTTAATTAAAAAAAAAATGAGTAAGAGAATAACAATTAAGACTTTCATACATGTTTCTTACGATATCCAAAGAAAATAAACTGAGCTCTATTTTGTATTTATTGCCCATAGACCATTAAGAAGAGAAAGAAAAATGATTTCTGAAAATAGCTGATAATTGAAAATCAATAATGAGATTAAAGCACAGAGAAGAATAAATATCTATTTATACTGTATTAAAGTAAATATCATGAGAAAATGTATAATTTTTAAGTTTGTATGTCAAATGTATTTAGAAAAAAATCTTTTCTTTTTTATAATTCAATGTCACTATATAATTTAAAAGTAAATCCTGAAATTTTCCAGGTAAGACTCATATTACGCTCTTACTTTCTGTTCTGTAGAGCTCACTTTTTATCTTATTATTTTCACAGACAGCATAATTATATAGCCTTAACAACCATAGTTAGGCATGCCTTTATCACATGGGGTTAAAATTGTTAGTAATAAAAATTAAAATAATAATGTGAAGCCATATTTCTTTTCCACAAAGCTATGCTTCCTTCCTTGTTGGGAAGTTTAAACACTTAATGGTTTTAGGCCACAACATGTGAGATAGAATTCTGTATGCAAGTACACAAATATCACAGCAGAACTATAAAGAAATTATATATGCACTAAAATGAAAGCTTTTATTTCATTTTAAACTTACTCTCAATGGGCCCAAGGTGATGTATTAAAATTTTCAAAAATAAAAATTAATAATAAATTTATATGCACCTCACTAAAGTTTAATTTTTGTGCCAACACAACCCTGGGCTATTAAATATAACTTTTAAACTAAGAGAAAATGACTTTAAACTCCTACAGATCGCCAAAACATCTTTTATTGGATGTCATTGAGGGGCTTTATTCCTCAGTGCTACTTTTTAAGTTCTGCTGCCCTGCACGTGGAAATCCCACTGGTGTCAGCTGTATATGACTGCTGACACCCTTGGGCATCGGCCCCAACAAGTTTTGGAACTGATCTGGGCCAATTAACCCTTTAAATACTGCTGTCAATCTCAACAGCAGTATCTAAGTGGTTAAGCAGGAGTTAAAAGCCCACCTAAAGCAGGTTTGGCCCTCCCATGATGATAATTGCTGGTGTTGATCATTGCCATAGCACCAAGGGGTGAGCTGATGACCCCACGGTACAAGAGCCTGTAAGATCCATCTGCAAGCTGGATGTTACAGACAGTCAGTGAGTCATTGACATGAATCTCATGTGCTGCTTTACATGAGTACTGCAGCAAATGAGATTAGTGAACAGAGTGGTAACAAATCATATTCCACAGTAGAACTAAATGAAAAAGAGGAAAAGTTAAATAAAATGAGTGAAAAAAGTAAAGAACACAAATCACAAAAACCCCCCATTAAAAATCAGCTTTTGTGTTCAAGCAAAAATAAACAAAGAAAAGTACACATAATGGGTATTGCTGCATTCAAAATGACCCGCTCTAAGAAAATGTCATATTACTTATTCCTTACGGTAAATACCGTAAAAGAGATAAGAAAAAATCATGTCAAAAATGGTATTTCTTCATTATACTGACATACAAAAAAGGGAATAAAAAGCGATAAAAAAGTCATTTGTAAAAAAAAATGATAGAAACTAAAACACCAAACCATCCCACAAAAAACATGCCCTAATATGGCTCATTTGGAAAACAATAAAAAAGTTACAGCTTTCAGAAAGGGGCAATGCAAAAATATTCATTTTTGTAAAATCTTGATTTTAGTGTATATAAGTAGCAGAGCACAAAAAAGCAATATGTCGTCTGGTATTGTAGTAAGCAAAGTGACCCAACGAATAAATAAGTCTTATAACTTTTACGGCACAGTGAACTGTGCAAAAAAATATAAAAAAGTGAATTTCTAGGTTTTGTTAATTCTTCTTCTGAAAATGCTAAATAAAAAGCAATCAAAAAATGTTATGTTCCCCAAAATGGATTCAAAAAGATTTCCAACATAAGCCATTGTACAGCCCTTTTTGCAAAAAAAATTAATAAATAAAAAAAGTTACAGTTCTCAGACTATTGCAATGGAAAAACTATTTATTTAAAAAAAAAGCATTTTACTGTATGATAGAAGCAGGACAAAAAATATATAAATCTGATATAATTGTAATCACACTGACGAGCAGAATAAATCTGTTCTAGCACTAATACCGCGCAAAAATAAAAAGAGAAATATTCTTGTATTGCTGTCTTTTTCTTCAGTCTGCCTCCCAAAAATCAGAATAATTTTCGACGGATATTTATCCTGTGCTCTCCGCTGAAAACTTATATTGAGGTTAATGTGTACATCCCAAAAAGTATGATTCAGGCAAAACCCCTGTTGGAACCATTCATTGTAATGAGGCAGATGGAGACACTTTGCACTCCATCTAGTCTCTGTTCCGGCCCTGCAATGTCAGATCATTTTAGGCATGTTTTTTTAGCTTACAAATGTGGATGACCACAGGTCTGTGCATGCCTAAAAAGATTGACACCAGCATAACAAAATACAAACGGAGATCAAAGTGTCTCTATCTGCCTCATTACAGTGAATGGTTGCATCGTGTGTTTCGTCTAAATCACATTTTTGGGGGATTTGCATGGAAACCCCAATGTAAGTGCTCAGCGCAGAATACAAGAATATGATCCAAGCCTTATTCTGCAAGTGATAAAAAATTTTTCTCTACCACAAAATGTTACTAATAAAAAGCCTACCCCTAAATTATTCCACACAGATCCAGACCCCAATCAGATCCTTCATCTGTCACTGGAAATGAAAGGGGGTCCCACATTACTAATAGAATAGAAAAGTGCTCCTCCCTGCTTAGCCTTGCCTTGTGGCCAAACAGTAGTTTCAGATTACATAGTATCACATTTGAGAGAAATTGCACAATAAATTGTGACGTCCATTTTCACCTTTTAATCCTTGTGTAACTGACAAATTTTCAGCTAATAAAAAAAATACCTTTTTACCACTAAAATGTTATATTTCCACATCCCAATGTTATAAAATCCTGTGAGGCACTTGTAAGTTCAAAATGCTCCCTACATCCATAGAAAAATTCCTTACACAGTGAAGTATCCAATATCAGGCCACTTGTGGGGTTTCTGTTGATCTAGCACCTCAGGGGCTCGGCTGGTGGAGGATACAATGTGTTCAAATGGAATCTGCATTCTAAATACCAAGTTGCACTCCTTCCCATCTGATCCCCGCTGTGTACTCTAATATGAGTATATGACGTAGTGCTACATTTGGTAAAAATTGCATAACAAATTGTCCTGTCCCTTTTTTCCTGTTACCCTTTGTCCCTTTGTGTGAATTAAAATTTTGAGGCTAAAGAAAAATTCTAGCTTCAAAACCCTACAATTGTCATTTTCACAGCCAAAGCTAATAACATTTTGTATAATTGGTGGGATAAAAATACTCACCACACCAATGGATGAATTCATATCATTTTGTTTAGTTTGTCAAATGTGGTCACATATGGGTGTTTCCACATTTTTGGCGCCTCAAGAGCTATGGAAATGCAACACCCTGTTGAAATTTATGTTACAAAAATCAAATAGTTTTTGTAAAAGTGAGAAATTTGATGATTAAACAAATTTTTTATGAAAAAATGAAAGGGTTCAAATAACGATCTAAAGTTATAAAATTTTGTGAAGTACCTGTGTGTTTAAAATGCTCATTATACCCCTGAATAAAATCTGTGAGAGGTTCTCGTTTCCAAAATGGGGTCAGTTATTGGGGTTTTCTGCTGTTTAGGTACTTTACGGGCCATGCAAATGTGACATGGTGCAATCTATATCAGACAATTTCTGACATTTCTGGTGTCTTTGAATAACGTGGTCAGAGCAACATGCGGCGTTTACGTAGTCGCCAGAACAGCTCTCAAACCAAAGTAAAAGAGGGGAAATTGCTAAGAAACAGTTTCTAGTGCCTAATCACTGTAATAAACCATGAAATCAACCCCGATCTCCAAAAAATAACACTTTAGCATATGTTCACACATTTCGTTTTTTACATTTTTTCTTCTTTTTCGATTAGAAAGGGCTGTAACTTATACACTAACTGTAACTCATCAAATCGATTAGTAGGCACATAGGACTAACCCAGACCAAGGACATTCCTTTCCACATCCGTTAGTTCATACGAGGTTAAATTGATAATATTATTGCTATCCCTTATATTTCTGCTGGTATGAAATCCCTTTCTAGGATTGTTGGATGTTTCTCTACTTGTAGCAGGGGGGTCCTGCTCTGTTCCTCAAGTCGTATGTGCTCAGAAAAGGTCCTCGCTCTAAAAAAGAGGTTGAGGAGGAAGATGAAGAGGAAAGATATGATCCAGCTGGTGAGCGGTTCGGTCCACCTCATCTCCATTTTGTCTACCCTTTGTCCTCCTCTGATTAAATGGTTCAAAGGGAGTCTGAAACTCCCCAGAATTTGTAGTTGTGGGGGGATTCCTTTCATTATCCAATGCCTCTGCCTCAGAAGAGAAAATGTCTGTGTCCCCTTCCCTGAGTTGATTAGTGAAAAACGGATAAGCTTTCTTATCCCTAAAATCCGCAAGGTCCCTCAGGAATTGCTTTTGCTTCCTATCCTTCAGATTTTATTGGAATTTTTCCACACTAAATTGTAAAGCCGATTCCTTGCGTGCAAATTCTGTATCTGCTTTAAACTTAAGTGCAGCTTCTGTCAGTTCTGCTAGTTTCTTAGTTGTGTGATCTAGCGTGATTTGCTCCTCTTCAAGAAGGATATTCATGAAATGGATAGAGCTCTCCGTCAGCTCTTTTTCCCATTTGACTAAAACTTCATTCGATCTAGCCCTTTTAGCAGAGATAATGTTTAGTCTCAGCCCCTTAGGTACTATCTTGTTTTTTATATAGTTTTGTAGGGACTGTACTTCCCACCATGATCTAAGGTTGTCCTTATAACACGCGGTAAGGTCTTGGAAAATCCCTCTAATGCCAGTTTTAGTACTTTGTTCACTGCTGGAATAATACTCAGAGAAGGCTTCCCGTGCTTCCAGAGCCCATTGTTCCCTATTGATCGGTCCTGACAAAAAACCTGCCATAGAATTAAACAAACTGTATTCTCACAGAAAATGATAAGTTGGAGAAACCAAACAGAAAATAAATCACAGAAAAAGAAATTTACTCCTAAAATACAAAATTTATTGAGGTACAAAGTTAAAAGGTAAGGAATAAAAATGAAAAACAAAAAACAAAAAACTCCCAATAATGCTAAGTGTGGAGCGAACGCCCACTATCCAAAAAAGGAAGGGAGTATGATGAAGAAAACCAGCTGATTGAAAGTGAACCAGTGGGTGATCTATCCGAAGAAGGATACCACAACACTGATTAACTTATGCTAATATCTTTATGACCAAATTAGACAAAAGTTACCACTATCAAGCAATCACCCACAAAACATTCAACCCAGTTGATAGTGCATATGTCGGACATAGACAATCATGTCACAAGTCAGACAGTCAGTCAGATCAGTCTGTAAGGTGTAGTCATCAATAGAGTCAGCTATCAAAATTTGAGCATCCCCAAAAGAATTGTGGGACAAATAACATCAAGAAAAAAACCCAACACGTTTCACCTCTCAGAAGAGGTTCATCAGGGGTATATACATGTATAGAAATATTCATAGATAGATGTATTCGTTCTCTCATAAAAACAGAGATTATATAATATAATATGGGACCACCATAAAAAGATTGTCTGAGGACAGTGAGCTAGGTGCTCCTGATGTATCAGCACCCAGAGTGTTTCTTTATAACGTAGCTGCTAGATTGGGAAGCCTCTTTTCCAGGAAAATCCTTTATTAACTCATCTCCAGTAAGCCGAGTTAAAAAAAAATCATCATTGATTCACTGTAGCAACAAACCGGTGGTATTTTCATATCCTTCAAGGCTTGTAACCTGAAAAGACATATGAAATTTACAGATCTCCAGGAGTAATAAATAGAATGAGGATGCAGGAAAAACCGGAGGCTTACTCACATATAAATGTATTCAAAGGGGGCTGACAGCACAGCTAACAATATGTGTACATCACAAGTCCTGTAAAAAAGGAAACCAAAGTGGTCCAAATACTTTTACAGAGTTCATATCCAGCGACAGATGGAAGCCCAACCACCAAATAGGATCATCAGAAGGTCAGTCAGACCTGGCTAGAACAAGAAGCACAAAAAACCATACCGTGCAAGATAGATAAACACAGTATGTGATGGTAAAAATAAATATATGTCAATACCTTACTATCTGCCGTGTATCAGATCAAGCACCAGAAGAACACACAGGTAACAGATGTCCTACATGTCCAGTGAGACTTTGCTGCAAGCAAAAACCTCCATGAGAATGGAACAAAAACTCCCAGCTCCTAGCAGTAACAAAAAGCACATACCATAGACTGAGTTGCTGTAGCTCCAGTGTCTGTCCTCATAGTGGCCTGTATCCACATACCCCCCAGGGCTCCTTTAAATAGATCTCACCAAGGAGAAAACCCCACCCATACACAAGTGATATGAATGAGTCTAAAGCTACCATAGTTACTGCCCATAGATAGAAGGCAGTGTGTCCATACGCGTGCGTTCCGCCGTGAGGCGCATGGGAGACAGATGCAGTCCGTCTCCCACACACAGCAAACCTCATGCAGAAGGGAAAAAAAAAGTGATATTTAAAGTGCGCCTCCAAAGAGTGCGCTCCATACCTGTGTTGTTCTGGTGAGAGTATGAATATAGCACCACGCCATAGAAATATCGCTGGTCGCACATACCAGAAGTGCGCGTTCCACCGTGAACTGCACAAACGTGGAAATTACGTATTCCTCACATTATCCGTAGCCACTTCCCATACAGTAACACTACCGGAAGTAACATATCGGCTGTTGCAGGGAAAAAGGGCCCCATATCAATGTCTCCCAAGGTTCCATTTAGGGAGCACAGATCATGCGTTCCTATAAGATAGAGGAAAGGGACCTCCTAAATTCCCAAAAACGGGATCTATACCTAAAGCAAACTTAAAGCGCACAGTTACTATGAGAAACATAGGGACACAATAGGAAAATAAATGTAAATAAATTCTTCCCCACCTCACGAGAAGGGGAGGGGCTTAAGAGTCCTCTATAGTTATGAATGGAGGAAATATACGCTCTGTTACCAGAAAGGGGGAGGGGGGAGTGGCCAGATGAAAGTTTTGTCATCCCCTCCTCAGGAAATACTTTCAAATCATTCAAGTATTCCTGCATAAAAATGCAGAAGGACTAATTATAATCCTCTGCAAAAAAAGGACCCCAGGGGGAGAACATAAATAATGAGGGGTATAACAGGGCTACAGGGAGACCTATGCAGATAAGAATTCCTTAAATAAGGACAAAAAGTTATAATATAGCCTAAAATTTACATGGATCAATGGGCTTTAAACAGGCAAATAATGTCAGGAACTAATGTATTGGACAATGTACTGGGCCAAGGAAAAGGGGAAAAGGTGACATCTAGAGAAAAAAGGTTAGGTATTGTCCAGTGCGGGGGTCTTTGAAAAATGAATTTCTACAAGAAGCATGAGTAAGAAATTTGTTCATTTAAACCCTCTGGATTTACCGTACCAAGGTGGTGAATCAATTTTGCTTCCTTCTGTAGAATAGTTTTATTCCAATCGCCCCCTCTTGTGGGTGGATCAACCAGCTCAATGACACAAAATTTGAAGGACTCCAGGTTACCCTCATGTATTGTTTTGACATGTCGAGCCATGGGAGTATCTCTTTCATTGCGTACATCTCCTATATAGTCCCCAATTCGCCTTCTGAACTCCCTTTTTGTTTTTCCTATGTACTCAAGTTTACATGTACATTTAAAGAGATAGATGACTCCACTGATCTTACAATTTGCAAAGTGTCGCATGGTATACATTTTCTGTGTGACCTCACTGAAAAAGGTTTTGGAGATCTGTACATATTTGCAGAAATTACACTTCCCACAACGATAGGTTCCATCGCTCCTTTTATCCAGCCAGGTACCCATTGGTTTGGGGGGCCAGTATTCACTATGTACCAGCTGGACCCTTCTGTTTCTGCCTCTCCGATAGGTAATTTTGGGTGACATTGGCAGCAGGACCCTCAAATCTGGATCAGCTCTGAGTATCCTCCAGTGTCTATTCAAAATGTTACGTACTGGAAAAGCATGGCTATCATATCTCCCAATTATCCGAACTTCCGAAGACCCTTCTTTATTTCTTGGGGTGAGAAGGCTGTTCCTGGGGGTTCCAACAGTATTGTTAAATGCCTCGCTCAGAGACTTTGGAGGGTAGCCCCTATCCAAGAAACAACTCCTCAAATTTCCTGCTTGCTGAAAAAAAGTTGCATCTGTAGAGCAGTTACGCCTTACCCTAAGGTACTGTCCCTTAGGGATCCCCGTTTTGAACTGGTGGGATGGTGGCTTTTCCAATGAAGGAGACTATTTGTGGCAGTCAGCTTGCAGTAAGTAGTAGTGGTCAGTTGCCCTCCACTATTCCTCTTGATGGTAACGTCCAGGAAGTTGATCTCGGATTTCTGAAATTCCGAGGTAAATTTGAGGCCCAGGTCATTATGGTTGATCTCATTCATAAATTGATCAAAAAGATTTTGACCACCTGGCCATAGAAGGAGGACGTCATTGATGTATCGCCCCCAGAAAAGGATATAGGGGCTCCACCATGACTCCTCCTCTGTCCCAAAAATAACTGTGTCCTCCCACCAGCCCAGGAGCAATTTAGCATAAGTTGGGGCCACCGCACTCCCCATTGCTGTGCCCCTGAGTAGAGATGAGCGATGTTCGAGGTTTGAGGTTCACCAATTTCATGTTCGAGTGATTTTGGGGGGTGCTCGAGATCGAACTCGAACTCGAGCTTTTTGCTAAAAGCTCGACAGTTCGAGTTACGTTCGAGAACGGTTCGATCACCATAAACGTGGCTTTTCACAGTAAGGCTATGTGCACATGTTGCTATCTGCATGTGTCCTGCGTCCCCAGCACAATCCCTCTCCCTTTCCTACTCACCGATCATGGGCGTCTCGCTCCACGTCTGTCACAAATCTGCGGTGTCTTTTCCTCTTTAGAAAATGGCTGCCGCTTCTTTAGTCAATTAGTCATTCCGTGCTTTTCCCGCCCACCGGCGCCTATGATTGGTTGCAGTCAGACACGTCCCCAAGCTGAGTGACAGCTGTCTCACTGCAACCAATCACAGCCGCCAGCGGGCGGGTCTATATCGTGCAGTAAAATAAATAAATAATAAAAAAAAATGCGGTTTCCCCCATATTTGATACTAGCCAGGATAAAGCCGCACGGCTGGAGGCTGGTATTGTCAGGATGGGGAGCGCCATGGTATGGGGATCCCTCCAGCCTAACAATATCACCCAGCAGCCGGCCAGAATAGCCGCATCCATTAGATTCTACAGTCCCGGACTCTACCCAGCTCATTCCGAATTGCAATGGTGCGGTGGCAATCGCGGTAATAATGAAGTTGTTCATGTCTCTCCGAGACACCTTCTATGATCAACCAGAAAGTGAAAGTAAATAAACACACTGCGAAAAATCCATTATTTGGAATAAAAGACAAAAACCACCCTGTTTCACCCCTTTATTAATCACCAAATACCCCTCCAGGTCCGATGTAATCCACACGACACTGTCAGCTCTGCTCCCTAAAGATGTAGCAGCACAGTAGAACACAATCGCGCTGTATCAGGTCCACGTAGCAATGAAGTGAATTGCGCTGTCAGCAGAGATTTCAGTCAGCACTGCAGGCTTCAAGATTACAAAATCTGCCTCACTTTATCTATAGAGGCAATAGCTCAGTGGATAGAGAGCTCCCCTATGAAGCATTAGGTCATGAGTTCTAGTCCCAGTGAAGATTTTTTTTTTTTATTTATAATTATATCATGCAGTTAAATAAATGAATAAATAAAAAAAAAAATGCCATTCCCCCCATATTTGATATCAGCCAGGATAAAGCCGCACGACTGGAGGCTGGTATTGTCAGGATGGGGAGCACCACGGTATGGGGAGCCCACCACCCTAACAATATCACCCAGCAGCAGCCCGGAATAGCCGCATCCATTAGATGCAACAGTACCGTAATTCTACCCAGCTCATCCCGAATTGCCCTGGTGTGGTGACAATCGGGGTAATAATGAGTTTAATCATGCCAGGAGTCTCCCCGAGACACCTTTCATAATTAAACTGAAAATGAAAGTAAAGAAAAACACACCACAAAAAATCCTTTATTTGGAATAAAAGACAAAAAAACACCCTGTTTCACCCCTTTATTAATCCTCAAATACATCTCCAGGTCCGACATAATCCACCTAACACCTGTCAGTTCTGCTACAGAACACGAGTGCTCTGATCAGCTCCACGTAGCAATCAAGTGAATCGTGCATTCAGCAGAGACTTCCTGAAGTGAGACTGAGTGGATAGAGCGCTTGCATAAGAAGCATTAGGTCGCGAGTTCTAGTCCTGGTAAAGAATTTTTTTAATTTTAAATTATCTTTATAATATATTTATAATATATTTATAATTATAATTTAATTGTGCACTGGGGGGAGGAGCCGGACATCACCTGTGAGCTCTCTCTCTCTCTATCTCTCCTTTCTCTCTCTCTCCTTTCTCCCTCTCCTTTCTTTCTCTCTCTCCTTTCTTTCTCTCCTTTCTCTCTCTCTCTCCTTTCTTTCTATCCTTTCTCTCTCTCTTATTTCTCTCTCTCCTTTCTCTCTTTCTCTCCTTTCTCTCTTTCTCTCCTTTCTCTCTCTCCTTTCTTTATCTCTCTCTTTTTCTCTCTCTCTCTAATTTCTCTCTCTCCTTTCATTCTCTCTCTCCTTTCTCTCTATCTCTCTCCTTTCTTTCTCTCCTTTCTTTCTCTCCTTTCTCTCTCTATCTCCTTTCTTTCTCTCGTTTATCCCTCTCCTTTCTCTCTCTCTCCTTTCTCTCTCTCTCCTTTCTCTCTCTCATTTCTCTCCTCTCCTTTCTCTCTTTCTCTCCTTTCTCTCTCTTCCTCTCCTTTCTCTCTCTCCTTTCATTCTCTCTCCTTTCTCTCTATCTCTCTCCTTTCTCTCTCCTTTCTCTCTCTCCTTTCTTTCTCTCCTTTCTCCCTCTCCTTTCTTTCTCTCTCTCCTTTCTATGACTCTCTCCTTTCTCTCTCCTTTCTCTCTCTCCTTTCTTTCTCTCCTTTCTCTCTCTCATTTCTTTCTCTCCTTTCTCTCTCTCTCCTTTCTCTCCTTTCTCTCTCTCTCCTTTCTCTCTTTCTCTCCTTTCTCTCTCTCTCCTTTCTCTCTCTCCTTTCTTTCTCTCTCTCTTTTTCTCTCTCTTTCTAATTTCTCTCTCTCCTTTTATTCTCTCTCTCCTTTCACATTCTCTCTCTCCTTTCTCTCTCTCTCCTTTCTCTCTCTCCTTTCTTTCTCTCCTTTCTTTCTCTCCTTTCTTTCTCTCCTTTCTCCTCTATCTCCTTTCTTTCTCTCGTTTCTCTCTCTCCTTTCTTTCTCTCCTTTCTCTCTCTCCTTTCTCTCTCTCTTCTCTCTCTCTTCTTTATCTCTTTCTCTCTCTTCTTTCTCGCTCTTCTTTTTCTCTTTCTCTCTCTTCTTTCTCTCTTTCTCTCTCTTCTTTCACTATTTCTCTCTTTTCTCTCTCTCTCTCTCTTCTTTCTCTCTCCCTCTTTCTCAGACCTGGCGATGATCAGCTGATGCGGTCACCTGATGGAATCAGCTGACACTATAAGTCGAACGGTGAGGCCAGCTTTTTACCGCCCGGCTGGCTAAACTATCAGCTGATGCCGTCGGACAGGAGTCTGCACTGAAGTGTGTAGTTTGCTTTTTTTTTTGCACTGATGCATCAGCTGATTGTATATAAGCTGTACAATCAGCTGCTGTGTCATGTGATTCAGGCCCTTGAACCTGACACATCATCTGATCGCTTTGCCTTCCAGCAAACCGATCGAATGAGAAATTGGATCCGGATTGGATGGCGCGGGACCCTTGACCCAGGATTACTGCGGAGGGGGGTTCTTTATTTCAATAAAGATGGAGTCACTAATTGTGTTGTGTTTTATTTATAATAAAAATATTTTTCTGTGTTGTATTTTTTTTTATCGGTACTAGAAATTCATGGTGGCCATGTCTAATATTGGCATGACACCATGAATTTCGGGTTTAGGGCCAGTTGATAATATACAGCTGGCCCCAACCCCATTATTACCCAGTGAGCCACCCGTCACCAGGGCAGCTGGAAGAGTTGGATACAGCGCCAGAAGATGGCGCTTCTATGAAAGCGCCCTTTTCTGGGGCAGCTGTGGACTGCAATTCGCAGTAGAGTGGCCCAGAAAGCTCAGGCCAACCTGTGCTGTGGAATCCAATCCCCAGCTGCCTAGTTGTACCTGGCTGGACACAAAAATATGGCGACGCCCACGTCATTTGTTTTTTAATTATTTCATGTAATAAGGGAAATAATAAAAAAAAACAGGCTTCCCTATATTTTTGGTTCCCAGCCGGGTACAAATAGGCAGCTGGGAGATGGGGGCAGCCCGTAGGTGCCTGCTTTACCTGGCTAGCATACAAAAACATGGCGAAGCCCACGTCATTTGTTTTTTAATTATTTCATGAAATTCATGAAATAATTATTAAAAAAGGGCTTCCCTATATTTTTGGTTCCCAGCCGGGTACAAATAGGCAGCTGGGGGTTGGGGACAGCCCGTAGCTGCCTGCTGTACCTGGCTAGCATACAAAAACATGGTGAAGCCCACATAATTTTTTGGAGGGGCAAAAACTCCTGCATACAGTCCTTGATGGAGTATGCTGAGCCTTGTAGTTCTGCAGCTGCTTTCTGTCTGTATGGAGGAGAGCTGACAGCAACTTCAGAATGACAAGGCTCAGCATGCTACATTCACTTGTGTATGCAGGAGAGTAGACAGCAGCTGCAGAACTACAAGGCTCAGCATACTCCATCCAGGACTGTATGCAGGAGTTTTTTGCCCAACAAAAAAATGACATGAGCTTCGCCATATTTTTGTATGCTAGCCAGGTACAGCAGGCAGGTACGGCTGCCCCCAACCCACAGCTGCCTATTTGTACCCGGCTGGGAACAAAAAATATACGGAAGCACATTTTTTTTTAATTATTTCATGAATTTCATGAAATAATTAAAAAACAAATGACGTGGGCTTCGCCCCATATTTGTGTCCAGCCAGGTACAAGTAGGCACCTGGGATTGGAATCCGCAGCACAGGTTAGCCCGAGCTTTCTGGGCCCCTCGGCTGAGAATTGTAATCCGCAGCCACCCCAGAAAATGCCGCTTTCATAGAAGCGCCATCATCTGGCACTGTATCCAACTCTTCCAACAGCCCTGGAGCCGGGTGGCTTGCTGGGTAATTATAAGTTAATACTATCTTTTTTTTACTAGCTAGTATTAAGTCAGAGATTCTTAATGTCAGGCAAGTTTGAACCAGCCATTAAGAATCTCCAATAAAGGGTTAAAAAAAAGACACCACAGAGAGAAAAAATACTTTAATAGAAAAAAATACACAGACACACTTAAAGACTCCATGTTTATTACTCCCTGTAAGCCCTCCGAGATCCTCCTCTTCTGTCTTCTTTCTCCTTCAACCCATGCAGCTTTGCTACATCAGCAGCGCTGCATGGGAGGAAGACGCTGCTGCTTCCCGTGCAGTCTTTTCACTCCGTCAGTGACCAGAAGCTGCTGCCTGTAAGCAGTGACGTCACCGCTGACAGATGCGTTGCTATAGCAATGGTGATCTTCGTTATTGACCGGCTGTGGCAGCCGGTGAATAACGGAACGGGGAAGCAGAACGGGGAGTCAACCGTGTGCCAGAGCATGTTGCCGGTACACGGAGATACAAAAACGATGACCGCGTACTGGAGAGATGCACTGACAGGTCCTAGCATGACGTCAAAGCCATGTGACCAGTCTGTAGCCAATGAGATAATAGACACGTGACTGGTCACATGGCTATTTTGACGTCACGATAGGTCCTATGCTGGTGCTGGTTATCTGGAGGACGCAGCATTATCGGAAGGAAAAGCGGCGGGAGAGTTAGTGCAGGACACATCGCGGGGACAGGTAAGTGTTATGGCAATGTTTATTAACTGTATGTGTACATTTATAATGTGTTTTTATGTGTTTGTGTTTGCCTCCCATTGGTTTCAATGGGGTTCAAGAGGTTCGTCGAACGGCTTGCCGAAACAAACTCGAACGCGGCCTCTGTCCGACGAACCGAGTCGAACTCGAGCCTCTAGAGGTTCGCTCATCTCTACCCCTGAGCTGATGGTAGAACTCCCCGTTAAATGAGAAATAGTTATGTGTCAGTATAAAATGTAATAGTTGGATTATGAATTCATTATGTTTCTGACAATGGATATCTCTACTGACCAGATAATAACCGACTGCCTCCAAGCATGGATAATGGGGAATACTGCTATATAGGGCCTCTACGTCAATGGAGGCCAAGCAGACCCCATCTTTTAACACAATCCCTTCCAGTTTGCATAAAAGATCCATCGTATCCCTCAGATTTGATGGTAATGCAGTAACAAATTTTCTCAAGAGTTTATCGAGATGTATACTGCAGTTTTGTGTCAGAGAGTTGATCCCTGATACTATAGGGCGACCCCTCCAAGGGGTCAAACCCTTATGGACTTTGGGTAAACCGTAAAACACAGGTGTTATTGGAAATTTTATTGACATAAAGTCCTTCTCATTCTTGGAGATGACCTTGTTAAAGAGGGCCATATCCAGAATACCCTCTAGCTCCTTTCCAAAGGAAAAAAAAAAATATCACAATTTTCAAAAGTTGAACACAAAAGTATACTAGGTTGCTGCTAGGAAGTTACTTGTCTTGAGGTAGAAGTAATGCCACTGACACCAAGTATTAATAAAAATTGGATAACACTAAGACTGTGTGTTAGTTGCAGCAAGCCACTAAGTTCTGTAACATATGAAGCCCCCCAAAAGTATGCTAGGTTGCTGCTAGGAAAGTAGTGGCCTTGAGGCAGAAGTAGTGCCACTGACACCAAGTATTACTAAAAATTGGGTAACAAAGAGACTGTGTTTTAATTAGAGCAAGCCACTATGTAAGTTCTGTAAGATATGAAGCCCCCAAAATTACACCAGGTGGCTGATGAGAAGGCACTGGCCTTGAGGCAGAAGTAGGGCCACTGACACCAAATATTAGTAAAAATTGGGTAACACTGAGACTCTGTTTTAATAAGAGCAAGCCACTATGTAGGTTGTGTAAGATATGAATAATCCAAATGGACATCATATTATAAGTAAACGGAATTTTATTGATAGTAATATAATATTGGTGCAAAAAAAAAAATGCATAAAAAGTACAGAGAAACAGCATCACAGGGCAGTGTGATCCAAATACAGATTAAACACGATTTAGAACAATCCTATTTGTATGTAGGGGTTAGTTTAATACAAAAACATTCTAATACATTTAAAATCATTAATAGTGATATGTATATTAGAATGACTCATATAATAAAGTGCTTAGCATAGTGCAATGATTACCTAAAACTCATTTATATGAGTCATTTATGTAACATTTATACGCATATGCATTATCCCCATGTAGGATTGGAAACCCGTTTTTTTTTTTAATTTACAATTTTACCTTTACATGTTTTCACAGGTAACCAATGTCTGGTATCAATCCTTTTTCATCCTTTTCCCCTCTAACTGCCTCCTGATCTGGTCCAAATTATAAATAAAAGATCTGGGATATCCAGATTGAATACCATTATTAAAGAGATCCGGAAGCAATACTGTTACTAAATTGTGCCAGTTTTTGACAAAATAATAGTTTTGAATTGTATATATGCATATTTTGGCGATTATATAGGAGAGTTCCATATAATGGGACTATCAAATGCAACAGTATTGTACTGCATTTTTGCCCTTAAATTTGCCCTCACTAAAGATAGCAATAGGGAAGCACTGTATATGCGCGCGTCAGATCATCTCCTCCTTCCCACTGCGTCCGGCGTCCTATCATATAGAAGTATTGTTCAAATGCGCAGTGCTAATTTCCGGGACGCCGGCTGTTTTGGTGAATGCAGAGGTGGATGTCTGGTGTGCGCTGATGAATACAGATGCATTATAAACAGGGGGGGGGGCTCTATTTAAGATGCCACAGATACTGTACCTGCACCTCCAGGACAAAGCTTTGGCAAAACGCGTCGAGGTGCAGAGCGGTGTGTTCTATTAGACATCATGGCAACAATGTGTGGGTAACCTATTATGGCTGACTAATGCCCCAGGCTGTTCAGAATCCAAACGGGTTTCCAATTCTACATGGGGATAATGCATATGCGTATAAATGTTACATAAATGACTTATATAAATGAGTTATAGGTAATCATTGCACTATGCTAAGCACTTTATTATATGAGTCATTCTAATATATCACCATTAATGATTTTAAATGTATTGGAATCTTTTTGTATTAAACTAACCCCTACACACAAATAGGATTGTTCTAAATCATGTTTAATGTGTATTTGGATCACACTGCCCTGTGATGCTGTTTCTCTGTACTTGTTATGCATTGGTTTTAATCTTGCACTTTGGTTTACTTATAATATTATGTCCATTTGGATTAATATGGTATTAAACATATAACAATAGATCAATTAGAGGTATATGATGCATATTGGGATCTTAAGGCTGCTTTACACTCTGCGATCTCGCTAGCAAGATCGCTAGCGTGCGTACCCACCCCCATCGGTTGTGTGTCATGGGAAAATCGGTGCCCGTGGCGCACAACATTGCTCGGACCCGTCACACTACTTACCTGCCTAGCGACGTCGCTGTGAGTGGCTGCCTAATAGAAGCGGATGGGTGAAGATGAGCGGGACGTAACATCCCGCCCACCTCCTTCCTTCCTCATTGCCGGCAGCCGCAGGTAAGGTGAGGTTTCTTGTTCCTACGGTGTCACACATAGCGATGTGTGCTGCCGCCTGAATGACGAACAACATCGTACCTGTAGCAGCAACAATATTTGGGAACTGGACAGTGTCTCAACGAGCAACGATTTGGTAAGTATTCTATTGTTGCTAAAATATGTAAGATATGAAGCCCCCAAAATGACACTAGGTGGCTGATAGGAAGGTACTGGCCTTGAGGCACAAGTAGTGCCACTGACACCAAGTATTAATAAAAATTGGGTAACACGTAGACTGTGTTTTAATAAGAGCAAGCCACTATGTAGGTTCTGTAGATAGGAAGCACCCAAAATTAGGCTAGTTTGGTGCTATGAAGGTATTTTGCTTCAGGCACAAGTTGTGCCACTGACACCTAGTATTATTAAAAATTGGGTAACACTCAGACTGTGAATAGAGATGGTGGCTGACAAGCACTACACTACACCTGAACCCATTGTTTTTACAATTTTAGGACCTTTTTATGCAAGTTGTAATACCTATTGCTAGTATAACAGACACAAGGGATGTAGCAGTACTGAGATTGTTGATTATTAGTAGCAGATGTCAGGACAGCTTTAAATCTCTCCCTGCCTGTGAGTAAGCTGTCCCTATATCACACACTGCAGGAACAGACTGTATGCACTACTAATAGGAGGATTTTTTTTTTTCAGGTTTAACCCCTTCAGCCCACGGGCACTTTCCGTTTTTGCGTTTTTGTTTTTTGCTCCCCTTCTTCCGAGAGGCGTAACTTTTATATTTTTCCATCAATCTTGCCATATGAGGGCTTGTTTTTTGCGAGACAAGTTGTACTTTTAAATGAAACCATAAGTTACCATATAGTGTACTGGAAAACGGCAAAAAAATTCCAAATGCGGAAAAAGTGCAAAAAAAGTATGATCGTACAATAGTTTTTGGGATATTTTATTCACTGTGTTCACTATATGGTAAAACTGATGTATTTATGTGATGCCTCAGGTCGGTGCACGTTTGTAGACACCAAACATGTATAGGTTTACTTGTATCTAAGGGGTTAAAAAAAATTCACAAGCTTGTCTAAAAAACGTGGCGCATGTTTTGCGCCATTTTCCAAAACCCGTAGTGTTCTCATTTTTCAGGATCTGAGGCTCAGTGATGGCTTATTTTTTGTGTCTTGATCTGAAATTTTTAACGGTACCATTTTTGCGCAGATGCTACGTTTTGATCGCCTGTTATTGCATTTTGCGCAAAATTTGTGGCGACCAAAAAACGTAATTTTGGCGTTTGGAATTTTTTTTGCCGCTACGCTGTTTACTGATCAGATTCATTGATTTTATATTTTGATAGATCGGGCATTTCTGAACGTGGCGATACCAAATATGTGTGTATTTTTTATTTTTTTAACCCTTTAATTTTCAATGGGGTGAAAGGGGGGTGATTTGAACTTTTAGGGTTTTATAATTTTTTAAAACTTTTTTTTTTACTTTTTTTTTTATTTTACTAGTCCCCCTAGGGGGCTATAGCGATCAGCAATCCGATCGCTTTGCACTATCTGCAGATCTCAGCTACAGAGCTGAGAACTGCAGATTTGCTGCTTGACTTTCAATGCCGGCTGTATTCCGGCATTGAGAGGAAGTGAGTCATGTTAGCTACAGGCGTCATCACATGACCCTGTGCTACCATGGCAACCCCCGAAAGTCACGTGATCATGTCACGTGACTTCCGGTGGGGGTGGGGTAAGTGACTGTCATGGCGGCGGGGTAAGTGACTGTCATGGCGGCGCCCATATACATATCGCTGCCAGATTTTGGCAGCGAAATGTAAAGGGTTAATGGCCGTGGGTGGAAGCGATTCCACCCGCGGCTAGCAGGCACAGTGGCAGCTCAGCCGATCGCGCGGCTGTCTTCAGTTGCTGTGTGGAGGTGACAGGAGCGGCTGTGTCTGCTGCAGCTCCGGACATCTCCATGCAGCAGAGCTGGAAGCAATGCTGGAGCATCCTGGATTCCGCCGGACATGGAGGGCTTTTTTGGGCTGATTAAAGTGGTTAACCAGGGTATATGTTTGTGTTTTTTATTTCTAATAAAGGATTTTTTCGGGTGTGTGTGTTTATTTACTGTAATTTACAGATTAATCATGGAAGGTGTCTTGGGAAGACGCCTGACATGATTAATCTAGGACTTATTGGCAGTCCCAGAACTGTCGCATATAATGTATGCGGCAATTCTGGGCGGCTGTTGGCTGATATTGTTAGGCTGGGGGGCTCCCCATAACGTGGAGCTCCCCATCCTGAGAATACCAGCCTTCAGCCGTATGGCTTTATCTGGCTGGTTTTAAAATTGGGGGGGACCGCACGCCGTTTTTTTTAATTATTTAATTATTTATTTCACTACACAGTATAGACACGCCCACCGGCTGCTGTGATTGGGTGCAGTGTGACACCTGTCACTCAGCGTGGGGCGTGTCTCACTGTAACTAATCATAGGCGCCGGTGGGCGGGGAAAGCAGGGAATACGAGATTGAATAATGAGCGGCCGGCTTTTTCAAAATAGTAAAACCCGCCGGAGCAGTGTGAATGCCGTGCAGCGCCGTGCCAGGGATCAGGGATCGGTGAGTATATGAGAGAGGGCTGCTCAATTCAGTTACTCAGGAGTTTAGCGGTCACCGGTGAGTCCTTCACAGGTGACCGCTAATCAGGGCGCGACACAGATAGAGCCGCAGCATGACAATGAAATCGGGTGAAGTTCACCCGAGTTCATTCTGACAGTGCGGCTCTGTCTGTGTCTGCTGTCATCTGCCATTCAGCTCTGCTACATGGCTGTCTGTGTCTGCTGTTAGCGGCCATGTAGCAGAGCTGAATGGCAGATGACATAGTAAAAGCGCATCCCTACACATTACACACGCTTGTCAAGTCAATAAATAAAAAAAAAAAGGTGCCCAATGCATACGTCACAGAACACATGATCTAAAGGATCGCACACAAAATTGATCAATTTAACATAGACTACTAACGCTCGTGTGACAGCAAATGACCGACCTACGTGCAATCTTATAAGATCCCGTATGCAACCTGGGCGTGTCACATCGCAAATGCGATTGTACAACTAATTGCAACATGTAAAGCAGGCTTTAGACCCTTTTCCCCTTTCTTCTTCTAGACCCATTTGTACTCATTAGAGCTTAGTCTATTGACTTTAATATCATCACTCCAAATCACCCATTTCCAATCTTCCCCTGTCCACTTTTTATACTTTTTTGCAAAGTTGAGACAACACTACTAATGACGATTTTGAAATTGAGGCTTCATCACCTTTATTCAGGCTACTGTTCCAAACTTGTGTAACATACATTACACAGTGCTTACATGAACATCTGTGATCTCAATATTATGAAGCAAACAAGCCACATCCACTGCCTTTTTTGTCCCATCAGATCTGATAGATCTTGTGATGAGCCAACTTGTTGACTCTGATAATTTGCCTTGATGTCCACCTCTTGGCTTTTGAATGGATAGAGGGATTTCATTTTGCATTCTTCCAGCTGTTATGGGACTCACAGGATGCAGTTTGGCAATTTTCTTGGCTGAGAGACTGATATCGATGAGCTGGATGATGCAGTTGCTCTTTTCTTGGGAAATCTTCATGGCTGCTCCTTGATTCAAACTAGTGACCTTTCACTTGGGAATCAAAGTAATAACACACTGAGCTATTTGAGAATGTGAGAACAGGTTGTAAGTTGTAGAATGCTGGAAGAAAAATATTTTTCAAACACCATAGGCAAAACAGTAATAATGCAGTGACATGTGAATAATCTGCATAACTATCCGAAGTAGTGATGAGCGAACCTCCAGCAGCTCGCCTAGCAAGGGATGCGCTCGCGAGCCTTTATCGAACCTGACCTGAACCCGAGCCTTTATACCTTTAACTCGGATGACCTCATGACAACAACCCTGTGACACCCGAAAGCACTGGTGTTGCGGCGGTTTCATCAGAAGGTCATCAAAGTTCATTAGATACTCCGATGACCTCCTTTCACTGCACACATACTGCTGGGTACTCACTGGCAATGCTGTTGCTTCTGGGTCTGTGTGTCTATATCTGCTATGGTAACGGTAACATGTAAATCTCAGTGGCTAAAAGGACATTAGCTGACATCATGCCTTTGTGACCAGAAGGGCCGCCCTCTCTGGTTACGTGGGCATGACCTCAGCAAAGGCCTCCACCAACATAGCTGATACGAGGAAGCAAGATTATTTTTCTAAGTCCAGGTGAGCATGGAGTTGTTTATAATTGAAGCACGGTTTTGGGGGTAAGACCCAAACATTGGGGGTTTCACCATAATCATGCAAGGTGGGCTTTTCCCCCCTGCACTCCCTCTATCTGGGATCTCACCCCCAGACCCCCGATTCTATTATAAACAACTCCATGCCCACATGGACTTGGAAAAATAATATTTATTCTGGCTGGAAATGTCGGACTGCATTTTGAACACGCTCCTAACATAAGATAGGGGCATGTTGAAATTACATCAAACTTGGAAGGAGCCCATACCTTCTAGCATCTACCATCAGTATTGTGGTATAAAAATAAATAAATAAATAAAACAATTGGCACAGGGTCCCCCCATATTCTGATACCCAGCACAGATAAAGCATATGGCTAGAGGCTGCATTACCCAGCCCTGCTCTTATCTTGGCCCTGTATCAAAATAAGAGGAACCACATGCAGTTTTTTTTTAATTTTTTCAATAAATAATTTAAAATCTGGCATGCGGTCTCCACCAATTTTGATACCAAGCCAAGATAAAGCCCGACAGCTGGGGCTAGTATTCTCAGGCTGGGGAGGCTCATGATTATTAGGGCCCCCAGCCTAAAAATAGCAACCTGTAGCTGCCCGAGATTGTTGCATCCATTATATGCAACAATCTCGGAACTTTATCTGGCTCATCTTGATTGCCCTGATGCGGTGGCAATAGGGGTAATGAGGGGTTAATAGCAGCACACAGCTGTCAAGCCCAGAATTAGTGAATGGAAGGGGTCTTCTACGAGACCCTCCATCACTAATCCTATAAGTAAAAGAAATACACAAATACCGAGAAAAATCCTTTATTTGGAATAAAATACAAAACCACCCACTTTCACCACTTTATTAACCCCAAAACACCCAGGTCCGACATAATCCACACAAGGTCCCACGATGGTCCTGGCTCTGCTACATCTGAGCCTGCAGAGACTGAAAACATGTCTGATCTCCCCAGGCTCTAGGAAGCACTGACAACAAGAACCCGGCTGGCAGCAGTGACGTCACTCAGTTCATCGGAGGTCATACCCGCGTTCCCACTGTATGACCTCTGGTGACCTGAAGCACTCTGGCTTAAGGTGCTGGGCAATGTCCCACACCCTGCCAGCACTTAAACAGTGACACTGCCGGCATGCACATGTGGGCTGTCTGCATTCCCCGGACGGCATTGTCAGTGTTGAAGGGCTGGCCGGGAGTGGGACATTGCCCTGCACTTTAACTGTGGCAGTGCCAGCAGGGGGTCAGCCGCGATCAGCTGTGATGTTACTCAGGGAAGGTGGACCATGGGAACCTTTCTGCTGTGACCACAACTTACCTGAGTGTTGTCACCTCTGATGGCTTTGTGTTTTTTTTCAATATACTGAGCACCACCAGAATTATTTTTCTCCAGCCTTGGCAGATCTTACTTTTGGACAAAGTTACTACTTGGTGCCTAGCTCTTACTTCTATTTTTTGTAATGATATTTTTTCTCCAACCTTCTATCCCTATTCAGTCCTTCCTAATTAATTACATTAAACCATGTGAGGTGATAACTGGGGAAGTCTGCACCGCCTTGCTTGCATTATTAGTCCACTAGCAAGGAGACAGGACGGGACTCAGCACCAATTCCAGGATAGGAAAAATATAAATCCAACGAAAAATATATAAAAGTGTAGAAACTTTATTCAGCGATTAAAAATCCAAGAAAAACATCATCGGTTCCATGAAAACATCATGGCTTGACGCGTTTCGGACAAATGGAATGTAGATAAGTCCTTAATCATAAGCATCGCGTATGATTAAAGACCTATCTACATTCCAACTGTCCGAAACATGTCAAGCCATGATGTTTTCATGGAACCGATGATGTTTTTCTTGGATTTTTAACCGTTGAATAAAGTTTCTACACTTTTATATATTTTTCGTTGGATTTATATTTTTCCTATCCTGGAATTGGTGCTGAGTCCCGTCCTTTCTCCTTGCTATTGCCCCTACAGACCTTCCTGTCCGGTGGACATCCTGCATCCCATCTGAACTGAGCGGATACATATACGGGTGAGCTGAATTTTTCTTCCATTATTAGTCCACTTTCTGAGTTTTCAGCAAGCAGTGTATAAAATGGCACCAGGGGCTTTTTTATTGTTGCAAATTGAATCACAAACTGTTTGCATGCATAGTAAACTGTTATTATACTGTAAGTATATTGGACTCAAAGTCAATCCTCCAGGAAGATCTGCTAATCTCTAGTCCGCCGTGCAACTACTACTGTAAAGGATAAAAAGAACCTCAATTTTCCAATACATTAATATGAAATTATTGTACTAAAGTGCTGACATGGAGAACATTTTATTTTTAATTTACTTTTCATTTATTTACACAAATCTTATAAATAGAAACCATGAATTGAAAGTTAGATAATGGCATTCATTTCTTATATTTCTACATTGCTACCACTCAAAGTACATTTATTATGCATACACAATGGGCCTCGCTAGTGCAGTATCATGTATTAAATCAATAGGAAAATATAAGAAAAACATCTCCCAACATAACTGCTCTTGATGAAACCCTAGAAAATACATCAAAGATTGCATCAATGCTAATATCCTGCAGCTACTGTCAACAGAACATACTCAGTACAACCGATAATTATGCAGAAAGCATCAGCATGTTATTAGATGATTAGAGTCATTAACAATTCAGCTTTTTGTAATAGGCACTGGAATATTTATGATGAACCATGTGTGAGAATGAGGACTGAACAAAACAATGCTATCATTCATCCTTTAATAACCATCCAATGTCACATCTAATGCAAAGATAATCAACAAGAAGAAGGTTGAGCCATGCTATTGTTAAAAAAGGACATACAGCTTTCCAGATGCATTTTAAAGACCTATATATAACTGCAGCCTTATTTTACAATGAAAAGTCAAAGAATTCTCTGTGTTGCATAAGACGTCAACCTACTTTATAGGACATCAGAATATTGATTTCAAAGCAAATAATAATTTCTTCTTGCATAACATTCTCTACATAGTGTATAACTCATTATTAGTAGTACTGAATAGAGATGAGCGAACCTCTAGAGGCTCGAGTTCAGTTCGGTTCGGCGAACGAAGCCCGCATTCGAGTTCGGTTCGGCAAGCCATTCGACGAACCTCTCGAACCCCATTGAAAACAATGAGAGGCAATCACAAACACATTTAAATCACATAGAAAACACCTTCAAAGGTGTCCAAAAGGTGACAAACAACTCACAAGACAACACAAACATATGGGAAAGTGACAAGGACAAAACCTCATACGAAACCAAAACAGCTAGACAACGAAAAAGAGGAGGAGACACAGATATATGAGTATATGAAAGTGAACATCGATGCCATTACTGTGCAACTTGAGCCTTGCTCATTTTAGGCTTCCAATCTGGATAAATTGCCTGAGCTCGCAACTTACGCCTTGGGGATCTTGCCGGGTCCCGCAGTCAGCGTTCTCTCGGAACGTGTCTTCAGTGCTGCTGGGGGTGTGCTGACAGAAAAGCACACGCATCTGTCCACTGACAATGTGGACAGACTAAGGTTCATCAAGATGAGGAAGTCATGGATCACAGAGGACTTTTATACCCCTTTGTCATCCAGGGGAGGTGAAACACTGGTGTATTTTTGAGAGTGCTTCATGCAAAGCATCTTTTTAAGATTGAAAATGGGGGACAACTGATGCCAGTCAAGTGGTGTGTGTGTGGCCCAATTTTTGGAAACGAGGGAGACTGTGGTTGGAGTCCCCTTGCTTTTGAAAAAAGAACGAAGATGAATAAGTCATGAAACACAGAGGACTTTTCTACCCCTGTGTCATCCAGGGGAGGCAACAAGCAGGTGTATTTTTGAGAGTGCTTCATGCAAAGCATCTTTGTAAGATTGCAACTGGGGGGACAACTGATGCCAGTCAAGTGGTGTGTGTGTGGCCCAATTTTTGGAAATGAGGGAGACTGTGGTTGGAGTCCCCTCGCTTTTGAAAAAAATAACAAGATGAACAAGTCATGGATCACAGAGGACTTTTCTTCTCCTGTGTTATCCAGGGGAGGCGAAAGGCAGGTGTATTTTTGACAATGCTTCATGCAAAGCATCTTTGTAAGATTGCAACTGGGGGACAACAGATGCCAGTCAAGTAATGTGTGTGTGGATCAATTTTTGGAAACAAGGGAGACTGTGGTTGGAGTCCCCTTGCTGTGTTTTATATGCTTATAGAAGGGCATGACATGGCTTTGAGGTTGACTTTCAGCATCTGCAAACTGTTGGCTACCAAAATGCTGCCTTTCCAACCTTTTTAACCGAGGATTTTTGACACCTTATGCCCATCGCAGTGCCCCAAGAGCTGATGCCCAGTCGCCACTCCTTCTCCAACAAAGGCTTGCCCGCGCTACACCAGCATGTCGCACAAAACATCACCACTTCTTTGAGAAACTCTGTGTGTGACAGGGTGCATTTCACCACAGATACTTGGCCCAGTAAGCATGGACAGGGGCGTTACATGTCGCTGACTGGGCACTGGGTTACTATGGGGAGAGATGGAGAAGGGTCTGCTGTACAAGTTTTACCGTCCCCACGAGTTGTGTGTCAATCCTTCCTCTGTATGTAGAAGTTCCTACACTGCTTCTGCCTCCTCAACCTCATCTGGGTCCTCCACCTCCGCCCAAACCCTGTGTGGTCAAGCCACCCGCGTTGTAACTGGGCACAAGGAATCCCACACACCTCCTTACTATACTGGCAGCAGGGCTCAACGGCATCAAGCGGTCGACTCTTTACTTTGAAATGTCTGTGAAATGTCAGTCACACTGCTGAGGAGTTGTGGATGGTAAGCTCTGGAGAGTGGGACCAAATTTCATCAATGATTGTCTCCACTCAACCAGCAGCCAAGGAAGGCCGATTGCGACAATAATGCAAACCTGGGAGTGGCCCTTTGCCGTGACAATGTGACACACATGCCTTGTATGGCTCACGTGTTAAACCTGGTTGTCCAGCAATTTTTTAACCACTATCCCGACCTACATGGCCTTCTGCAGAGGGCACGGTGTAACGCCTGCCTGGATCCACACACTCAGATGGGCTGTAAAGGATAGGCTAGAGGGAAGCCACTCACCAAGCAAGACGCCCAGAACCCTGAAACCCTTTAACCCCCTATACAGGGATTTGGAATTACACAGGGCCCAAGGTGATCAATACCTGAGGAAGGCTGCAGTCCGAGAGAGTAGTAGTTAGGCAGGGTCAAACCATGAATTGAGGAACAGGAACAGAATGGGACGGTCAGGACTTAATCAGAAAACAAGCAGAGGTAAAATGCGGATCGGGCAATGAGGTACATAGACCGCAGGCAGGAGACATAGTCAGGAAACAAGCACACAAAATCACAAAACAGAACTGGGCGGAACAGGAACCAGAGGTTCAGAGCTATGTCTGGCAGTTGTCAGCAGACAGGATGGGCTTAAAAAAGGGTGTGGTGTCTTCCCATTGGTTGTAGCTGAATGATGGTACTTCAGCTCTGAGACCCCACCACCTACAGTCAGCCAGTGGTTCTGCATATCTCAAGGTAACGCAGCCCAGTGGGTGAGCATAACCTGCGTCCACCGGCACCGCTGGCATCGACTCCTCTCCCATCATCAGCACTATGCACGAAAGGAATACGGTGTCACCAGGCGACCGGAGTACAAATTGATGGAGCGGACTCCGGTGGTGACTTAACAGCCGTGTGCGACAATGATGCAAACCTGGCTGGAGCCCTTCGTCAGGGCGATGTGATACACGTGCCTTGTATGGCTCACGTGTTGAGCCTGGTTCTCGAGCAATTTTTAAACCACCATCCCGGCCTACATGGCCTTCTGCAGCGGGCACGCTCGCTATGTACTCACTTTCACCGTTCACACCCAGCAGCTCAACAACTTGCATCGCTCCAGAAGTCTTTCGGTCTGTCGTTTCACCGCCTGAAATGTGATGTGCCGACACGCAGGAATTTGAATCTGCACATGTTGCAGCGTCTGTGGCAGCATCGCCGAGCCCCGCTACAATACGTTATGACGTATAGCCTGGGCTAACGAGATCCAGAGGTGGTGCAGATCACGCTGCTGGAGTGGTGTCAGATCAAGGACCTATGCATCCTTCTTCACAATTTACAAATGTCGACAAAGATGTTTAGCACTGGCGATGCCATTATTAGCATGACAATTCCGGTCATCTACATGCTGGAGCATACTCTAAACATTATTCAGAGTCAGGTGGTGGGACAAGAGGAAGGGGAGGAAGTACAGGAGGAGTCATATGCAGAAGGGATAACAAGATCTACAAGGTCCAGATGGTCAGCAGCACCAAGGCGGCAGGCATGGGACGGTGGGGGAGAGGGATTAACAAGGGCGCATAGTATCATCAAAACTGTTGAGGAAAGTGCAGGAGCCCATGAAGAAATGGAGGATGAACTGGTGATTGGCATGGAAAACTCAGATACAGAAATAGCAAAAATGCCCTGGGGATCCACAGTAGCAATAGTAATAAATAGCTGAATCCAAGAGGAGCAATGAACAATAGGATAAACAAGACCTAAAATATAACGTTTATTAGATATACATAAAATGAGCAAAAGCTCACAAGGTGAGTAAAAACAATAACCAGCACACAGCCAATAATGGTGCTATAACAGGGCATATATAAAAGCCCAAATCAGATCACCCTTGGTAGAGAGTTACACTAGGTGACAACCTTCAGAACAACTAAGGAGCCTCCTATGAATTACCCAGAGGATGATAAGACAAAAATAGAGACACATACCTCCTTATTGCCAAATACTAGGGGCCACAGTGGAGATCAATTGTGTCCCAAAACTGCTTCTTATGGATCAAGAAAACGTAATTCTCATTCAATCCCCTATAGGGAACGTTCTTACCAGATCCTGAAGAGGTGGCAGGGCGACTATACCAGATTATTCAGGTCTCCTAGGGGAGCTGTCAATCAGCTCTTCAAATCCCACAGGAATGCCACGAAAGAAAACTCCATGTCATGTATATGTCAGAAACACTCATTCCCAACGCGTTTCTTGGGGATCAATCATCAGGGGAGTATGGGTGAAAGGCCTTGGGTACTGCTTCAAATATTTCCAATAGTGCAGTAATATCATGCCCAAGACACGCACACAGCGTGTGTCTTAGTGAACCGTTTTGGCGCGGCATTTTCAGTTGCTGCATGGAGCTGACCGGTGCGGCGGTGAGTAGCGCGATCAGCTGAGCTGTCACTGAGGTTACCCGCGGCCACCGCTGCATCCACCGCTGGATCCAGGTAACCTTAGTGACAGCTCAGCTGATCGCGTGGCTGTCTTCAGTTGCTGTGTGAAGCTGACAGGAGCGGCAGTGTATTCTGCAGCTCCTGTCACCTTCATGCAGCACAGCTGGATGCGACGCTGGAGGACTGTGGAGTATGCCGGACATGGAGGGTTTGTCTGGGTTAATAAATTGGTGATGAGGGACTTTGTTAGTGTTTTTTATTTCTAATAAAGGATTTTTCGGGTGTGTGTGTTTTTTAACTGTAATTTACAGATTAATCATGGAAGGAATCTCGGGGAGATGCCTGACATGATTAATCTAGGATTTAGTGGCAGCTATGGGCTTCCATTAACTCCTTATTACCCCGATTTGCCAACGCACTATGGTAAATCGGGAAGAGCCGGGTACAGTCCCAGAACTGTCGCATATAATGTATGCGGCAATTCTGGGCGGCTGCTGACTGATATTGTTAGGCTGGGGGGCTCCCCATAACGTGGAGCTCCCCATCCTGAGAATACCAGCCTTCAGCCGTATGGCTTTATCTGGCTGGTATTAAAATTGGGGGGACCGCACGCCGGTTTTTTTTAATTATTTAATTATTTATTTCACTGCACAGTATACACACACCCACCGAAAAGCAGGAAAGCAGGGAATACGAGATTGTTTAATGAGCGGCCGGCTTTTTCAAAAGAGTAAAAGCCGCCGAAGTTTAGTGAACAGCTGTGCAGCGCCGCGGCAGTGATTGGGGAACGGTAAGCAAGAGAGAGGGGGGAGACTGACCGACAGACTGTGAGAGGGGGACAGACAAGACAGAGAGAGACAGACAGAGAGAGATCGACCGACAGGAGATAGAATGAAAAAAAAAAGGACCGACATCGCTAGTAAAAAGCACAAAACGTGCGTTTTGGACATCGGAGTGCCACACAATGTTTTACATAAAATCTTTCATGTATTAATCTCAAAAAGTAACATACACCAGCTTTATCTCACTATTGGGTATGTGCCCTTAACATTTCCGCCATGAAAATTCATTTTGGTGTCATTTTGGAAGGTTTTCTGGTGAGTCCGTAAAAATGGCGTAAAACTCGGACAAAATTGTTCACAGCTGTGACTTTTGAGTGATAAATGCTTCAAGGGGTCTTCCCCATGCTGTTGCCATGTCATTTGAGCAATCAATATAATAGTAATTCTGGCACACTAAAAAGATCAAGACTTGTAGAACAACTTTTTGAATGCAAATATCATTTATTCATGCAGTAAGTTGATGATAATTCATCCGATGTTTCGACCGTACAATAATGGTCTTTATCAAGGATTGATTTATCTATAGGCACAGGAAATATGTACAGAAAAAAAGAAGAAATCAATACAAGGTATAACATCAGTTGATGCGATTACATACACAACATACGTCATGAATATAGTCATGTGCTGCACATAATAAACATGAGGATATGTAAAAGGAAGAAAAAAAGTTATATAAAACGTACAGAAACCTATCCAGTTTAGAAAATGCATGATGGTAACAATATGAGTACAGCGAGCACCCACCTATATCAACACTGCGATGGTACACGTTCAATGATAGCTGGTCAATACCAGTAAGTATAATGGGATAAAAAAATATGATCCTAGGTATAGAATACAAAAGAAAACTACGTGAAACAGTCATCAAGGAACAACATTTTTGCATTACATGACGTATCCACAAAATGGTTTACAAAAAAACATGTGTACCTCACGTATCTGTCTGTCGACAATGAAAAGGGTGAGAATGACAACCAGACTTGGGTTGACACGTATCACAGGTTGTTACTAAACGAAAAGCAATGATAATATTATAATCAAGGTGTACAAAAGAGAGCATAAAGTGAGCATAAGGAGGTTTTGACTGAGAGAAGCACGCTACCTGGATTAATGAACAGTGACTTCAGAAGAAATCATATGGATAGTTTAGAGTCCCTCACTGAGAGATTCTCAGTTGCCTCCAACAGGCTAAATGCTAAAAATGAGAGATATGCCAGAACAGGAACATATATGAGATTGTAACATCAGTATGAGATACAATGAGCAGGGAGTATTAAGGGTGAAATCTCCATACTACCTTATTCGAACGTTACTGGACATGTGATCTAAGGTGCTATTTCCATAGGGAAGGTGCACATGTCCCTTTACGTTCTATGAGAAACCATATAACATGTATAACTCAATGTGCAGGGAGAATAGGCAGAAAGGCAGAGAAGCACTAGTGTGGACACATACCTGAGGTATATGGAACAACCTGCAACAAGGTGCCCAGTAAGAGTAAAGGGGAAATATCTGAGAGAAAGCATAAATAGAAATAAGTGGAAATAGTGCAGAGTGCCACTGAAGATGATCATAGTATGACACATACCTGTAAGGTCTGGCATAGGGTATAGGCCCTGTGAGGTGCTGGCATAGGGTATGGGCCCCTGGACAATGCGCGGCACACACCGGCCGAACAGCCTTATATAATGCATGATGTCTAGCCCCATCAGTCCCACTTCCTTGAAGTGGAACGCAGCGTGCAGCCCGTGGAGCGCACGCCGCGCATGCACAGTGCCGTCACCAGCACCGCGCATGCGCAGGGGGCGGACCGACGGGCAGCAAGCAGTGAGGATGGTGAAAGAACGTAGGAGCCTAAGGGGGCGTGTGTATAATAATATGGGTGTGATTGAGCAGTGAACCGGCCTGTGAATTGCACGCAGCCCAAGCGCTGCGCCTGGCTATTAGCACAACGCTTGAGCCGGGCACAGAACACAGGACATGGTGTATGGCTTATAACAGTGTGAGGGAACAAGGTATATAATGCCTATGAGATGCCAGGTGACAAATTACCAGGTGAAGAAATAACTTTGCTGGTGCCGGTGGGTGAGGGATCAGGTGGAAGGAGCCTAAAGAAAGGAGGGAAAAAGATATATTAGAACCAAATAAAGGTCATGTCAATGTTACTCATTATAATGTCTCCCATACTGAAGTTTCACAAACGGATACAAGGCAGACAATTGGGCAATATCACGCATCATATAAGAATATGAGAAGACATTTTATGAGAATATTACAATGAGGACAAAAGGATTACCACAAGTCAAATATGAAGCATCATCAAGGAGACGCTGAAATGAAACAAATCACAATCATATACACATATCATGTTCCCTATTCAAGCCCTTGGGTTCCAATGTGTTCAAGGTGAAAATCCAATAAGATTCCCTTTCTATAAGGGTACGTATACGGTTACCACCTCTTCTAGAGGGAGGAACATGTTCCAGTACCTGATACTTGAGTTGGGCAATAGTGTGACCCTGTGTAATGAAGTGATATGGGATTGGTAGAAGGGTTTGTTTGCACTGTATAGTCGATTTATGTTTACTTATGCGGTCTCGGATATGTTGGGTAGTTTCCCCAACGTATCCGAGACCGCACGGGCATTTAATTAGATAAACCACAAAAGATGATTCACAAGTGAAAAAACCTCGTATAGAAAAAATGCGGCCCGACAGCGGATGAGTGAAAGTGCTCCCCTTAGTCAGATTGTTGCACTGAACACAATGAAGACAGGGAAAATTCCCATTTCTGGGAGTGCCAAGGAAAATCTGTCTCTGTACGGTTTTGCCAGGACCGATGTCTGCCCTAACGAAACTATCACGGAGATTGCGGGGTCTCTTGTTACAGAACAAAGGGGGGGAATGGAATTCTTTTATGTCAGGATAGGCTTTTCCCAAGAGTGGCCAGTGTTTACATATAATGTTCTTAATCAAAGGAGAAAAAGGATGATATGTACTAACACATGTCATACGTGGAGCTGTTTGTAGAACGGTACACGTCCGGGGAGATCTCCTGTCTGCAATACTGGTCGGGTATCCCCTTTGGAGAAATTTGTCACTCATCTCTCGAGACCGCTTCTCTCGTTGAATGGGGTCTGACACTATACGTTCGACACGCTTATGTTGGGAGATGGGAAGTCCTTGTTTCGTGTGGCGGGGATGACAACTGGTGTAATGCAACAGACTATTGCGGTCAGTCGGTTTCACATATAAGTCTGTGCTGAGGGAACCGTCAGATAGAATCACCATGGTGTCAAGAAAATTAATTCTATGGTTATCATAATGGATAGTAAAAGAAAGCCCTTGCTTGAATGAGTTCATGTCAGTGTAGAATTGTGTAAGGGATGTGAGGTCACCCCGCCAGATCAGAAATATGTCGTCAATGTACCTTTTCCAACAAACTGAGTGTTCTAACCATAAAGTATGCTGATAGACGAAGGACTCCTCAAAATATTCCATAAAAATATTTGCATACGGAGGTGCTAAATTTGAGCCCATCGCGGTACCCCCGTCTCTGTAAGTAAAATTGATCTTGAAACAGGAAGAAATTATGCTCCAAAATCAATTGGAGAAAATCAAGACAGAACCTATTCTGTGAGGGAGAATGGGAGCTGTGCCTGCTCAAAAACCACTCTACCGATCGAATGCCATCATGATGTTGGATGCTAGTATAGAGACTGTTAACATCAAAAGAAACCAAGAAACAGTTAGATGGTAATGGCCCAAAAGATTGCAAATGTAGCAAAAAGTCTGTGGTGTCCTTTAAGTATGACTTAATGTTGGGTATGAGTGGAGTGAGAATTCTTTCAACGGTAATGGCAAGTGGGGACAAGACAGAGTCAGTTGAGGCTACAATAGGGCGTCCTGGGGGTTGTTGCATATTCTTGTGAACTTTGGGCAATGTGTAAAAGACTGGTATTACCGGATGGGTTTTAATCAGGAATTCAGCTAGTTTCTGATCTATGGTGTTATTGGTGACATGAAAGTCAACGGTACGTTTAATGAGTCCTTGTATGTCAGATGTAGGATCTCGTGGAATCGGTAAGTAGGTATCGGTATCCCCAAGTTGGCCTAGAATCTCGTCGGTGTAATATTTTTTGTCCAATACAACGATAGCACCACCCTTGTCGGCCGGCTTAATAATAATAGTAGGGTTGTCCCTAAGCTCTTGTATTGCTCGGCTTTCCTCAATAGACAGATTGCTCTTTATCCTAAAATGTCCTTCATCAATAGATTGCAAAATATGACTAATATCCCTGGAAACCATAGAGACGAATGTTTCAATGGGGTGATATGTCTTGGGAGGATTAAAGGAGCTAGGGATCCTAAGCTCCAGTTGTTTCAACCGGAACATGTTGACAGAATCAGGGCAGATAGGTGCAGAGTCAAGTTGGAGGAATCTATCGGTGCTGAAATGGGCTTTCAGCCGTAAAGACCTAAAAAATCTCCTCATCTCCTGATCCAGTCTGAATGGATCAAGGGAGGGAGTTGGACAAAATGACAACCCTCGCTGTAACACCTGTGATTCAATAATAGACAGATTGTAAGATGAAATATTATAGACTAGGTTAGTACCTGTGACCGTGTTTGTACACGGTATGTCGGTGCAGGTCCGGCGGCCCCTCTTACTGCGCCTCGTTTTCCTCTTTGGGTAGAACGTTGAGCTAAAAAATGAGGTTGCCGGGAGCTATATTGATCGGTGTCGGAGCACTCTTCTGAGACTTTTGTGACATTTTTAAGGTTTCTACATGCTGCCGGGGGTCATTTCAGAAAAATACTCGGGTCTCCCATAGGATAACATTGGGCTCGGTGCTCGGGCCGAGTACACGAGTATCTTGGGATGCTCGGCCCGAGCTTCGAGCACCCAAGCTTTTTGGTACTCGCTCATCACTAGCTGTAGCCCGAACTGAGGAATTAGCCTCAGGAATGGCACAGTGAGGCTGAGCATACTCACTAGGCGAAACACTGGACTTAGGATGCGGCTGGGGTAAATCGGCACATGCATGCACACTAGCCGCCTCTCCACACTTAAGACGTGGAGGAGAAAGCAGCCAGCTGGGCAACTCAAGGCACAGCCTAAAATGGCAGCTGACGCCTGGGCGCAACTGGAACCGCAGCAGGCTGCTTGCGTTTATGGCGGCACCGATTCGTAAAAACAAATACCAGCCAAAATTACAGGTGTACTTCTTCCCGTGGATAATCTGATATGATCCCTTTTTTCATGGACATGACCATCACTAACAAATGTAGATGAGGCACCAAAACAGCATCTGCTTCAATGGATCTCAAGTGCTCCATAAAGTGGCCTTTCCTCCACCTTAGGTTCAATATCCCAAATACTACATTACTCTGTGGTGTCAACCCAATCGCACTTGCATCCTAACAGCTCTCAACTTTCCACCAGCCCTGCTGAGTTTGGGCTAACAGAGATGGTTGAGTCTGCAGAGCTGTTCAGTCACACTATAGCCTGGGAATCAGAGGTCTGCTTTAAGGCTGCAGTGAGTACAGACAAGGAAGTTATTATTATTATTATTATTATTTATTTATAGAGCACCATTGATTCCATGGTGCTGTACATGAGAAGGGGGTTACATACAGAATACATATACAAGTAACAATTGACAGACTGGTACAGAGGGAAGAGGGCTCTGCCCTTGCGGGATTACATTCTAAAGGATTTTTTGGAGGAGACAGTAGGTGGGGTGTAGGTTGGGCGGCAGCTATGCGCGGTGGTGGGGTCATTGAAGATTATATTCATTTCTGAACAGATGAGTTTTCAGGTTCCGTCTGAAGCTTGTGGGTGTAGCAGATAATCCGATGTGTTGAGGCAGCGAGTTCCAGGAGACAGGGGAAATGATCTGCACAGATGCCCAGAAGCTTTGTGAGTCGGATCCAGGCCCTGATGAAGAAGGTGCTGAGCATAATGTACACCTTCATTCCCAAACAGTAAATCCTCCTGGTGGAGACAATGGGGAACATGATGAGGAGACTCAAATACCTGATTGGAACTACAACTTTACTATTCGGTCAGGGCAGGAAGAGGTTGTCTCAGAGGACTCAGGACGAGGGGAATGAAAACACACAGGGTGATGATGAGGTTGGAGACCCCACTTACTGTCAAACCAAAGTCACCCAGTCGATGAGGTCAGCAGAGCAGGTGGAGGAGGATGCTACTGATGACGAGGTTACATTGCGTCTTCCTGGACAGAGACAAAGTACTGGAAGCACGTCAACAACTGAATCCTCGGCCTCAACTCTGCCTCTGAGCAGAAGTCGTGGTGGCTCTGCAAGTCACATGGGCTCTAAGCCTTGCCTAGCCTGGGGCTTTTTTGACATCGCAAAGGATCACCCAAGTCATGTAAGATTTGTCAACAATCTCTAAGTAGAAGCCAAAAACTTACTACTTTGAGTACTTCGTCCATGAAGTGTCACATGGATATGAATTGAGAGTGTGAGGGTGTATTGCTCAGCTTTATCCACTGTCAATGCAACATGCTTATTTGCCGTTCATTGCATGCATTGTTGCAGACTACACACAAGGGGCTGCTGTTTTTTTGTATTTGCCTTTGTCTGTTTGGTCACTATAGCAATAGCAAAACGGTCTTCGGCTGTGGACTTGGAGATGCTGTCTATAAACAGAAGGAAAAGCTAAAGGTGTGTGTTACAGAAAAGAGCCACCACGGAAACACTTCAGTCAATTGTAAGGGGAGTCATGTTGGAGTTTGGTGAGGAGGACCGTAACGCCTGTGAGCAGCATCCTGTGCCACAGACCGACATTCTTCCGGTGCTGTCTATACTGTTTACCGTGAGAGGAGCGTAAAGTCTGTATTTATGGCAACTGGACACCACAGTACCCCAGTACGGTAGGCTGGACCCAGACAGTAATGCGTGCACGCAACACTTTGAGTTATTAGCAAAACACATATCTGTTCTGGTTAGGCCGACTATATAGACAATAAAGGGGGCTTTACACGCTACGATATCTTTAATGTTTTATCGTCGGGGTCACGTCGTTAGGGACGCACATTCGGCGTCATTAACGGTATCGCAGCGTGTAACACTTACCAGCGACTTTAAGGGTCCTCCAAAGTGGTGAAAATCGTTCACCATGGAGAGGTCGTCCTAAAACCAAAAATTGTTAATGGTTGTTTATAGATGTTGTTCCTCGTTCCTGAGGCAGCACACATCGCTGTGTGTGACACCGCAGGGGCAAGGAACCTCACTTTACCTGCGTCCCGCCCGCAATGAGGAAGGAAGGAGGTGGGCGGGATGTTCGTCCCGCTCATCTCCGCCCCTCCGCTTTGATTGGCCGGCCGCTTAGTGACGTCGCGGTGACGTTGCTGTGACGCCGAACGCACCTCCCCCTTGAGGGAGGGATTGTTGGGCAGTCACAGCGACGCCACTGACCAGGTAAATGCGTGTGACGCTGCCGTAGCGATAATGTTCGCTACGGCAGCGATCACATGATACCGCATGCACGACGGGGGCGGGTGCTTTTGCGTACGATATCGCTAGCAATTGCTAGAAATATCGTAGCATGTAAAGCCCGCTTAAGACTTGCTGCCTCTGCACTGTCAAATTGTCACTTACAGTCTAAATCATAGAGGGACAGCGACACATGTTTGCATTGACTGTTGCTTTACAAGATTTCCATGACTGTGTTGCTGAGCTGTGTGGTTTGCATTCACATTGTTATCATCTGCCTTATCTGTGAGGCTTCAGCTAACAAGGGTATTCAGGGGGGGTAATGGGTTTTGTCTATGTATAGGTAGATAAGTTGTAAGCTCTTGTGATGCGCTACTGGTAAGTCGTGTTTGCACACACACACACACACACACACATACGCACACACACACACACATACAAAATTACTCCTGCTACGCAGAGGGATTACCAGGTAGTAGGCAACTGAAAAGTTTGTTCTATTCTTTCAGTACATGCTTCTTATTGTTTGTTTTGGGAAAGTTAAACAATCATTTATCAACCCAACTGCCTAAAGTCCTTTTCCTGTTGCGTGGTTTTGCTGCATACTGGGGAGCCCACCCTGTACACTACTTTAAATGAAGCATAAGTTGCAATAGGAATTTCACTGTGCTACAATGCGGCCTAGTGGGGCTGTGCAACCACCGCATGCCCCATCAAGTGCATCTGCGTGCTCTTCATCCTCTGTGACTGTGGGGACAGCAGTCACACATGCTTTTTCACGCTTAACTTCCACCCCTTTACCCGCAACAGGGACTGTAATTGGCAGGTCGTCAGTTGTTTTGGATGTGGAAACAGATGGTATTGTTAAGCTCTGTCAGACATTGAGAAAACCACCATTAAATGAAGGCAACATTATATCCACGCCTGCACCTTCGTCACAGATTGGCTGTACTACCTGCAGTTAATAATTGCGTAGCAGAAATGGAGAGGAGTGTAGAATGCACATGTGTTGTACCTTGCTTGGCAGCAAAGGAACACTAAGGTAGTATCCCAGACAATTGTAGTATGCCCCTAAAAGTGTCAGCACTTTTGTTAATTAAAATTGCGTAGCAGAAATGGAGGAGTGTAGAATGCACATGTGGTGTACCTTGCTTGGCAGCAAAGGAACGCTAACTTAGTATTCCAGACACTTTTAGGATGGCAGAAAAAGTGTCAGCTCTTTGGGCAAATAAAATAGCGTGGCAAAACTGGGCAGGTGGGTACAGTGCCCAGATTCTGTGGGTCAGTGGACAGGAAAGGAACACTAACTTAGTATTCCAGACACTTTTAGGATGGCAGAAAAAGTGTCAGCTCTTTGGGCAAATAATATAGCATGGCAAAACTGGGCAGGTGGGGACAGTGCCCGGGTTCTGTGGGTCAGTGGACAGCAAAGGAACACTAACTTAGTATTCCAGACACTTTTAGGATAGTAGAAAAAGTGTCAGCTCTTTCGGCAAATAAAATTGCGTGGCAAAAGTGTTCAGGTGGGTACAGTGCCCAGGTTCTGTGGGTCAGTGGACAGGAAAGAAGCACTAACTTAGTATTCCAGACACTCTTAGGATGGCAGCAAAAGTGTCAACTCTTTGGGCAAATAAAATAGCGTGGAAAAACTGGCCAGGTGGGTACAGTGCCCGGGTTCTGTGGGTACCAGGACAGGAAAGGAAGCCTCACTTTCTATCCCTCCTAATGATGAAATGCAGCAAAGAATTCCCTGAGCTGAGGAATACAGACGATGTTATCTAAAGCTGTACACAGCGTTTGCACGGACCTGCCTAGCAGCTATGGCTATGAATGCCATAAAGGGCTGAAATAACCAGCAGTCCCTAATCCCTACAGTGCTGTGTAGCTTGCACTATATCTATAGCGTACACAGCAGGATCGGCGGCAGCAGTGTGAGCGGTGACTGTCACCCACATGCAGAAGGCAGATAATGGCGGCGACAGAGAAAATGGCCGTATTTTATTAGGCAAGGACATGTCACATTCACAGCCTATGACACATGCCCTTGCTTGTTTGGCAAAAATCCACTTAGCTGTGTGTGTGTCTGTGATTGGCTGACATCCTGGCCCGCCCCACTGCACGCACGCTTAGGAAAAAAAAAATGTCGATCGGCATTCTCTCAGCACTACAGATCTAAACCGCGTCCCCCACGCACACTATACGCTGAAATTTGATAATAGCGTGAATCACAATGACTCACACTATTACAGTGAAAAGCCAGCTAGTAACTAGCTGGGCTTTTTGCTGATTTAACCGTTCTCGAACATAACTCGAGCTATCGAGCTTTTAGCAACAAGCTCACGTTCGAGTTCGATCTTGAGCACCCCCCAAAATCACTCGAACATGAAATTGGCGAACCTCGAACATCGCTCAACTATAATACTGAACATTTTGTGGTTTAAAGGAAAACGTTCAGCGTGGTCTGCTCATAAAACCACACAAAAATTAGTACATATGTGATTAGGAAGCAAATTTAAATATTAAAATGTTACGATAATACTGATGACATAAGTGTAAATTTAAAGTTTCAATGTCTCAAGCTCCATATTTTACAATGTTTAATGGGAGATCATAATCCAGTGACGTCCTGGCGGTAAACTATCTCTACCTCAAATGCTTTTTATTGATGTCTAGTGGTTCATTGTGCCCTATCACATCCTATCCACCCCTGATTCCAAGGTACTGTCACGATCGTCTGCCTGCATGTTGAGACCAGTAACCGCCTTTTGGCTGGAGCCTTTCATCTGGCTTTTTTCATTTACATGGGTTTCATTTGTTTTGGTACTTAAGTGGCTAAGTGACAGTTTTGCTACAGCAGCTTTTCCAAAGCAGTTCCTTGCTGTTACGGGGGCTGTCTGATTATAAAAACCAAAGGGATATAAGACAGTCAGGGTCCACCGTGCAAAGTCTCTGCTGCAGACTATGGCAGAGGATAAGGGGTATCTTGTACTACGGAAGCAGTACTGACACTGATACGTCTCAGTGACACTAGAGCCAATCACGGCGTGTACTGTTAAAGTCACAGCGACTACCGTATTTAGCATTAACGTAAAAGGGATAGGTTAATGAGTGAGGAAGAGTATATAAGTGTGCCGCTGTAAATAGTAGTAGCACAAGTGCAGAGTGCAATACCTCTGTTAAACTCACAGAGGCATATAGTTGGGAAATAAAGCAATTCCTCCCTTACTCGGAGGGTGTGTGGTATGGTCTCTTTTAATGATCACAGAGACAAAAGCAGTGAGTGTGAAATGGCACCTACCTAGGTCCGTTCCTCTAGTGGTGCCAGGAGACGGACAGCAGCGTAAGCCGCACAAAGCTCCTACCTGCGTTCGCTCCCCTAGTGTGCGAGGATACGAACAACTGCCAGACGCAGTATAAGGAACGTTACCCTAGCGGCAACGTCCACCTATGAGTAGAACCACAAGGCCCAGCCGGATCATGTGCCTCAGGCACCTGCCTATGTCCGCTCCACTAAGATGTAAGGATACGGACCGCAGCCGAAGCTGTAAGGTACAAGAATGCTACCCTGCCGGTAGCGCTCACCTAGCATAGACAGAGCGATGCCTAGAGGGACGTGCACAGAGCGTCTACTCTCATGCATGAACCAAGAGGACTGAGCGCCGGGCGGCATGCGTCAGGGTCTTATATAGACTCTGTGCCTCATCCAAGATGGAGGACACCAGAGCCAATCCGCTGCCAGAATGACAGCAATGACGTCACGCTGGCCTATTACTGAGCAAAGCGTCACAAGCACATGACCAGTGACCAATCGGCATAGAATATGTCAGAGACATGTGGCCACGTGTCACAAGCACATGACCAGCGGCCAATCAGCTTTGAAGGTGTCAGAGACATGTGACCTCGTGTCAGCGATGATGTCACCCGCACATGTGCAATGGCTCCAAGATAGGACTTAGTCTCCAGCGCTTGCACATGTGCAGTAGCAAGAAATCCGAACATAGTCTCCAGTGCTCGCACATGTGCAGTAGCAAGAAATCCGAACATAGTCTCCAGTGCTCGCACATGTGCAGTAGCAAGAAATCCGAACATAGTCTCCAGTGCCACAGCAACCGTAACACTTGCTGAGTGATCAGCTGCAGTCACCAAGTAGTTACACCCTTCAGCTTTTACTAGTAGTGTATCACAGAATTCCCTGCTGAAGATACAAACTCATTTGTGTCCTGGTCGCCTGGCAAGAAGGTTCTGCAAGTCTAGTTTCTGTGTTCAGGCAATATCCTTTTGGTTGCTATTTTTCCCTTTTTTTGTCTTTACTTCCAAGGTGTTTTGTTTAGTGCAGTGGTGAGATCTAGTGAACCCCATTTATCTCTCATTAGACAGAGTTACTATAGGGTAATTTTTAGGGTCCCAGGCCCCTGTTTGGCAACAGTTGGGGAAGCTGTGAAGGGACTGGTGAGAAGAGAAGGGACAGTTGCAGGTGAGGATAGGAGGCGCCCACCTACCCCTTTCACTAGTTCCAGGGCCTCCTGTAGTTTTTGTGTTCCCCGGTACCCTCTTTTCTTGTGTTTTTGTTGTGCTTCACACACATAGGTCTGAACGCACTTCGCCACGTTTGCTGCACCCATAACAATCATAAAGACTACTGGAACATGATTGTAAATGTGAACAGGGTGCTAGCCAAAAAATACACAATCTATATGAAGTAAAAGCTGCACACCAAATTCAGAGAAATATGAACACGCATAACTGCTTTATAATACATAAGGAATGAAAAATACAACTAGCCATATGAAAAATGGAAACATTGAAATGTGACATTGCATAACTGCTGAGGATTATTTGAAAAAAGAGATATTTAGCTAATGTATTGATCAATTCATTACTGCCCCATAACCAACTTCACGGTAATATCTTATTTATGGGGTCCCTAACCAAATGTTACCTCTATATGCGGTTAAAACCTGCTTGTGTGCATGGGTACCTAACAAAATGTTACCTCTATATGCGGTTAAAACCTGCTTGTGTGCATGGGTACCTAATAAATAAAGTCTTATGTAAAGTGACGATGTAATTGTCACGGGCGGGGAAGGACGCCGCTGCGCTGCGCTCGCTAACGCTCGGGTCCGGCGCTGCTGCGATGGCTGCTCGGTGGCTCGAGCGGTGGGCCGGATCCGGGGACTCAAGCGGCGCTCCTCGCCCGTGAGTGAAAGGGGGTAGTTTGGTTTGGGGATTTGGTCCGTGACGCCACCCACGGGTTGTGGTGAGGTTGGGCACCATCGCTGCTGGTGACGGGGATCCCGGAAGCGATGGCAGGGAGCAGCTGGGATGTTGTTTTCCCCCTCAGTGGGTAGGGGTTGGTGGTCCCGGGGCCCGGTGAGATGCTGGGGAGGCAGGGTTGGCAAGGTGCAGTGTCGCCTGGATTGTGCAGCGCGGTGCCGGACGGCACGGTTGTACTCACTCAGCCACAAATGTACGCAAAGTCTCTGGTAAACCAAACGGCTGGATAGACGGGTCCCGCAGCCGGCTGCTGTAGTCTCTTCTGGATGGTTAGTGGTGGCTGCCTTTCCCTGCACCGTTGTGTATGTTCAGTCCCGATGGATTCCCACCAGTAACCCGCTCCCCAGCATATATATGTGCCGGAGGAGCCCTTTTTCCCGCAGGCTCTGGCCCTTGGAACTCTAGCTGTGGCGGTAACTGTATTTCCTTTTGCTGGTCGGATGGTTGCCTTCAATCGGGTCTAGGCTGTTAGGAAACCCCTGGGGTTCCGGTCATTGGTGGATTTGACCTCTAATGGCGACTCCAAGCCTGGTCGGGGTCCGTAGGCCCTGCCTGAGTGTGCTGGCTTCACTTCGCTCCCCGGTTCGATACCGGCGGGCCACTGCCCGTCCCCGGTCCTACGGTTCCGCGTTGATCGGCCTCTCCTGCAGATGGCCACCACCGTCTGCCAACCTTGCTCTTAGTGCCCGGGCCCCGTACCCGGACACGGTCAGTTTGCTCCTCTCCTACCACTTCCCTCCTTCACTTCCCTAACTGTACTCTGCACTGACTGACTTCCTTCTCCCGCCTCCAAGACTGTGAACTCCTCAGTGGGTGGGGCCAACCACCTGGCTCCACCCCACCTGGTGTGGACATCAGCCCCTGGAGGGAGGCAACACGGATTTTGTGTCTGGCTGATGTGCCTGTCTCAGGGTAGGGGTGTATGTTGTAGTACCTGTGACGACCTGGCTAGTCCCGGGCGCCACATAATCAGAAAACAAATAGAGACAGGGAGAGGGGGGACACTACGTGGGGTATGTGCAAACAGTGGTGTGCCAATGAGAATGAAGCACTAATTTTCTGATGATATCGTCACTTTACATAAGACTGACAGTTACATTATGTCATGCCATTTGTTTCCCAGTTCTGCATCTTTTTACCTTTAATAACAAGCGATATATATGGTAAACTCCAGAACTCTGCGTTCCACATTTTGTCATATTTCTTTTCTTGCTCACACATCCATATTACCTTTAACTAAATTGCTACCATTTTTGTCACTGTTTGCTCCTGGATTGTTTATTACGTATTATATATTATATGGAGTCTCTGCCCCCATGTTTTGCACTACATGTGATGCTCTTGTCTTCTGGTTTGTACTGCCATTGTGGCGGTCTCTTTTTTAACCAATAAATATATTCATCGGTTTTCTGTGGAATTTTTTCTACATTTCTGTGTCTCCTATGTATTTTTCATAGGTAGTTCTATATCCTTAGGCTATGTGCGCACTGCGCACGTTGCGTACTGGCCCTGCAGAAATTTCTGCAGCGATTTGAACAGCACACGTGCGCTTCAAATCGCTGCAGAAACAAAAGCCAATTTCATGAGCTCTGCATGTAGCCCCGCCCAGCCCCTCCCATAGACAGAGCGGGGCTACATGCAGAGCGCAGGAAAGAAGTGACATGTCACTTCTTAGAACGCAGTGCTTCGGCAGCAGCCAAAGTGCTGCGCTCTAATACGCCACGTGCGCACGTCTCCTGCACAATCTCCATAGATTATGCAGGGGACGCAGGACGCATGCAGTTACGCTGCGGTGCAGATCACAGCGTAACTGCATGCAATTACGCAACGTGCGCACATAGCCTTACAACCCATACACCTCTTTATTATTCAACTTTGATGTATGTATTTATTTATGTTGGTGCTATGTACGGTTGCTTTTTGATCTATCTCGGTATTCATATTCATTACCTGGATGACCTGCAAGTACAGAATTGTGATGTTCCCCAATACGTTTACAGTGCAAATTGTGAGGCACAAACAACTTTCCGGAAGTATTGCCATGGCTGTGATTGGCCAGGGAGATCACTGTAAAAAATAAATAAAAAATGACATGGGCTACAAATGGAAGTTAAATGGTATAAAGAGCAAGATATTTATTCATACCGTGTTTCTGGAGGATCAAACTACAGTCAGACTCTCTTCCAGGGCTACTGATTAAGGTTCATCAATCTTCTTTGCTTCCCCTCCCATCCTCTGTGCCAGTGTCTGTGATTGGTTGCAGACTACTATATATGCCACCCAACCTGTGCCTGCATCTGTGATTGGTTGCAATCAGTTTGCTGTATGGCAGTTTAAAAAGAAAGAAAGCAAGACATCATTTTAAAAAGTGACTTAGACTCTCGCCATATTTTGATAGCCAGCACATGTATAACAAAAGATACAGCCTGCAGCCCCCACCTGTGAGCTTTACCATGGCTGGATATCAAAATACAGCAAAAAATTATATTGGATCCCCCCATTTTGTATAACCAACCATGGTAAACTAGACAGGTGGGGGCTGGTATTATTAGGATTGGAGGAGCCGTGAATATTAGCCCCTCGCAACCGTTCTTTTGGGAGAACCCCCACATGTTCTGCCTGTAACTTTTTATTGTGTAGTCAATAAGAGCTATAGAAAGGCTTGTTTGTTTGGTTGAAGGATGTGGTGAACTTCTTTATTAATACCACGTGGAGGTACGTAATATTTTTTTACATAACTTTTTTTATTCACCTCTATGACTTAAAGATGGTGGCACCCATGATGAGTAATGTTTATTTCCCATTGCTGACTACAGTGTCAGCTTATGCCTCATTATAGTGAATGGCTCCATGTTGGATTCCACCTGAATCTTGCTTTTTGCGAGAACCCCCACATGTTCTGTCTGTAACTTTTTATTGTGTAGTCAATAAGAGCTATAGAAAGGCTCGTTTGTTTGGTTGAAGGATGTGGTGAACTTCTTTATTAATACCACTTGGAGGTACGTAATATTTTTTTACATACCTTTTTTTCTTCAGAGGTTTCAGTGGCATAAGTATTAAACATCAGTAATGCGCCTTCTATATGGATTATGTAGAAGGCGCATCGACGCCGAAATACGTAGTCCATGGAGACTACTACTCTTATCCGTATCATCACTTTTGCCCCACATTTGGATCTATTTTTAATGGAATTTACAAATAAAATTTGTTTTGAAAGAATTTTATAAAGAAATTTTTCTGTCTTGGAATCAGTCCGCTGGAGTTCTTCTGGAAAAACATCTATCAATTGAGAATTAGGGTGCGCGAGATGTGGGTGCTGGAGTGCCATGCTTGAGTAATCACCCTGCATGTTTCACGGTTGTTAGTCATTAACATGCGGTAATTGTTTGCAATACATGGTAATGCCATAGCCATGTTGGCTACTGGCCTTACTGTGTTTGGCTGTCCACTGCGCATCATCGGGTCTTAAAGTTTGTGTTTTCATTGACTTATAGGGGATATGGGGTTTTGGACCAAGTTCAAGTTTAATCCAAGTCCCAAACCAAACTTTTCGGCCAAAACCGGAGAACCCGAACTTGCACAAGCCCGCTCACCCCTGAGGCGACTCACCACTCATTCAAAATATGACACAAGGAGTTATGAGTTCAAGAGTGTTTTTTAGTAAAAAACAAAATTTGAGTATATAATGACATTAACCTCTAGGATATTATTCTTTAGGCTTTCTTACATTAGGGTTTTCCTTATTTTCGATCCGGTTTTAGATTATGCACAAAAAGTCTAAAGTTTCCAAAAACACATTTAATACATGCAACAAGTGGTTATGAGTGTGACAATGCAGTCATAAGTCTAGCAAAATGACTAAAGGAAAGTATAAAAAAAATAAAAAAGTAAAAAAAAGGAGTAGGCTAGTTTAATTGCTTGCCAAAGCTATCCTTCTAATGTTATTGCTTTTTTATATGTATTTATTGATTATTCAGAAAAGTGTTTTAAACTCCAAACTATAATAAACTTGCAGTTTTAATAGAATCATAAAGACAAAATACTTTTTGGAAGCTATCCATGTCTTGTATATATGACACTGTATCTGTTCATAGAAAAAAAAGCATTAAAGGCTTCATGGTTTAAATACAAAGTTGAGGCTTTCAGCAGAAGAAGAAATTTAAAAGAAAAGGATTACCGTACATATTGCTACATTTGTAAATTCTGTCCATTTATTTTGAACATCATTCTATAGTATCGGAATTGCATTTATTGTAAGCTGATACTGAAGAAGACAAACTGGCATTAACAATATTAACCTTTAGATTTTCTGCTGTCTAGTCAGCATTTACTTTTGTATGACATGAGGCAACATCATACAGGACGATGCTTGCAATGCCGAGCGCGATAGTCCCCGCCTCCGTCGCAGCTGTGATATCATGGTGATAGTTGGCGTAGTGAACATTATCGCTACGCCAGCTTCACATGCACTCACCTGCCCTGCGACGTCGCTCTGGCCGGCGACCCGCCTCCTTATTAAGGGGGCGGGTCGTGCGGCATCATAGCGACATCACACGGCAGGCGGCCAATAGAAGCAGAGGGGCGGAGATGAGCGGGACGTAAACATCCCGCCCACCTCCTCCTTCCGCATAGCTGGCGTGAGCCGCAGAACGCAGGTAGGAGATGTTCCTCGCTCCTGCAGCTTCACACACAGTGATGTGTTGATGCCGCTGGAACGAGGAACAACATCGCTCGCTCGTTAATTGTATCAAAAAGGCTTTACACACTACGATATCGCCTGCGATGCCGGATGTGCGTCACTTTCAATTTGACCCCACCAACATCACACCTGTGATGTCGTAGTGTGCAAAGTGCCCCTTAGTCTTAAATAGTGATAGGGAAACCTGAACTGTAAAGTTCGGGGTACATGCACAGACACTGAACACGGACTACGCAGGGAAGTAAGGTGTTACTGTTGGGTTCCGACGCACAGAAAAAAATAAATAAAATTAAAAGGAAGCAAACTAGGGATTAAAGAAAGACAATTAAGTTTGGTGCACACAACCCATAGACACTGCATCCAAGAGATAGTGAAAGCGAGACCAAGTATCCACTTGGCTGTCGCAATCTTTCCAGGTCCGCTCATTAAATCTTATGAATATTCACTGCTTCCCCTGACCACTCTCTGTGACTGCATCTGTTATTTGTTGCAGTCAGACTGTTCCCCATCCTCGATGCCATAATCCGTGTCTAGTTGCCCTCACACTAGATGCCTGGATACCCTAAGATGAGTGTAAAATTAAATAATCTATCCAGTCTTTAAAAAAAGTCCATTTGTGGACCGGACTTGACCAGAATTTGATTAGGGCAAAATTCCAGAAAACCATACTCAAAATAAACCCGGCGTTCCTGTATGTCCAGGAACCACACGGGTAGCACAAACTCCTGATCATATCAGGGAAAGGATGTCGCATGTTCTCCTTGACCAGAATTTAAGCCTGGACCCTGAACCCCATATAAGTCTACGGGAACCTGAACTTAAGTGCTATATCTGCCACCACTCCAGGGCAATAGGGATGAGCCATGTAAGCACCTGGATTGAAACAATTAATGGATGTACCAATTCTAGGGCAGCTGCAGGCAGCTATTTTTAGGCTGGGGAGGGTCCAATAGCCACAGGTCTCCCCAACTTGAAAATACCAGCCCCCAGCTGTCCTTTTTATCTTGGCTGGTAATTAAAATTGGGGGGACCCCATGCCAGGTTTTAAAATAATTTATTTAAAAAAAAGGAGCGTGAGGTCCCTTTTATTATGATACACATCTAAGATAAAGCATACAGTTTGGGGCTGTAGCCTCCAGCTGTCTTCTTTATCTGTCATGGGTATCAAAATACAGAGGACCCTACAAAATATTTCCAATGATTTATTTATTTATTTATAGACTCCACTTTGGCAACCCATTAAGCTAATGTGAGGGCAACCAATTACAGACACCAGCTCAGTGGGGACGCAGTCTGACTTCAACCAATCACAAATACTGTCACAGAGAGTAGGCGAGTGATGAAGTGAATTTTCATAATATTTTTTTGAGTGGACCCGGAAACTGTATGAAAGCATGCAAAACTCGGTAATAATAATTTTCCTGCTATAATCCACATTTTGCTTTCTTTTGCAGCCCTCTTGCCCTTACTGCTACCATTTTATAGCACTTGAGTTTTGGTGCACACATACAGTCATATGAAAAAGTTAGGGCACCCCTATTAATGTTAACCTTTCTTCTTTATAACAATTTGGGTTTTTGCAACAGCTATTTCAGTTTCATATATCTAATAACTGATGGACTTAGTAATATTTCTGGATTGAAATGAGGTGTATTGTACTAACAGAAAATGTGCAATCCGCATTTAAACAAAATTTGACCGATGCAAAAGTATGGGCACCCTTATCAATTTCTTGATTTGAACACTCCTACCTACTTTTTGCTGACTTACTAAAGCACTAAATTGGTTTTGTAACCTCATTGAGCTTTGAACTTTATAGGCAGGTGTATCCAACCGTGAGAAAAGGTATTTAAGGTGGCCACTTGCAAGTTGTTCTCCTATTTGAATCTCCTATGAAGAGTGGCATCATGGGCTCCTCAAAACAACTCTCAAATGATCTGAAAACAAAGATTATTCAACATAGTTGTTCAGGGGAAGGATACAAAAAGTTGTCTCAGAGATTTAAACTGTCAGTTTCCACTGTGAGGAACATAGTAAGGAAATGGAAGAACACAGGTACAGTTCTTGTTAAGCCCAGAAGTGGCAGGCCAAGAAAAATATCAGAAAGGCAGAGAAGAAGAATGGTGAGAACAGTTAAGGACAATCCACAGACCACCTCCAAAGACTTTCAGCATCATCTTGCTGCAGATGGTGTCAATGTGCATCGGTCAACAATACAGCGCACTTTGCACAAGGAGAAGCTGTATGGGAGAGTGATGCAAAAGAAGCCGTTTCTGCAAGCACGCCACAAACAGAGTCGCCTGAGGTATGCAAAAGCACATTTGGACAAGCCAGTTACATTTTGGAAGAAGATCCTGTGTATTGATGAAACAAAGATTGAGTTGTTTGGTCATACAAAAAGGCGTTATGCATGGAGGCAAAAAAAACATGGCATTCCAAGAAAAGCACTTTCTACCCACAGTAAAATTTGGTGGAGGTTCCATCATGCTTTGGGGCTGTGTGGCCAATGCCGACACCGGGAATCTTGTTAAAGTTGAGGGTCACATGGATTCAACTCAGTATCAGCAGATTCTTGACAATAATGTCCAAGAATCAGTGACGAAGTTGAAGTTACGCAGGGGATGGATATTTCAGCAAGACAATGATCCAAAACACCGCTCCAAATCTACTCAGGCATTAATGCAGAGGAACAATTACAATGTTCTGGAATGGCCATCCCAGTCCCCAGACCTGAATATCATTGAACATCTGTGGGATGATTTGAAGCGTGCTGTCCATGCTCGGCGACCATCAAACTTAACTGAACTGGATTTGTTTTGTAAACAGGAATGGTCAAATATACCTTCATCCAGGATCCAGGAACTCATTAAAAGCTACAGGAAGTGACTAGAGGCTGTTATTTTTGCAAAAGGAGGATCTACAAAATATTAATGTCACTTTTATGTTGAGGTTCCCATACTTTTGCACCGGTCAAATTTTGTTTAAATGCGGATTGCACATTTTCTGTTAGTACAATAAACCTCATTTCAATCCATAAATATTACTAAGTCCATCAGTTATTAGATATATGAAACTGAAATAGCTGTTGCAAAAACCCAAATTGTTAGAAAGAAAAAAGGTTAACATTAATAGGGGTGCCCAAACGTTTTCATATGACTGTATGGGGTTCAGGTTGCGAGCTGGTGAAATCCGGTCCAGAACCAGACTTCTGTTTAAGTCTGGTCGAACTTGAACATCTGGCAGTCCGCCCATCTTTAGTCCTAAACTTCTATTGTCTTCTGCTTCCACAGCCAACATCATTTATGCCATTACCTCAGAATTCATAACTATCTCTTTCTGATTTCTAGTAGTAGTCTAAATTTATTTTTTTTCTGTTATCTTTCTTTTTCAAAAATGCTTTAAACTCTATTACTGTCTTAATCCATCCTGTACTGATATCTCTGAACTGACTCTAATCTGATCCTTATTTCTATCCTTCTAGAACACTTAAAGGGAGCCTGTTATGTAAAAAAATGCTATAAACCTGCAGATATGGGAGCCTTGCTTCCGGGAGGAGATGTACGTTATTTCATATGGCAGCTTTCCATCATAAGGGATTCACCAGTGCAGCTTTAGTCACTGCTTTCTGCAAAGTGACCGTCTGCTATGACCATGCCCCCAACACTGACTGACAGCGGCATTCACTAATGAGCCAGCTGTCAGTCAGTGCTGGGGGTGAAGTTAGAGCCTCTACTCAAAATGCAGTGAACAATGACTGAAGCCACGCCATTGCCACCTCTCTGGCTGAAGGTTGGAGGCAGATAGTAGGAATAAATTTAATTTTTTTTCAACAGAGGGGATCTCAGTCGAGTTTTGGAAAGATATAAACCTGCAGAATAAACCTATATCTGCAGGCTAATAATGTTTTTTACATGAGTGGTTACCTTTAAACTGGCCATACATTAAAATAGCTGTTGCCCCAGACCCATCATACACAGGCTCACTCAGCTATAATATTATTTGTGTTTTTCTGCAGCGTTAGTCTACTAATTATTCTTAGTTTTCTTTACTATGTTGGATTTAAGGAATCTGCTCTATCTTGTTACTTATTCCTCTGGTTGCCAGCTGAACTTTTTAATTGATGCCATCTTTTTTTTCTTTTTCCTTACTATTGGGGAATGTTATTTGCAATAATCTCACATTCGGTACACCCAAATATACTATCTGTTTCTACTCAGAGCTTGCTGTGTGTGTGATTCATTCAAATTTTTTTCCCCCAATTTTGCACACAAGATGGCCAAACAACAGTACAGTAAATTAAATGTCCTCTTAGATTGTCAGCATGCCTGCAAATTCTCCTTGAATACACAGGAAACTCCTAAAAAGGGAATGATTCCTCAGACCTGCCGAGGAGTCAATTAACATTAGACATAGCCATATCTAGAGGAGGACAGTGGTTCACATTATGAGGAGCAAGGGGGAGATGTGGAGGTATGTATGAGAAAATATTATGATTAAGGAATGGGTAAAGGCACAGTATGGGGAGCAGAAGGGTAGAAACTTGAGGAGCGAGGGGCAGTGTATGTGGACACAGTATGGGGAGAGAATGGGGGAATGTATGTGGACATAGTATGAAGAGTAAGGGGGAATATATGTGGATACAGTATGAGGAGTGAGAGGGGAATGTATGCAGATACGTTTTGTAAATTTATGACGCACCTAATTTTCCTCCTATTTCTCCTCCTTTTGCTTCCTCCTGAGTCACGACCAGCCCTGTCTGGTAAATTATCCATCCATCACTGTTGTGTAAAGACACTATGGATACTGTGGGGCAATTGATGTCACTGCCCTGGTGTCTGACGCTAATTTTGTGAAATGTGGAGACTACAAATTGTGTGCCGGGAGGTGTCTTGTCTGTAGTGTCTGTAGTCTCAGAGGAACAGACCTACTCCTATCACTCATCCACCTCTTCATTTGAAAGCTGTAAATTCTGAGCCAGACTCTGTCTGGTTCATGGCCCATGCCTCATTGCTTGGTCAAAACACTATTTGTACTGTGGGGCAAATGATGCCACTGTCCCGCTGTCTGCAACTAATTTTTGTAAATGTGCAAACACCAAGTTGGGTGTCAAGATTGTGTCTTGTCTGTAGTGACTGGGGTCTCAGAGGAACAGGTCTACTCCTGTCACTCATCCACCTCTTCATTTGAAAGCTGTACATTATGGGCAAGACCCTATCTGGTGCATGCCCTTGCCTCACTGCTGGGCCAAAACAACAATTTTGTTACTCTAGGGCAATTGATGCCACTGTCCTGTTTCCCCCTAATTTTTGGAAATGTGGAGACTTCAAGCCAGATGTACAAGTTGTGTCTTGTCTGTGGTGGCAGAGTCTCAGAGCAACAGGCCTACTCCTGTTAATAGCCTAGAAAGTTAATGGTTGTGCCACAACAGTGTGGATGCCTTGTAAACCGAGTTGTGCTGTTTTGGCAGTTTTTGGGTGCCCTTTAAGTTGGGGTCTATGCCTTTTATTTGCCTCTAATTGAATTCAATGAGATTTGGATATGTTTGTCAAACCGTTTAGTGAACAAAAATGAAGTTGGCAAACACGAGCCTAATCAAGCCTTCAATTGATAAGGACATACTGGAAGTTGTAAGTTCATGCCATACAAATGTATATGGGCCTGACGTTACATTACAATGGATGGACTATGTATTGATGGTGGTTTTTGTGATGTATTGCATTTCTGATGAAGGTTTTGATGCTGTGTTTCAGTACTGAAGGGGGTTATAGGGATGTATTTCTATACTGCTGGTGGTTGTATTGATGAATTTATGTACTGATGGTGGTTCTAGTGATGAACGTCTGAACTTAGGATGGTTGAGATGCTATGTTTCAGTACTGATGTGGGTTATGGTGATGTGTTACTGTACTGGTGGTGGTTCTAGTTACGTATTTCTGTAGTGCTTGTAGTTCTGGTAATGTACTTTTGTACTAACACCAGTTACGTATTTATGTACTTCTGCTTCTTCTGGTGATATATTCTTGTGCTGTAATTAGTTCTGATCCTGTACACACCTAAAAATTCATAACTTTTGGTTAGACATGGCTGTGTTAAAAAAAGTATTTTGTTGTCTGACAAGTGAATAGTTACTATCTTTTTATTTATGTTAGGATCATTAAAAGGGCTGTCTAAGTATTTGATGAGTCTGCAGTAACTCTGTGTGGCTGCAGACTTTTCAATTCTTACAGCAGGCGCACTGCATGCTGCCAGGATTCTCTTGTGTTGGCAGTGGGAGGGAGAAGTAAAGAAACCCAAGTATTCAATTAGCATATGTGCAGTCAAATGCCGACTAGTCATGTGCTGCCCTGCCCTGCTCAATGAAAATGAATTGATTGAGGCCGGACATGTCTAGTGGAATGTGGACAGAAGTATACAAATCTCATACTTTTGGTCACATGACCATCCACTGGCATGGGAGAATTGGAAAAGGTTGCAGTGCACACGATTTGTGAATTTAGAAGTTTCCAATCATCTAGAGCGACTACAGACTTTCATTTCCAACCTGGACAAGCCCTTTAATTATAAATTTGAGCAGTGTAGCATGCAAAAAACGACAGCGTATTATTATGTTCACTGTCAGGATTTAGCTCTGCTTACTGGTTCAAGCAGTCATCACATGGACATTCCACTCATACAGTGGTGAAAATAAGGGTTTTTTACACTGACAATTTTGCAAGTTTTCCCTCCTACAAACAATGGATAGGTCTGTATTTTTTATCATAAGTACACTTCAACTGTGACAGAAAGAATTCCCTTAAAAAAATTCAGAAAATCACATTGCATGTTTTTATATAATCAATTTGCATTTTTTTGCATGACATGACTATTTGATATAATAGAAAAACAGAACGTAATATTTGTTATAGAAACCTTTTGTTTGCAATTACAGAGGTCAGACATTTCCTGTATCTCGTGATCAAGTTTGCACACACTGCAGTAGGGTTTTGACCCACTCCCACATACAGATATTTTATAGATATTTCAGGTTTAGGGGTTGTCGTGGGATAACATTGAGATTCAATTCCCTTCATAGATTTTCTATTGGATTCAGGTCTGGAGACTGGTTGGGCCACTGCAGGACCTTCAAATGCTTCTTATGGAGCTACTCCTTGGATGCCCTGGCTATGTGTTTTGGGTCATTGTCATGCTGGAAGACCCACACATGACCCGTTTACAATGCTCTTACTGAGAGAAGGAGATTGTTGGCCAAAATCTCGAGATACTTGACTCCATTCATTCTCCCTTCAATACAGTGTTGTTATCCTGTCCCTTTTGCAGAAAGCACCATCAAAGTATGATGTTTCAGCCCCACACTTCAAGGTTGGGACAGTGTTCTTTGGCTCATACTCATCCTTCTTTTTCCTCCAAAGACAACGAGTTGAGGTGATGCCAAAAACTTCTATTTTTGTCTCATGTGACCACATAACCTTCTTGCATGTCTCCTCTGAATCATCCAGATGGTAATTGATGAACTTCAATTGGGCATGAACATGTGCTGGAGCAAGCAGAGGTACCTTGCAAACCCTACAAGATTTTAATTCATGATAGCATAGTGTGTTACTAACAGTGATGTTTGAGACTGTGGTCCAAGATCTCTTCAGGTCATTGACCAGGTCCTTTAGTGTAGTTCTGAGCTGATTCCGGACTTTTCTTAGGATCATCTTTACCCCACAGGGCAAAATCTTACATTGGTCCCCAGACCATTGTAAGATTGACAATCATCTTGTGTTTCTTCACTTTTCTAATAATTGCGCAAACAGCTGTTGCCGTCTCACCATGCTGCTTGCATATTGTCCTGTAGCCCATCCCAGCCTTGTGCAGGGCTACAATTTTCACCCTTGTGTCCTTAGACAGCTCTGTGGTCTTCAAACAGGTGCAGTTAATACAGATAATGAGTGCAGAGTAGGTGGGCTTTTTAAAGAAAAAATAACAGGCCTGTGAGATCCAAAATTCTTGCTGGTTGCTAGGTGATTAAATACTTATTTCATTGAATAAAATGTAAAATATATATTTAAAAATCATACAGTGTGATCAACTAGACTTTTTTTTATTCTGTCTGTAACAGTGGAAGTGTACCTATGATAAAAATTACAGGCCTTCTCCATCCTTTGTATGTGAGAAAATTTGCAAAATAAGCAGTTTATAAAATACTTATTTTCCCCACTGTATGTGATTTTCATACACAGTCATGTGACAACTAGCTTTTCTTCCTTCTCTCAGTATTTCACTGAACATTGAGAGAATTGGGAAGAGCATCTCGTTGGCCCGAGACTGTTAGGATACAAATCACCTATGAATGGGCGGTTACATGACAACTACTCAAACCACTTGGGGGGGAGGGACAAACAGAATTCTTGTCACTGGTGCTGGAAATCCTAGATACACCTCTGCTTTAGGCCCGTTTCACACGTCAGTGACACAGATGTTCTTCACTGATGTGTAAAACACGCACATGTCCCTCCGTGTGCAGTGATTCACGGCACACGTGGTTGTCTAAGTGCAATCCAGGCTCCGTTCTCCGTGGTCCATGATTGCACATAGAGATTAACTCACCTGTGCGCGCTCCCGCTCTCCATGGTGCTGAACGCTCCCGCGGTGCAGCATCCGGCCGGCGCTGACCTCCGCAGCAGCTGCTTCCGGGTCGGCTGTGTCGTGCATTCATGAATATGCATGACAGTAATGAGCTGGCTCAGAAGCAGCAGGCAGAACAGGCTGCACAGAGCGCCGCTGAAGCCGGGTGAGTAAAAATGATTTATATTTTATATGCATGTTTTTTTCTGGCACGTGTTTCACGGATCACACCACTGCGTGGTCCGTGGGACATCAGTGATGCCAGAAAAAAATGGACATGTCTCCGTGCAGCAATCACGCACACGCGGGTACGCCGCACGGAGACAAGGTCAGTGAAAAATCACTGACGTGTGAGCAGAGCCATTGATTATAATGGGTCTGCGTATGTCAGTGATTCTGGTACGTAGAAAAAGAAGCACAAACGTACCAGAATCACTGACGTGTGAAACAGGCCTTAGTGGTACATCACATACTTGCTTCTCCTTGTTCCTGCACTTTCTTTCACATCTAGGCAATTAGCACTCATCACTAACAGTCAAACTAAATTACATTGAGCTTGTTTCCTTCATGGTGGGTTAACTACCTGCACAACCTGACCTGTTTGAGTAATTTTAGTGGATGTTCTTTAATAGAATGGATTGAGTTGTATTCAATTTGTTCAGACAGGGTCAGAGCTTTTTGTGGTTTCCAAACATGTGCTTACCATCACTCCTGCAATGCGGAGTTAAAGGGATGTATTAAAAATATTCCCTACTGTTCCCTAATAACACTATCTAACTACTATTCTATTTTTTTTCTATTTCCTGTCTGATGATGAATCACTTAAGAGTCCCAGTGCATGCTGGGATACTCAAACAAACTGTCATCAGAGGGCAGTGCCTGCAGCCTCTCTCCCTGCTGTGAAAGAAGCATAGTCATGATGCTTATTTCAATGGCTGGTTTGTGACAGCGGTCCCTGCTGTGCCTGTCCCTCCCTGCTGTGCCTGTCCCTCCCTGCTGTGCTTGTCTCTTCCTGCTGTGCCTGTCCCTCCCTGCTGTGCCTGTCCCTTCCTGCTATGCCTGTCCCTCCCAGCTGTGCCTGTCCCTCCCTGCTGTGCCTGTCCCTCCCTGCTGTGCCTGTCCCTTCCTGCTGTTCCTGTCCCTCCCTGCTGTGCCTGTCCCTCCCTGCTGTGCATGAACCTCCCTGCTGTGCCTGTCCCTCCTTGCTGTGCATGAACCTCCCTGCTGTGCCTGTCCCTCCCAGCTGTGCCTGTCCATCTCTGCACTGTGTTGTCTGCTTTGTGCCATCTACACTGTTCACAGCTAAGCTCTGTTATGGGCTCAGAACAGTAATCATAGAGAAGTGTGTGTAGCGGGCATGTAGCTGACCAGTGACATCATCAGCTGAGGCAGCGTTAGTCTTCTGCATGCTGTGTACACACACCAGTCTGTGATTCTTAGGGCCAAGTCACACACAATGACTTACCAGCGATCCCGAAAATGATGCGACCTGATAGGGATCGCAGGTAAGTCGTTGGGAGGTCGCAGGTGAGATGTCACACAGTCAGATCTTGCCAGCGATGCAGGAACAATACAGGTCGCAGTAGCGACCTGTATAACGATCTCAGCAGTCACTGTGACCCTGTCACACAGTGTAAAACAGCGAAGCGTCCTGCCCAGCAGGACATCGCCTTTGAAGAAAATGGCCTGGACCATTCTGCAACGACTAAAGATCTCACAGCAGGGGCCTGATCGCTGGTAGGTGTCACACATAACAAGATTGCTAACGCGATCGCTACTGCGTCACAGAAACCGTGACTCAGCTGCGATATCGCTAGCGATCTCGTTATGTGTGACGGTACCTTTAGCCTATACCAGAGCTTGGCTGTGCACTGTGCAGAGTGCACAGAGTGCGGGGAGGGACAGACACAGCAGGGAGGGACGGACACAGCAGGGAGGGACATACGCAACAGGGTGGGATGGACACAGCAGGGAGGGACAGAGACAGCAGGCACAAACCAGCCCCTGAAATTAGTGTCATGATGATGCTTCATTTCAGGTAGGGAACAGAGGCTGCGGCCACTGCCACAGACTCTGCCCCCTGATGACAGTTCGCTTGAGTGTCCCAGCATGCACTGGGATTCTAAAATGATTCATCCTGAGACAGGAAATAGAAAAGAAATAGAATAGTAGTTAGTGTGGTTAGGGGACAGTAGATAATTTTTAATACAAATATATTAGAAAGTAGCTTAGATTATAGCATCAATCAGATAGGGATTTAATTAAAATTTGCTTTTGCTTTTAAATCAACCCTTTAAATCCTGGAAAAATTATAGCTCACCTGAACTCCATAATAGTTATTAAATCTCTATGAAGCCTCATATACTGTATTCCGGTGTTCCCATTCATATTCCTTCTTCTTATGAACATCACATAAAATGTCCTGTTACTACTTTAAATTTACCCACTTGAATCGGCCTTATGGCACTTCTCAGGGCATTCATGATTACTAGCTCAGGGTGCTCATTCCTCTTGTTGAAATTGTTAATTCATATCCGATATTTAATATGTTTAGCACACATAGCCTTTGAATTGTAAAATGTTATGGAACATAAATATTATCCCTGTTGTCAAAACCTTCTATAATATTGGGACCCAGAATGTATTTAGTTTTCTGAGCCACTTGTTTATGCAAAGTTTCATATTTTCAGTTTTGACCTATAAGTAAACTGGGTGATAATCCCCGGTTATCACATTGGTTGACATTTATTTTGTCGAGAAGATAGAGAAACAATATTATTGCAATAGCTGAATGAAATTTTTAACTCCATGGTAGATGAGAACTCAATGAGTCTACTGGAAATTTTCTCATTTTAGATGGATTGTTATTATGGATGGGTTTACATGTTTTTACACTGTGGTATGCTTTTGTCACAATAATAAATTCTATGTTTAGGACACAAATTATATAGTCCCAGCTCTTAAAAGGTTGTTTCTTTGTACTGGCTGCAAGTGGTTGAGGCAGCAGAAATGTGGCGCCCTGGGCAAGCCAGGACGTCACAGGCACTACACCAACACACCCACACTCCTGGTTGGGCACACCTAAGTCAGACAAAACCCTTGTTGCCTCCCTCCAGGGGCTGATGTTCACACCAGGGGGTGGGCCAGGCGGTTGGTCCCACCCACCGAGGAGTTCACAGTCCTGCAGGTGGGAAAAGTATACGAGATTAGTTTGGAGTTTGAGAAGTGAAGTGGTAAAAGAGCAGTCTGACAGCGTCCGGGTGTGTGGCCCGGACGGAACAGCAAGGTTGGCAGACAGTGGTGACCGTCTGCAGGAGAGGCCTATTGGAGCTAGCCGTAAGGACCGTGGACGGGCGGTGGCCCGGCGGTACCGGACCAGTACGCAAAGAGAAGCCAGCACCATTCGGCAGGGGCTTACGGACCCCGGCAAGGCTAGGAGTCGCCATGCAATTTGCCAAATCCATTAGCAAAGGGAACCTCCGGGGTTTCCCAGCAGCCAAGTCCCGACAGAAGGCAACAGTCCAACCGAGAGAGGGAAACACAGTCACCGCCAAGGCTAAAGTTCCCAGGGCCAGAGCCTGCGGGCAAAAGGGGCTCCTTCAGCAACCTTTAAGCTGGGGAGCGGGTTACCGGTGGGAACCCATTGGAACTGTCTACACTACACAGGTGCAGGGAAAGGCAGTCACCACCAACCTGCCGGGAGGAGAAACACCGCAGCCGCCTGTGGGACCCGTCCATCCAGCCGTTTGTTTTACCGGAGACTTTGTGTACATCATTGGCTGAGTGAGTACCACCGTGCCGTGCGACCCTGCACCTCGCCGGGCCCCGTGGCTCACCTGCTACCCATCCCTTCCCCATCACCGGGCCCCGGGACAACCAACCCCCCTACCCACGGAGGGGAGAACTAACATCCGGGCTGCTCCCTGTCATCGCTCCCGGGATCCCCGTCCAGAGCAGTGGTGTCACCAATCTCACCACAACCGTGGGTGGCATCACGGACAATATCAAATCCCCACAATCAAAACCCCCTTTTCACTCACGGGCGAGGAGCGGCGCTCGAGTCCCCGGGATCCGGCCCACCACTCGAGCCACCACCGAGCAGCAGCAGCAGCTGGACCCAAGCAGTGGGACAGCGCAGCGTCCCCTCCTCCGCCTGCGACAGAAACATCCCAGTGGGCTTGGCTAATCTATAACTGTAACTTACATAGTAGTGAATAGTGTGATGCCCTGGCAAAACCAGGTTTTCACAGGAGACTGCATCCATCCTACAGATGCAGGTCTCTCTCCTCCTTGTCCTACCAACACAACCCCACACACAGGTACAACACACTAGCCACAAAGCCTTGTCACCCCACTGGACAATAGGGACACACCAGTGGGCGGGGCCAGGCAGATGGTGACGCTCACCTAGAGGTTCTGAGGTGTCAGGGGAGGGAACAAGTCAGTTGAGTTGTGGAGACAGAAGAGTCTGGACAGAGGAAGGGAGAGGAGTGAAGTGGTAGTCGGGGGTTTTAGCTCCCGGACTACCAGACTACCTGAGCTGACTAGGTGGCAGACGGCAGAGCAGGGCCACAGGCGACTGAGATCCGGTCGCGGGAGATCTTAAGTGGACCGGGGCAGGGTTTTAGCCCACCGGTGCCGACATTGGGAATACGGTCCGGAGGCCGTGCACAGTCGGGGTGCCTGGACCCTAGGGCGAGGACAGCTTCAAGCCCTTTGTCAATTAGCCAGCAGTGGACAAGATTCCACATCTTGTCCCACCAGTGAGCCCAGATAGAGCGAGACGGAAGCCCAAAGCGGGGGATAGGGCATCTACAAGTGCCTGCAAAAATCCCAAGGGTCAGCTCTCGCGGGCAACAGCTCCCACAGCAAGGACACCAGGAGCGGACTTTTCCCGTTTTATGCAGACTAGTCAACACACAAGACAAAACACTGAAGTGCAGGAGGAAGGGCCCCTGTCCTGTCAACCGGTATGTGGGACCCGAGCACACACCTCCGGAGGCTACCGGTATCCGGCACTTGGTTTACTACTTGGACTTTGTGTGGTTTATTCGACAACAGTGAGTACACTGATGTCATCCGGTCCAGCCTGCAGACGGCGCTCCAGCACTGCACACCACCTACACCTGGACCCCCGGGACAACACCTCCCCTACCCGTGGAGGGGATACCATCCTGCTGCCCTGCTCCATCAGCCCCGGGTGCCCCCATACCAAGGCAGCGGCAGTGTCACCAAACTATCACCACAACCTACGGGTGGCATCACTGACATACTCTTCCCCTGTAAATACCCCCTTTATTAAGTTGTGGGCGACAGGCTGCTGCACATGCGAGCGCCTCAAGTATCTCCCCACTGACCGTGGCCTGCGCCCCTGCCCACGACAAATAAGAGTTACAAAATCCATGTAGTACTGCAAGTTATGCTGTTTTACAAGCCCTGAGTTTTATTTTCACAACTATTTGTTGCAAGAACAGTATAGTGCATCCCATTCTGTTGTTTCTAGAGTTCTAACTTTTGTAACACATGGATAGAGACATTTTTGTCTCAGCCAAGAATGGTAATTACAATTTAAAGGTCAATGTTTAGTTCTTAGAGGGTTAGTTCATATTAGACAATTACTGTTAGGCAAATCGATAAGATTAACTATGAATGTCAGAATAATGCAGTTAGGATCTACATTATTTTGGGAACAAGGTAAAGAAATGTTGTGGAAAAAGTAAAAAAGAATCTAGGTATAGGCTGCTTTTTTTAATTAATTTATTAAATTATAAAAATTGCTGTTCCAGTTTGCATATTATGTTGATACATATATCAGATGGGAATACATTTTTAATCTTAGTTTTAAAAATACCATAAACATTCGATGTTAATAAACTCACTGATTTTATTAATACAAAAATCCAAATTACACATAATGTAGACGTATAAAACATTTCAAATAAATCAAGTAAATTGTTAAGTAGTTGTTAGGGAAATAGGGTATCCTAATCTAATATATAAAGCTGAGTGTATGTGTGTGTGTGTGTGTGTGTGTGTGTGTCTGCTAAAGGAATCTGCACCGTCGCATTTACAATTACGAAATTTTGCACAGACACCCCATATGACTCAGGGAACGTCATAGACTATATTTTGACAGGAAAATTTAAGCCCACACTTTACAGTTAGTCTCCAAAAAAACCTGCCTCTATTAAAGTCAATGGAGCTGCGACCTACAGGTTATTAATAGCAGCTGTGATTGGTTGCTATAGGAACAAAGAACATTCTTAGTATATGAATCTTATGTGTGAGGTAATAAGATGTCGGTGAGGAGGCGGATAGAGAGAGACAGAGACAGACAGACATAGGCACAGACAGAGAGAGAGACAGACAGTCAAAGAGACAGACAGACGCAGACAGACAGGGAAAGAGACAGAGAGAGAGACAGTCAAAGAGAAAGACAGACACAGACAGGGAAAGAGACAGACAGAGACAGGGAAAGAGACAGAGACAGGGAAAGAGAGAGAGAGACAGGGAAAGAGACAGACACAAGGAAAGAGACAAGGAAAGAAACAGACGGGGAAAGAGACAGAGACAGATGGGGAAAGAGACTGACAGGGAAAGAGACAGACGAGGAATGAGACAGACAGGAAATGAGACAGAACTGGAACAAGACAGACCTGGAACTAGACGGACTGGGAAAGAGACAGATGGGGAAAGAGACAGATGGGGAAAGATACTAACAAGGAAAGAGACTAATAGACACAGAGATAGAGAGAGAAAGACAGACACAGAAATAGATAGAGACAGACAGACACAGAGACTGATACAGAGACAGACACAGAGACTGACACAGAGACAGACAGAAAGATAGACGCAGACAGACAGACAGACATGGACAGAGACAGAAACACACATGGATAGAAAAAGACAGACAGACAGAGATAGAGACAGACAGACACACAGAGACAGACACACAGAGACAGATACACAGAGACAGACAGACAGCGACTGGGAGAGAGACAGAGAGTCAGTTACTATCCCAGGCAACGCTCGGGTACTACAGCTAGTCTATGTTATAAACATAAGAGGTCAGTACTAGAGTTGAGCGCGGTTCTAGGTTCGAGGTTCTCCAGTGCTAGGCTCGAGTGATTTTGGGGCCTGTTCTAGATCGAACTAGAACTCGAGCTTTTTGCAAAACCTTGATAGTTCTAGAAACATTCGATAATGGTTCTAGCAGCAAAAAAACAGCTAATTCCTAGCTGGCTTTCCGCTGTATTAGTGTAAGTCACTCTGTGACTCACACTATTATGACATTTCAGTGTATAGTGTGCGGGAACAGCGCATTCAGATCACTGCTGTTTGGATAATGGCTAATTGATTGATTGATTGAAAAATTGGATAATTTGTTTTTTTTTCCTTGTCTTCCTTCCCTAAGCGCATGCGTGTACTGGGGCGGGCCAGCATGTCAGCCAATCCCAGACACACACACAGCTAAGTGGACTTTTAGCCAGAGAAGCAACGGCATGTGTGATAGGATGTCCATGTCACATGTCCCTGCATTATAAAACCGGACATTTTCCTCCAGCACGCCATTATCTGCCTTCTGCGTCCTTGGTGTCAGACATCACTGGCGCAGCTCCGTCCTTTGTCCTATCGCCGATACTGCTGTATGCGCTCCATACACAGCGCTGGACAGCTTAGGGATAGCACTTTCTATAAGTCCTTTTAAGGGCTCGTACCGGCAGGGTCAGAGCCATAGGTGACAGGTCCTGAAAACAGAGACAGCGTCTGTGTAGCTAAGGTCAGGGATTTCGTCGCTGCATTTCCCCATTAGGAGGGAATAGAAAGGCAGGCTTCCTTTCCTCTACCCAGAGCCCCACAACCCTGGCACTGTACCCTCCTGTCCTCTGCACACTCCAACTCATTATAACTAAGCCATTATACTAGCAAACACTCAGTGTACCTAGTGGCATCCTAAACGTGGCTATTGGACTTTTGTCTAGTCCCACTAGTGCAAAGATATTTGCAGCACGTCTGCCTGCATTGCACACTCCAACTCATAACTAAGCCATTATACTAGCAAACACTCAGTGTACCTAGTGGCATCCTAAACGTGGCTATTGGACTTTTGTCTAGTCACACTAGTGCAAAGACATTTGCAGCACGTCTGCCTGCATTGCACACTCCAACTCATTATAACTAAGCCATTATACTAGCAAACACTCAGTGTACCTAGTGGCATCCTAAACGTGGCTATTGGACTTTTGTCTAGTCACACTAGTGCAAAGATATTTGCAGCACGTCTGCCTGCATTGCACACTCCAACTCATAACTAAGCCATTATACTAGCAAACACTCAGTGTACCTAGTGGCATCCTAAACGTGGCTATTGGACTTTTGTCTAGTCACACTAGTGCAAAGACATTTGCAGCACGTCTGACTGCATTGCACACTCCAACTCATTATAACTAAGCCATTATACTAGCAAACACTCAGTGTACCTAGTGGCATCCTAAACGTGGCTATTGGACTTTTGTCTAGTCACACTAGTGCAACGATATTTGCAGCACGTCTGCCTGCATTGCACACTCCAACTCATAACTAAGCCATTATACTAGCAAACACTCAGTGTACCTAGTGGCATCCTAAACGTGGCTATTGGACTTTTGTCTAGTCACACTAGTGCAAAGACATTTGCAGCACGTCTGTCTGCATTGCACACTCCAACTCATTATAACTAAGCCATTATACTAGCAAACACTCAGTGTACCTAGTGGCATCCTAAACGTGGCTATTGGATTTTTGTCTAGTCACACTAGTGCAAAGACATTTGCAGCACGTCTGTCTGCATTGCACACTCCAACTCATTATAACTAAGCCATTATACTAGCAAACACTCAGTGTACCTAGTGGCATCCTAAACGTGGCTATTGGACTTTTATCTAGTCACACTAGTGCAACGACATTTGCAGCATGTCTGCCTGCATTGCACACTCCAACTCATAGTTACTAATCCATTATACTAGCAATTTATGCTGCCAGTTTAAGGGCCGTAGTTGCATTGTCAGGGATATTTATTCTTTATTATTCTGCTGTTAATAAAGCTAGACAACCGCTGCAATCTACACCACCTCTCAATTTTTACTACCACATTTTCAGTGCACAATCTTGTCACAATCAACATGAGTGGCAAAATGACAGATGCTGGTGGAAAGGGGAAGAGGCGTGGTGGAAAAGGAAAAAAAGGTTTTGTCCGTGGGGAAGGTGGCAAAGCTCCATTATCATCTGCTGAAGATAGACCACCTACCAGCAAAAGTAAGATGTCTACTACTTACCGTGGACAATCCGATGTGCTCCCTTTTTTATGGACACGAACAACAGGAACAAAGGTAGATGATGGCCAAAAAAGGAAAATGCTTGAATGGATCTCAAGTGGTCCAACAAGTGTCCTCTCAGCCACTTCAAGTACCGCATCCAAAAAACAGCAGTCCTCTGAGTTGTCATCCTAATCAAACTTGCTTTCTCCCAGCTCTGAAGTCTCCATCAGCCCTGCACAGTATGGTGGAACTGAGATGGCTGAGTCTGCAGAGCTGTTCAGTCACACTATAGCCTGGGAATCAGAGGTCTGCTCCCAAGCTACAGTGAGTACAGAACATGAAATGGTCTGCAGTGATGCCCAGAACCTTTGTGACTCTGATTCAGGCCGTGAGGACCAAGTTTCTGAGCATAATGTTGACCCTTTGTCACAAACTGTAACACCTGTGGTTATAGACAATGAGGAACATACTGATGAAGATGAGACGCAGATACCCGATTGGGATGACAACTTAAATATTCGGTCAGGGCAAGAAGAGGCTCGGTCTGAGGGGGAAGGGAGTGCAAACACAACAATTGATGATGAAGTTCTAGATCCCACCTACTGTCAAACCACAGTCAGGCACTCGAGGAGGTCAACAGAGGTGGTGGAGGAGGATGCAACTGATGACGAAGTTACCTTGCGCCTTCCTGGACAGAGTCAAAGTACTGGTAGCACGTCTACAACTGCATCCTCAGCCACCACTCTGCCTCTGAGCACTAGTCGGGGTGGATCAACAGGACGCATGCCCTCTAAGCCTTGCCTAGCCTGGTCCTTTTTTGACATAGCAAAAGATCGCTCAAATTATGTGATCTGTAAAATTTGTATGGTTCTATTAGTAGAGGTCAAAACCTCAGCAGTTTGACAACTTCTTCCATGAATCGTCACATAAATAAATTTCATATGTCCCGGTGGGAAGCTCACCTTGCTGCAATGCGGCCTAGCGGAGCGAACCATCTACCGCCTGCCCCTTCCAGTGCATCCGCGCGCTCTTCATCTTCTAGGACTGTGGGGACAGCTGTCACACCTGTTTTTCCACGCACAACTTCCACCACTGTAACCGCAACAGGCACTTTGCTTGGTAGGTCGTCAGTTGGTTTGGAAGGGGAAACAAGTGAGTGTGTACAGCTCTCTCAGACATCGATAGCACCAACATTGGATGAAGGCAACATCATGTCTCCGCCTGTACTTTCCTCACAAACCTGCATTTTTCCAGGGACACCCTACTCAACACCGTCTACACACAGCAGCCAGATCTCTGTCCCTCAGATGTGGTCAAATAAAAGGCCACTTCCTGCGAACCATGACAAAGCTAAGAGGTTGACTCTATCCCTCTGTAAGCTCTTGGCTACCGAAATGCTGCCTTTCCGCCTAGTGGACACACAGGATTTTAGAGACCTTATGTCTGTCGCTGTGCCCCAGTACCAGATGCCTAGTCGCCACTACTTCTCTAAGAAAGGTGTGCCCGCGCTACACCAGCATGTCGCACACAACATCACCGCTTCCTTGAGAAACTCTGTGTGTGAACGGGTGCATTTCACCACCGATACTTGGACCAGTAAGCATGGACAGGGACGTTACATGTCGCTGACTGGGCACTGGGTAACTATGGTGATAGATGTTGAAAAGTCTGCTGCACAAGTCTTGTCGTCCCCACGACTTGTGTGACAATCCTCTGTCTGTCCAAGTTCCGCCACTGCTTCTGCCTCCTCCACCTCATCTGGGTCCTCCACCTCCACCCCAAGCCTGCCTGGTCAGGCCACCAGCGTTCTCACTGCGCAGAAGGAATCACGCACGCCTCATTACTATGCTGGCAGCAGAGCGCAACGGCATCAGGCGGTCTTTAGCTTGACATGTCTTGGGAATAAGAGTCACACAGCTGAGGAGTTGTGGTCAGCTCTGCGGTCCGAGTTTAATAAATGGTTGTCTCCGCTCAACCTGCAGCCTGGTAAGGCCGTGTGCGACAATGCTGCAAACCTGGGTGCGGCCCTTCGCCTGGGCAAGGTGACACACGTTCCTTGTATGGCTCACGTGTTGAACCTTGTTGTCCAGCAATTTTTAACACGCTATCCCGGCCTAGATGGCCTTCTGAACAGGGCACGAAAACTGTCTGCTCACTTCCGCCGTTCAAGCGCCGCAGCTGAGCGACTTGCATCGCTACAGAAGTCTTTCGGCCTGCCGGTTCATCGCCTGAAATGCGATGTGGCGACACGCTGGAATTCAACTCTCCACATGTTACAGTGACTGTGGCAGCACCGCCGAGCCCTGGTGCAATACGTCATGACGTATAGCCTGGGCTAACGAGATGCAGAGGTGGGGCAGATCACCCTGTTGGAGTGGTCTCAGATCAAGGACCTATGCACCCTTCTGCACAGTTTCGACATGGCGACGAATATGTTTAGCGCTGACAATGCCATTATCAGCATGACAATTCCAGTCATTTACATGCTGGAGCACACGCTACACACTATTCGGAGTCAGGGGGTGGGACAACAGGAAGGGGAGGAACTACAGGAGGATTCATATGCGCAAGGGACAACAACATTACCAAGGTCCAGACGTTCATCATCACCAACGCGGCAGGCATGGGACCATGGGGGACAGGGATCAACAAGGGCGCATGGTAGCAGGCTAAATGTTGAGGAAGGTGCAGGACAACATGAAGAAATGGAGGACGAACTGTCCATGGACATGGAAGACTCAGCGGATGAGGGAGACCTTTGTCAAATTTCTGTTGAAAGAGGTTGGGGGGAGATGTCAGAGGAAGAAAGAATGGTTAGCACCTCTATGCCACAAACACAGCGTGGACTTGGTCCGCATGGCTGCGCAAGACACATGAGTGCCTTCTTGTTGCAATACCTCCAACATGACCCTCGTATTGTCAAAATTAGAAGTGATAATGACTACTGGATTGCCACACTATTAGATCCCCGGTACAAGTCCAAATTTTGTGACATAATTCCAGGCATAGAAAGGGACGCACGTATGCTATCCAGTTACGCCTTGGAGATTTTGTCGTGTCCAGCTGCCAGCGTTGTCTCTGAACGTGTCTTCAGTGCTGCTGGGTGTGTGCTGACAGATAAGCGCACGCGTCTGTTCAGTGACAATGTGGACAGACTGACGTTCATCAAAATGAACAAGTCATGGATCCAGAAGGAATTTACTACCCCTGTGTCATCCTGGGGAGAGTAAATGCTTGTGGATTTGGAATGTGCTTGATGCAAATCAAAACATCCTGTTTGCAACTAGGGCACAAGTGCTGCCACTGAAAGGGGTGGGTGTGTGTGGGGCACAATTTTTGGAAAAAAGGGAGACTCCGCTTGGAGTAACCCTTGCTTGATGTGTTTTTTAAAAGGAGCCAAGATGAACAGAGCTGGGATCAGGAAAGACTTAGCTACCTACCCCGGTGTCATCCTGGAGACGGTTAATTATGGCGTATTTTTTAATGTGCTTGATGCAAATCTAGCTGTGAAGTGTACAACTGGGGCACAACTGCTGCCACTGAAGGGGTGGGTGTGTGTGGGGCCCAATTTTTGGAAAAAAGGGAGACTCCGCTTGGAGTAACCCTTGCTTGCTGTGTTTTTTAAAAGGATCCAAGATGAACAAGTCATTGTTCAGCAAAGACTTTTACCTACCCCGGTGTCATCCTGGGGACGGTTAATTATGGCGTATTTTTGAATGTGCTTGATGCAAATCTAGCTGTGAAGTGTACAACTGGGGCACAACTGCTGCCACTGAAGGGGTGGGTGTGTGTGGGGCCCAATTTTTGGAAAAAAGGGAGACTCCGCTTGGAGTAACCCTTGCTTGCTGTGTTTTTTAAAAGGAGCCAAGATGAACAAGTCATGGTTCAGCAAAGACTTTTACCTACCCCGGTGTCATCCTGGGGACGGTTAATTATGGCGTATTTTTGAATGTGCTTGATGCAAATCTAGCTGTGAAGTGTACAACTGGGGCACAACTGCTGCCACTGAAGGGGTGTGTGTGTGTGGGGCCCAATTTTTGGAAAAAAGGGAGACTCCGCTTGGAGTAACCCTTGCTTGCTGTGTTTTTTAAAAGGAGCCAAGATGAACAAGTCATGGTTCAGCAAAGACTTTTACCTACCCCGGTGTCATCCTGGGGACGGTTAATTATGGCGTATTTTTGAATGTGCTCGATGCAAATCTAGCTGTGAAGTGTACAACTGGGGCACAACTGCTGCCACTGAAGGGGTGGGTGTGTGTGGGGCCGAGTTTTTTGAAAAAAGGGAGACTCCACTTGGAGTAACCCTTGCTTGATGTGTTTTTTAAAAGGAGCCAAGATGAACAAGTCATGGTTCAGGAAAGACTTTTACCTACCCCGGTGTCATCCTGGGGACGGTTAATTATGGCGTATTTTTGAATGTGCTTGATGCAAATCTAGCTGTGAAGTGTACAACTGGGGCACAACTGCTGCCACTGAAGGGTTGGGTGTGTGTGGGGCCCAATTTTTGGAAAAAATGGAGACTCCGCTTGGAGTAACCCTTGCTTGATGTGTTTTTAAAAGAAGCCAAGATGAACAGAGCTGGGATCAGGAAAGACTTTGCTACCTACCCCAGTGTCATCCTGGGGACGGTTAATTATGGCGTATTTTTGAATGTGCTTGATGCAAATCTACCTGTGAAGTGTACAACTGGGGCACAAGTGCTGCCACTGAAGGGGTGAGTGTCTGTGTGGCCCAATTTTTGGAAAAAAGGGAGACTCCGCTTGGAGTCACCTTGCGGTGTTTTACATGATTTTAGAAGGGCGTGCCATGCCTATATCTGTGTCTCCTCTTTTTCCTTGTCCTGCTCTTTTGTTTTCGCATGAGTATATGTCCTTGTCACTTTCCCATGTGTTTGTGTTGTGTTGTGAGTTGTTTGTCACCTTTTGGACACCTTTGAGGGTGTTTTCTAGGTGTTTTTTATGTGTTTGTGAATGCCTGCCATTGTTTCCTATGCGGTTCGAGTTCAGTTCGTCGAACGTTTGACGAACCGAACTCGAACGGGGCCTCCGTTCGGCGAACCGACCTCGAGCCGAACCGGGCCCGGTTCGCTCATCTCTAGTCAGTACATTAATATATTGTAACTTGTAAGTTTATCATTCTCTCTGGTTTATTTCTTCTGTTGCTAAATGTTTTTAACTCGCTGCAGCCTTTATCAACATCTACTGTTATGTGATGTTTGACATCACATAAGAGCTTTATGTTGGAGGTTAATGTAGAGGAATACTCTAATGTTCAGTATATATCCTTACCATTCCTTTGGTGAAACATTTTGAGTTATATACAGTGTCATGTAAAACTTTGGGCATCCCTGTTTAAAATTACTGTTATGAACAGTTAAGCAAGTTGAAGATGAAATGATCTCTTAAAGGCATATAGTTAAAGATGAAACATTTTCTTTTTTATTTTAGGCAAAAAAATATATTTTCAACTTTTACATTTAAAAAATTACAAAAAGGAAAATAAACCGATGCAAATGTTTTGACACCTTTGGTGATTAGTGTGCTCAAGTAACTTTGACCAAGATTTCAGACCTTAATTAATCTGTTAGGGTTTTGGTTTGTTCATTATTATTGTTAGGAAAGGCAAAGTGATGCAAATTTCAAAGATTTATAAAAACCCAGCCTCCTCTAACCTTGTGCTAAAAAACAGCAGCCATGGGTTCTTCCAAGGAGCTGCCTAGCACTCTGAATAATATTTATAGTTGGCAATATAAACGGAATAATTACACAAAATCAAATGTATGTGATGGCAATTCTGAAGTGCAAAATATAGAAAATAATAAACCAACCCATAAGTAGAGATGAGCGAACCGGTCCCGGTTCGGCTCGAGGTCGGTTCGCCGAACGGAGGTCCCGTTCGAATTCGGCTCGTCGAAAGTTCGACGAACCGAACTCGAACTGCATAGGAAACAATGGCAGGCAATCACAAACACATAAAAACACCTAGAAAACATCCTCAAAGGTGTCCAAAAGGTGACAAACAACTCACAACTAGAGTTGAGCGCGGTTCGCGGTTCGAGGTTCTCCAGTTCTAGGCTCGAGTGATTTTGGGGCCTGTTCTAGATCGAACTAGAACTCGAGCTTTTTGCAAAAGCTCGATAGTTCTAGAAACGTTCGAGAACGGTTCTAGCAGCAAAAAAACAGCTAATTCCTAGCTTGGTTTCCGCTGTAATAGTGTAAGTCACTCTGTGAATCACACTATTATGACATTTCAGTATATAGTGTGCAGGAACAGCGCCTTCAGATCACTGCTGTTTCTATAATGGCGATCACCATTTTTTTTTTTTCCTTGTCTTCCTTCCCTAAGCGCGCGGGTCTTGTGGGGCGGGCCAGCATGTCAGCCAATCCTAGACACACACAGCTAAGTGGACTTTTAGCCAGAAAAGCAACGGCATGTGTGATAGGATGTCCATGTCACATGTCCCTGCATTGTAAAACCGGACATTTTCCTCCAGGACGCCATTATCTCTTCTGCGTCTTTGGTGTCAGACTTCACTGTCGCAGCTCCGTCCTTTGTCCTATCGCCGATACAGCTGTATGCGCTCCATACACAGCGCTGGACAGCTTAGGGATAGCACTTTCCATCAGTCCTTTTAAGGGCTCAAACCGGCAGGGTCAGAGCCATAGGTGACAGGTCCTGAAAACAGCGACAGCGTCTGTGTAGCAAAGGTCAGGGATTTCCTCCCTGCATTTCCCTATTAGGAGGGAATAGAAAGGCAGGCTTCCTTTCCTCTACCCAGAGCCCCACAATCCTGGCACTGTACCCTCCTGTCCTCTACACACTCCAACTCATTATAACTAAGCCATTATACTAGCAAACACTGAGTGTACCTAGTGGCATCCTAAACGTGGCTATTGGACATTTGTCTAGTCACACTAGTGCAAAGACATTTGCAGCACGTCTGCCTGCATTGCACACTCCAATTCAGTATAACTAAGCCATTATACTAGCAAACACTCAGTGTACCTAGTGGCATCCTAAACGTGGCTATTGGACTTTGCTATAGTCCCACTAGTGCAAAGACATTTGCAGCACCTCTGCCTGCATTGCACACTCCAACTCATGATAACTAAGCCATTATACTAGCAAACACTCAGTGTACCTAGTGGCATCCTAAACGTGGCTATTGGACTTTGCTATAGTCCCACTAGTGCAAAGACATTTGCAGCACCTCTGCCTGCATTGCACACTCCAACTCATGATAACTAAGCCATTATACTAGCAAACACTCAGTGTACCTAGTGGCATCCTAAACGTGGCTATTGGACTTTGCTATAGTCCCACTGGTGCAAAGACATTTGCAGCACCTCTGCCTGCATTGCACACTCCAACTCATTATAACTAAGCCATTATACTAGCAAACACTCAGTGTACCTAGTGGCATCCTAAACGTGGCTATTGGACTTTGCTATAGTCCCACTAGTGCAAAGACATTTGCAGCACCTCTGCCTGCATTGCACACTCCAACTCACGATAACTAAGCCATTATACTAGCAAACACTCAGTGTACCTAGTGGCATCCTAAACGTGGCTATTGGACTTTGCTATAGTCCCACTAGTGCAAAGACATTTGCAGCACCTCTGCCTGCATTGCACACTCCAACTCATTATAACTAAGCCATTATACTAGCAAACACTCAGTGTACCTAGTGGCATCCTAAACGTGGCTATTGGACTTTGCTATAGTCCCACTAGTGCAAAGACATTTGCAGCACCTCTGCCTGCATTGCACACTCCAACTCATGATAACTAAGCCATTATACTAGCAAACACTCAGTGTACCTAGTGGCATCCTAAACGTGGCTATTGGACTTTGCTATAGTCCCACTAGTGCAAAGACATTTGCAGCACCTCTGCCTGCATTGCACACTCCAACTCATGATAACTAAGCCATTATACTAGCAAACACTCAGTGTACCTAGTGGCATCCTAAACGTGGCTATTGGACTTTGCTATAGTCCCACTAGTGCAAAGACATTTGCAGCACCTCTGCCTGCATTGCACACTCCAACTCATGATAACTAAGCCATTATACTAGCAAACACTCAGTGTACCTAGTGGCATCCTAAACGTGGCTATTGGACTTTGCTATAGTCCCACTAGTGCAAAGACATTTGCAGCACCTCTGCCTGCATTGCACACTCCAACTCATGATAACTAAGCCATTATACTAGCAAACACTCAGTGTACCTATTGGCATCCTAAACGTGGCTATTGGACTTTGCTATAGTCCCACTAGTGCAAAGACATTTACAGCACCTCTGCCTGCATTGCACACTCCAACTCATGATTACTAAGCCATTATACTAGCAAACACTCAGTGTACCTAGTGGCATCCTAAACGTGGCTATTGGACTTTGCTATAGTCCCACTAGTGCAAAGACATTTGCAGCACCTCTGCCTGCATTGCACACTCCAACTCATGATAACTAAGCCATTATACTAGCAAACACTCAGTGTACCTAGTGGCATCCTAATCGTGGCTATTGGACTTTGCTATAGTCCCACTAGTGCAAATACATTTGCAGCATCTCTGCCTGCATTGCACACTCCAACTCATGATAACTAAGCCATTATACTAGCAAACACTCAGTGTACCTAGTGGCATCCTAAACGTGGCTATTGGACTTTGCTATACTCCCACTAGTGCAAAGACATTTGCAGCACCTCTGCCTGCATTGCACACTCCAACTCATGATAACTAAGCCATTATACTAGCAAACACTCAGTGTACCTAGTGGCATCCTAAACGTGGCTATTGGACTTTGCTATAGTCCCACTAGTGCAAAGACATTTGCAGCACCTCTGCCTGCATTGCACACTCCAACTCATGATAACTAAGCCATTATACTGGCAAACACTCAGTGTACCTAGTGGCATCTAAACGTGGCTATTGGACTTTGCTATAGTCCCACTAGTGCAAAGACATTTGCAGCACCTCTGCCTGCATTGCACACTCCAACTCATTATAACTAAGCCATTATACTAGCAAACACTCAGTGTACCTAGTGGCATCCTAAACGTAGCTATTGGACTTTGCTATAGTCCCACTAGTGCAAAGACATTTGCAGCACCTCTGCCTGAATTGCACACTCCAACTCATGATAACTAAGCCATTATACTAGCAAACACTCAGTGTACCTAGTGGCATCCTAAACGTGGTTATTGGACTTTGCTATAGTCCCACTAGTGCAAAGACATTTGCAGAGCGCGTCTGCCTGCATTGCACACTCCAACTCATGATAACTAAGCCATTATACTAGCAAACACTCAGTGTACCTAGTGGCATCCTAAACGTGGCTATTGGACTTTGCTATAGTCCAACTAGTGCAAAGACATATGCAGCACCTCTGCCTGCATTGCACACTCCAACTCATGATAACTAAGCCATTATACTAGCAAACACTCAGTGTACCTAGTGGCATCCTAAACGTGGCTATTGGACTTTGCTATAGTCCCACTAGTGCAAAGACATTTGCAGCACCTCTGCCTGCATTGCACACTCCAAATCATTATAACTAAGCCATTATACTAGCAAACACTCAGTGTACCTAGTGGCATCCTAAACGTGGCTATTGGACTTTGCTATAGTCCCACTAGTGCAAAGACATTTGCAGCACCTCTGCCTGCATTGCACACTCCAACTCATTATAACTAAGCCATTATACTAGCAAACACTCAGTGTACCTAGTGGCATCCTAAACGTGGCTATTGGACTTTGCTATAGTCCCACTAGTGCAAAGACATTTGCAGCACCTCTGCCTGCATTGCACACTCCAACTCATGATAACTAAGCCATTATACTAGCAAACACTCAGTGTACCTAGTGGCATCCTAAACATGGCTATTGGATTTTGCTATAGTCCCACTAGTGCAAAGACATTTGCAGCACCTCTGTCTGCATTGCACACTCCAACTCATGATAACTAAGCCATTATACTAGCAAACACTCAGTGTACCTAGTGGCATCCTAAACGTGGCTATTGGACTTTGCTATAGTCCCACTAGTGCAAAGACGTTTGCAGCACCTCTGCCTGCATTGCACACTCCAACTCATGATAACTAAGCCATTATACTAGCAAACACTCAATGTACCTAGTGGCATCCTAAACGTGGCTATTGGACTTTGCTATAGTCCCACTAGTGCAAAGACATTTGCAGCACCTCTGCCTGCATTGCACACTCCAACTCATGATAACTAAGCCATTATACTAGCCAACACTCGGTGTACCTAGTGGCATCCTAAACGTGGCTATTGGACTTTGCTATAGTCCCACTAGTGCAAAGACATTTGCAGCACCTCTGCCTGCATTGCACACTCCAACTCATTATAACTAAGCCATTATACTAGCAAACACTCAGTGTACCTAGTGGCATCCTAAACGTGGCTATTGGACTTTGCTATAGTCCCACTAGTGCAAAGAAATTTGCAGCACCTCTGCCTGCATTGCACACTCCAACTCATGATAACTAAGCCATTATACTAGCAAACACTCAGTGTACCTAGTGGCATCCTAAACGTGGCTATTGGACTTTGCTATAGTCCCACTAGTGCAAAGACATTTGCAGCACCTCTGCCTGCATTGCACACTCCAACTCATTATAACTAAGCCATTATACTAGCAAACACGCAGTGTACCTAGTGGCATCCTAAACGTGGCTATTGGACTTTGCTATAGTCCCACTAGTGCAAAGACATTTGCAGCACCTCTGCCTGCATTGCACACTCCAACTCATTATAACTAAGCCATTATACTAGCAAACACTCAGTGTACCTAGTGGCATCCTAAACGTGGCTATTGGACTTTGCTATAGTCCCACTAGTGCAAAGACATTTGCAGCACCTCTGCCTGCATTGCACACTCCAACTCATGATAACTAAGCCATTATACTAGCAAACACTCAGTGTACCTAGTGGCATCCTAAACGTGGCTATTGGACTTTGCTATAGTCCCACTAGTGCAAAGACATTTGCAGCACCTCTGCCTGCATTGCACACTCTAACTCATTATAACTAAGCCATTATAGTAGCAAACACTCAGTGTACCTAGTGGCATCCTAAACGTGGCTATTGGACTTTGCTATAGTCCCACTAGTGCAAAGACATTTGCAGCACCTCTGCCTGCATTGCACACTCCAACTCATGATAACTAAGCCATTATACTAGCAAACACTCAGTGTACCTAGTGGCATCCTAAACGTGGCTATTGGACTTTGCTATAGTCCCACTAGTGCAAAGACATTTGCAGCACCTCTGCCTGCATTGCACACTCCAACTCATGATAACTAAGCCATTATACTAGCAAACACTCAGTGTACCTAGTGGCATCCTAAACGTGGCTATTGGACTTTGCTATAGTCCCACTAGTGCAAAGACATTTGCAGCACCTCTGCCTGCATTGCACACTCCAACTCATGATAACTAAGCCATTATACTAGCAAACACTCAGTGTACCTATTGGCATCCTAAACGTGGCTATTGGACTTTGCTATAGTCCCACTAGTGCAAAGACATTTACAGCACCTCTGCCTGCATTGCACACTCCAACTCATGATTACTAAGCCATTATACTAGCAAACACTCAGTGTACCTAGTGGCATCCTAAACGTGGCTATTGGACTTTGCTATAGTCCCACTAGTGCAAAGACATTTGCAGCACCTCTGCCTGCATTGCACACTCCAACTCATGATAACTAAGCCATTATACTAGCAAACACTCAGTGTACCTAGTGGCATCCTAATCGTGGCTATTGGACTTTGCTATAGTCCCACTAGTGCAAATACATTTGCAGCATCTCTGCCTGCATTGCACACTCCAACTCATGATAACTAAGCCATTATACTAGCAAACACTCAGTGTACCTAGTGGCATCCTAAACGTGGCTATTGGACTTTGCTATACTCCCACTAGTGCAAAGACATTTGCAGCACCTCTGCCTGCATTGCACACTCCAACTCATGATAACTAAGCCATTATACTAGCAAACACTCAGTGTACCTAGTGGCATCCTAAACGTGGCTATTGGACTTTGCTATAGTCCCACTAGTGCAAAGACATTTGCAGCACCTCTGCCTGCATTGCACACTCCAACTCATGATAACTAAGCCATTATACTGGCAAACACTCAGTGTACCTAGTGGCATCTAAACGTGGCTATTGGACTTTGCTATAGTCCCACTAGTGCAAAGACATTTGCAGCACCTCTGCCTGCATTGCACACTCCAACTCATTATAACTAAGCCATTATACTAGCAAACACTCAGTGTACCTAGTGGCATCCTAAACGTAGCTATTGGACTTTGCTATAGTCCCACTAGTGCAAAGACATTTGCAGCACCTCTGCCTGAATTGCACACTCCAACTCATGATAACTAAGCCATTATACTAGCAAACACTCAGTGTACCTAGTGGCATCCTAAACGTGGTTATTGGACTTTGCTATAGTCCCACTAGTGCAAAGACATTTGCAGAGCGCGTCTGCCTGCATTGCACACTCCAACTCATGATAACTAAGCCATTATACTAGCAAACACTCAGTGTACCTAGTGGCATCCTAAACGTGGCTATTGGACTTTGCTATAGTCCAACTAGTGCAAAGACATATGCAGCACCTCTGCCTGCATTGCACACTCCAACTCATGATAACTAAGCCATTATACTAGCAAACACTCAGTGTACCTAGTGGCATCCTAAACGTGGCTATTGGACTTTGCTATAGTCCCACTAGTGCAAAGACATTTGCAGCACCTCTGCCTGCATTGCACACTCCAAATCATTATAACTAAGCCATTATACTAGCAAACACTCAGTGTACCTAGTGGCATCCTAAACGTGGCTATTGGACTTTGCTATAGTCCCACTAGTGCAAAGACATTTGCAGCACCTCTGCCTGCATTGCACACTCCAACTCATTATAACTAAGCCATTATACTAGCAAACACTCAGTGTACCTAGTGGCATCCTAAACGTGGCTATTGGACTTTGCTATAGTCCCACTAGTGCAAAGACATTTGCAGCACCTCTGCCTGCATTGCACACTCCAACTCATGATAACTAAGCCATTATACTAGCAAACACTCAGTGTACCTAGTGGCATCCTAAACATGGCTATTGGATTTTGCTATAGTCCCACTAGTGCAAAGACATTTGCAGCACCTCTGTCTGCATTGCACACTCCAACTCATGATAACTAAGCCATTATACTAGCAAACACTCAGTGTACCTAGTGGCATCCTAAACGTGGCTATTGGACTTTGCTATAGTCCCACTAGTGCAAAGACGTTTGCAGCACCTCTGCCTGCATTGCACACTCCAACTCATGATAACTAAGCCATTATACTAGCAAACACTCAATGTACCTAGTGGCATCCTAAACGTGGCTATTGGACTTTGCTATAGTCCCACTAGTGCAAAGACATTTGCAGCACCTCTGCCTGCATTGCACACTCCAACTCATGATAACTAAGCCATTATACTAGCCAACACTCGGTGTACCTAGTGGCATCCTAAACGTGGCTATTGGACTTTGCTATAGTCCCACTAGTGCAAAGACATTTGCAGCACCTCTGCCTGCATTGCACACTCCAACTCATTATAACTAAGCCATTATACTAGCAAACACTCAGTGTACCTAGTGGCATCCTAAACGTGGCTATTGGACTTTGCTATAGTCCCACTAGTGCAAAGAAATTTGCAGCACCTCTGCCTGCATTGCACACTCCAACTCATGATAACTAAGCCATTATACTAGCAAACACTCAGTGTACCTAGTGGCATCCTAAACGTGGCTATTGGACTTTGCTATAGTCCCACTAGTGCAAAGACATTTGCAGCACCTCTGCCTGCATTGCACACTCCAACTCATTATAACTAAGCCATTATACTAGCAAACACGCAGTGTACCTAGTGGCATCCTAAACGTGGCTATTGGACTTTGCTATAGTCCCACTAGTGCAAAGACATTTGCAGCACCTCTGCCTGCATTGCACACTCCAACTCATTATAACTAAGCCATTATACTAGCAAACACTCAGTGTACCTAGTGGCATCCTAAACGTGGCTATTGGACTTTGCTATAGTCCCACTAGTGCAAAGACATTTGCAGCACCTCTGCCTGCATTGCACACTCCAACTCATGATAACTAAGCCATTATACTAGCAAACACTCAGTGTACCTAGTGGCATCCTAAACGTGGCTATTGGACTTTGCTATAGTCCCACTAGTGCAAAGACATTTGCAGCACCTCTGCCTGCATTGCACACTCTAACTCATTATAACTAAGCCATTATAGTAGCAAACACTCAGTGTACCTAGTGGCATCCTAAACGTGGCTATTGGACTTTGCTATAGTCCCACTAGTGCAAAGACATTTGCAGCACCTCTGCCTGCATTGCACACTCCAACTCATGATAACTAAGCCATTTTACTAGCAAACACTCAGTGTACCTAGTGGCATCCTAAACGTGGCTATTGGACTTTGCTATAGTCCCACTAGTGCAAAGACATTTGCAGCACCTCTGCCTGCATTGCACACTCAAACTCATTATAACTAAGCCATTATACTAGCAAACATTCAGTGTACCTAGTGGCATCCTAAACGTGGCTATTGGACTTTGCTATAGTCCCACTAGTGCAAAGACATTTGCAGCACATCTGCCTGCATTGCACACTCCAACTCATTATAACTAAGCCATTATACTAGCAAACACTCAGTGTACCTAGTGGCATCCTAAACGTGGCTATTGGACTTTGCTATAGTCCCACTAGTGCAAAGACATTTGCAGCACCTCTGCCTGCATTGCACACTCCAACTCATGATAACTAAGCCATTATACTAGCAAACACTCGGTGTACCTAGTGGCATCCTAAACGTGGCTATTGGACTTTGCTATAGTCCCACTAGTGCAAAGACATTTGCAGCACCTCTGCCTGCATTGCACACTCCAACTCATTATAACTAAGCCATTATACTAGCAAACACTCAGTGTACCTAGTGGCATCCTAAACGTGGCTATTGGACTTTGTCATAGTCCCACTAGTGCAAAGAAATTTGCAGCACCTCTGCCTGCATTGCGCACTCCAACTCATGATAACTAAGCCATTATACGAGCAAACACTCAGTGTACCTAGTGGCATCCTAAACGGGGCTATTGGACTTTGCTATAGTCCCACTAGTGCAAAGACATTTGCAGCACCTCTGCCTGCATTGCACACTCCAACTCATTATAACTAAGCCATTATACTAGCAAACACTCAGTGTACCTAGTGGCATCCTAAACGTGGCTATTGGACTTTGCTATAGTCCCACTAGTGCAAAGACATTTGCAGCACCTCTGCCTGCATTGCACACTCCAACTCATTATAACTAAGCCATTATACTAGCAAACACTCAGTGTACCTAGTGGCATCCTAAACGTGGCTATTGGACTTTGCTATAGTCCCACTAGTGCAAAGACATTTGCAGCACCTCTGCCTGCATTGCACACTCCAACTCATGATAACTAAGCCATTATACTAGCATACACTCAGTGTACCTAGTGGCATCCTAAACGTGGCTACTGGACTTTGCTATAGTCCCACTAGTGCAAAGACATTTGCAGCACCTCTGCCTGCATTGCACACTCTAACTCATTATAACTAAGCCATTATACTAGCAAACACTCAGTGTACCTAGTGGCATCCTAAACGTGGCTATTGGACTTTGCTATAGTCCCACTAGTGCAAAGACATTTGCAGCACCTCTGCCTGCATTGCACACTCCAACTCATGATAACTAAGCCATTTTACTAGCAAACACTCAGTGTACCTAGTAACATCCTAAACGTGGCTATTGGACTTTGCTATAGTCCCACTAGTGCAAAGACATTTGCAGCACCTCTGCCTGCATTGCACACTCCAACTTATTATAACTAAGCCATTATACTAGCAAACATTCAGTGTACCTAGTGGCATCCTAAACGTGGCTATTGGACTTTGCTATAGTCCCACTAGTGCAAAGACATTTGCAGCACCTCTGCCTGCATTGCACACTCCAACTCATGATAACTAAGCCATTATACTAGCAAACACTCGGTGTACCTAGTGGCATCCTAAACGTGGCTATTGGACTTTGCTATAGTCCCACTAGTGCAAAGACATTTGCAGCACCTCTGCCTGCATTGCACACTCCAACTCATTATAACTAAGCCATTATACTAGCAAACACTCAGTGTACCTAGTGGCATCCTAAACGTGGCTATTGGACTTTGCTATAGTCCCACTAGTGCAAAGAAATTTGCAGCACCTCTGCCTGCATTGCGCACTCCAACTCATGATAACTAAGCCATTATACGAGCAAACACTCAGTGTACCTAGTGGCATCCTAAACGTGGCTATTGGACTTTGCTATAGTCCCACTAGTGCAAAGACATTTGCAGCACCTCTGCCTGCATTGCACACTCCAACTCATTATAACTAAGCCATTATACTAGCAAACACTCAGTGTACCTAGTGGCATCCTAAACGTGGCTATTGGACTTTGCTATAGTCCCACTAGTGCAAAGACATTTGCAGCACCTCTGCCTGCATTGCACACTCCAACTCATTATAACTAAGCCATTATACTAGCAAACACTCAGTGTACCTAGTGGCATCCTAAACGTGGCTATTGGACTTTGCTATAGTCCCACTAGTGCAAAGACATTTGCAGCACCTCTGCCTGCATTGCACACTCCAACTCATGATAACTAAGCCATTATACTAGCAAACACTCAGTGTACCTAGTGGCATCCTAAACGTGGCTACTGGACTTTGCTATAGTCCCACTAGTGCAAAGACATTTGCAGCACCTCTGCCTGCATTGCACACTCTAACTCATTATAACTAAGCCATTATACTAGCAAACACTCAGTGTACCTAGTGGCATCCTAAACGTGGCTATTGGACTTTGCTATAGTCCCACTAGTGCAAAGACATTTGCAGCACCTCTGCCTGCATTGCACACTCCAACTCATGATAACTAAGCCATTTTACTAGCAAACACTCAGTGTACCTAGTAACATCCTAAACGTGGCTATTGGACTTTGCTATAGTCCCACTAGTGCAAAGACATTTGCAGCACCTCTGCCTGCATTGCACACTCCAACTTATTATAACTAAGCCATTATACTAGCAAACATTCAGTGTACCTAGTGGCATCCTAAACGTGGCTATTGGACTTTGCTATAGTCCCACTAGTGCAAAGACATTTGCAGCACCTCTGCCTGCATTGCACACTCCAACTCATTATAACTAAGCCATTATACTAGCAAACACTCAGTGTACCTAGTGGCATCCTAAACGTGGCTATTGGACTTTGCTATAGTCCCACTAGTGCAAAGACATTTGCAGCACCTCTGCCTGCATTGCACACTCCAACTCATGATAACTAAGCCATTATACTAGCAAACACTCAGTGTACCTAGTGGCATCCTAAACGTGGCTATTGGACTTTGTTATAGTCCCACTAGTGCAAAGACATTTGCAGCACCTCTGCCTGCATTGCACACTCCAACTCATGATAACTAAGCCATTATACTAGCAAACACTCAGTGTACCTAGTGGCATCCTAAATGTGGCTATTGGACTTTGCTATAGTCCCACTAGTGCAAAGACATTTGCAGCACCTCTGCCTGCATTGCACACTCCAACTCATGATAACTAAGCCATTATACTAGCAAACACTCAGTGTACCTAGTGGCATCCTAAACGTGGCTATTGGACTTTGCTATAGTGCCTTTAGTGCAAAGACATTTGCAGCACCTCTGCCTGCATTGCACACTCCAACTCATTATAACTAAGCCATTATACTAGCAATTTTTGCTGCCAGTTTAAGGGCCGTAGTTGCATTGTCAGGGATATTTATTCTTTATTATTCTACTGTTAATAAAGCTAGACCACCACTGCAATCTACACCACCTCTCAATTTTTACTACCACATTTTCAGTCCACAATCTTGTAGCAATCAACATGAGTGGCAAAATGACAGATGCTGGTGGAAAGGGGAAGAGACGTGGTGGAAAAGGAAAACAAGGTTTTGTCCGTTGAGAAGGTGGCAAAGCTCCATTATCATCTGCTGAAGATAGACCATCTACCAGCAAAAGTAAGATGTCTACTACTTACCGTGGACAATCCGATGTGCTCCCTTTTTTACGGACACGAACAACAGGAACAAAGGTAGATGATGGCCAAAAAAGGAAAATGCTTGAATGGATGTCAAGTGGTCCAACAAGTGCCCTCTCAGCCACTTCAAGTACCGCATTCAAAAAACACCAGTCCTCTGAGTTTTCATCCCAATCAAACTTGATTTCTCCCAGCTCTGAAGTCTCCATCAGCCCTGCACAGTATGGTGGAACTGAGATGGCTGAGTCTGCAGAGCTGTTCAGTCACACTATAGCCTGGGAATCAGAGGTCTGCTCCCAAGCTACAGTGAGTACAGAACAGGAAATGGTCTGCAGTGATGCCCAGAACCTTTGTGACTCTGATTCAGGCCGTGAGGACCAAGTTTCGGAGCATAATGTTGACCCTTTGTCACAAACTGTAACACCTGTGGTTATAGACAATGAGGACCATACTGATGAAGATGAGACTCAGATACCCGATTGGGATGACAACTTAAATATTCGGTCAGGGCAAGAAGAGGCTCGGTCTGAGGGGGAGGGGAGTGCAAACACAACAATTGATGATGGAGTTCTAGATCCCACCTACTGTCAACCCACAGTCAGGCACTCAAGGAGGTCAACAGAGGTGGTGGAGGAGGATGCAACTGATGACGAAGTTACCTTGCGCCTTCCTGGACACAGTCGGAGTACTGGTAGCACGTCTACAACTGCATCCTCAGCCACCACTCTGCCTCTGAGCATTATTCGGGGTGGATCAACAGGTCGCATGGCCTCTAAGCCTTGCCTAGCCTGGTCCTTTTTTGACATAGAAAAAGATCGCCCAAATTATGTGATCTGTAAAATTTGCCATGGTTCTCTTAGTAGAGGTCAAAACTCAGCAGTTTTACAACTTCTTCCATGAATCGTCACATGAATAAATATCATATGGCCCGGTGGGAAGCTCACCGTGCTGCAATGCGGCCTAGCGGAGCGAACCATCCACCGCCTGCCCCTTCCAGTGCATCCGCGCGCTCGTCATCTTCTAGGACTGTGGGGACAGCTGTCACACCTGTTTTTCCACCCACAACTTCCACCACTGTAACCGCAACAGGCAGTTTGCTTGGTAGGTCGTCAGTTGTTTTGGAAGGGGAAACATGTGAGTGTGTACAGCTCTCTCAGACATCGATAGCACCAACTTTGGATGAAGGCAACATCATGTCTCCGCCTGCACTTTCCTCACAAACCTGCATTTTTCCAGGGACACCCTACTCAACACCGTCTACACACAGCAGCCAGATCTCTGTCCCTCAGATGTGGACAAATAAAAGGCCATTTCCTGCGACCCATGACAAAGCTAAGAGGTTGACTCTATCCCTCTGTAAGCTGTTGGCTACCGAAATGCTGCCTTTCCGCCTAGTGGACACACAGGATTTTAGAGACCTTATGTCTGTCGCTGTGCCCCAGTACCAGATGCCTAGTCGCCACTACTTCTCTAAGAAAGGTGTGCCCGCGCTACACCAGCATGTCGCACACAACATCACCGCTTCCTTGAGAAACTCTGTGTGTGAACGGGTGCATTTCACCACCGATACTTGGACCAGTAAGCATGGACAGGGACGTTACATGTCGCTCACTGGGCACTGGGTAACTATGGTGATAGATGGTGAAGGGTCTGCTGCACAAGTCTTGCCGTCCCCACAACTTGTGTGTCAATCCTCTGTCTGTCCAAATTCCGCCACTGCTTCTGCATCCTCCACCTCATCTGGGTCCTCCACCAACGCCCCAAGCCTGCCTGGTCAGGCCACCAGCGTTCTCACTGCGCAGAAGGAATCACGCATCCCTCATTACTATGCTGGCAGCAGAGCGCAACGGCATCAGGCGGTCTTTAGCTTGACATGTCTTGGGAATAAGAGTCACACAGCTGAGGAGTTGTGGTCAGCTCTGCGGTCCGAGTTTAATAAATGGTTGTCTCCACTCAACCTGCAGCCTGGTAAGGCCGTGTGCGACAATGCTGCAAACCTGGGTGCGGCCCTCCGCCTGGGCAAGGTGACACACGTACCTTGTATGGCTCACGTGTTGAACCTTGTCGTGCAGCAATTTTTAACACACTATCCCGGCCTAGATGGCCTTCTGAACAGGGCACGAAAACTGTCTGCTCACTTCCGCCGTTCAAGCGCCGCAGCTGAGCGACTTGCATCGCTCCAGAAGTCTTTCGGCCTGCCGGTTCATCGCCTGAAATGCGATGTGGCGACACGCTGGAATTCAACTTTCCACATGTTACAGCGACTGTGGCAGCACCGCCGTGCCCTGGTGCAATACGTAATGACGTATAGCCTGGGCCAACGAGATGCAGAGGTGGGGCAGATCACCCTGATGGAGTGGTCTCAGATCAAGGACCTATGCACCCTTCTGCAGAGTTTCGACATGGCGACGAATATGTTTAGCGCTGACAATGCCATTATCAGCATGACGATTCCAGTCATTTACATGCTGGAGCACACGCTAAACACTATTCGGAGTCAGGGGGTGGGACAACAGGAAGGGGATGAACTACAGGAGGATTCATATGCGCAAGACACAACAACATCACCAAGGTCCAGACGTTCATCATCACCAAGGCGCCAGGCATGGGACCATGGGGGACAGGGATCAACAAGGGCGCATGGTAGCAGGCGAGATGTTGAGGAAGGTGCAGGAGGACATGAAGAAATGGAGGACGAACTGTCCATGGACATTGAAGACTCAGCAGATGAGGGAGACCTTGGTCAAATTTCAGTTGAAAGAGGTTGGGGGGAGATGTCAGAGGAAGAAAGAACGGTTAGCACTAGAGATGAGCGAACCGGTCCCGGTTCGGCTCGAGGTCGGCTCGCCGAACGGGGGTCCCGTTCGAGTTCGGTTCGTCGAACGTTCGACGAACCGAACTCGAACGTATAGGCTATAATGGGAGTCAATCACAAACACATAAAAATGCATTATAAATGTACACAAACAGTTAATAAACATTGCCATAACACTTACCGGTCCTCGCGATCCCTTCTGCACTCTGTACCTGCCGCTATTCCATCCGATGATCGCTGAATCCTCCCGGTGACCTGCACTGCCAGCAGAGATGCAGGACCTATCGTGACGTCAAAATAGCAATGTGACCAGTCACGTGGCTATTATCTCATTGGCTACAGACTGGTCACATGACTATGACACGTCATGTAGGACCTGCGAGTGCATCTCTCCGGTACACGGTGCACATATGTGTATCGCCGTGTACCGGCGACATGCTCTAGCACACGGTCGACTCCCCGTTCCGTTAGGGACCGGCTGACACAGCCGGTCATTAACGGAGATCACCATTGCCATAGCAACGCAGTTAGCGGTGACGTCACCGCTAACCGCGGCTCCGAGAGCACCGTTGCTATGGTAACGCGTCTGTCAGCGTTACCGCTAGCAGCACTGATCACTCACGGAGTGAAGGCTGCACGCTGCTTCCCGATTGTAGTGAGGATTGTACTGAGGATGAGGTTCCCCAGCCCATGATGGGCTGGTGAACCTCATCCTCACTACAATCGTCACTACTACACTAGAAAGAAAGAAGACAGAAGAGCAGGATCGTGGAGGGCTGACAGGGGGTAATAAAGATGGAGTCTCTAATGTGTCTGTGTATTTATTTCTATTAAAGTATTTTTTCTCTGTGTGGTGTTTTTTTTAACCCCTTATTGGAGATTCTTAATGGCCGGGTCAAACGTGCCTGACATTAAGAATCTCTGGCTTAATACTGGCTAGTAAAACAAAGCCAGTATTAACTCATGATTACCCAACAAGCCACCCGGCTCCAGGGCTGTTGGAAGAGTTGGATACAGCGCCAGATGATGGCGCTTCTATGACAGCGCCATTTTCTGGGACGGCTGCGGACTGAAATCCGCAGCAGAGGCGCCCAGAAACCTCGGGCTAACCTGTGCTGCGGATTCCAATCCCCAGCTGCCTAGTTGTACCCGGCTGGACACAAAAATGGGGCGAAGCCCACGTCATTTGTTTTTTAATTATTTCATGAAATAAGTGAAATAATTAAAAAAAACGGGCTTCCCTATATTTCTGGTTCCCAGCCGAGTACAAATAGGCAACTGGGGGTTGGAGGCAGCCCGTGGCTGCCTGCTGTACCTGGCTAGCATACAAAAATATGGCGAAGCCCACATAATTTTTTTGGTGGGAAAAAAAATTCTGCATACAGTCCTGGATGGAGTATGCTGAGCCTTGTAGTTCTGCAGCTGCTGTCTGCTCTTCTCCATACAGATAGACAGCAGCTGCAGAACTACAAGGCTCAGCATACTCCATCCAGGACTGTATGCAGAAGTTTTTTGCCCCCTGAAAAAATTATGTGGGCTTCGCCATATTTTTGTATGCTAGCCAGGTACAGCAGGCAGGTACGGCTGCCCCCAACCCCCAGTTGCCTATTTGTACCCGGCTGGGAACCAAAAATAAAGGGAAGCCCTTTTTTTATTATTTCATGAATTTCATGAAATAATTAGAAAACAAATGACGTAGGCTTCGCCCCATTTTTGTGTCCAGCCAGGTACAACTAGGCAGCTGGGGATTGGAATCCGCAGCACAGGTTGGCCTGAGCTTTCTGGGCCCCACTGCTGCGAATTGCAGTCTGCAGCCGCCTCAGAAAATGGCATTTTCATAGAAGCGCCATATTCTGGCGCTGTATCCAACTCTTCCAGCACCTGCCTGCTATACCTGGCTAGCATACAAAAATATGGCGAAGCTCACGTCCTTTTTTTGTAGTTTTTTGGCAAAAAAAAATAAAAAATGCTTCCCTGGATTTTCCATTGCCAGTGAAGGTAACACCAAGCAGTGGGGGTTAGCAGCCAGTAGCTGCTTGGATTACCCTTAGCTAGCAATACAAAAAATGCAGCGGGAGCCCATATATATTTTTTTGAATTATTTATTTAAATAACTAAAAATAAAATTGGCTTCCCTGTATTTTGATTGCTGGACATCACAGTGCTGTAAAAATAAATCTTTAAAAAAATGACGTAGCGCTCCGCGGTATTTTTGATTCTCAGCGCAGATAAAGCAGACAGCTATGGGTTGCCACCCCATCTGCCTGCCGTTACCTTGGTTGGCAATCAAAATACAGGGAAGCCCATTAATTTTTTCTATTTAAAAAATAGTTAAAAAAAAAAATGACGTTGGGTCCCCCCATTTTTGATAGCCAGCTAGGGTAAAGCAGACGGCTGTAGCCTGAAAACCACAGCTGGCAGCTTTACCGTGGTTGGGGATCCAATGTGGAGGTCCCCTCAGGCTCTTTTTTATAATTATTGTATAAAAATTAATAATTACACAATAAAAGTAGGGTCCCCCCCCAAATTGGATCACCAGCCAAGGTAAAGCGGACAGCTGTGGTCTGGTATTCTCAGGGTGGAAAGGTCTATAGTTATTGGGCCTTCACAGCCTAAAAATAGCAGGCCGCAGGCACCCCAGACGTGGCGCATCCACTAGATGCGCCAATCCTGGCGCTTCACCCCAGCTCATCCCGTGCCCTGGTGCAGTGGCAAACGGGGTAATAAATCGGGTTGATACTAGCTGTAAAGTAACCTGAGATCAAGCCCAGCAGTTTGTGATGTCATGGCGTCTATTAGATACTCAACATCATAAACGGTCAGTACTAACAAAAAAAAAAAAATCGACAAAAGAAATTTATTTGAAAAAACAGTCCCCAAAACATTTCCTCTTTCACCAATTTATTGTAAGAAAAAAAATAAAGGGGTCCCACGACGACTCTGGACCGTCTAGAATATGGGGGGGAGACACTCAGGGAACGTATCCCCCATTTTCTAGGAGTGCGGACCCTTCATGTGAGGAGTGTGGGTGCAATGAATCTGCACTCACTCTTCTCGGGTCCACAGCAGCAGAGTCCATGTCGTAATGGTTGCTACCAAAGCTGCAATGCCCTGCTCATGAGGTGAGGGCATGCCTAATCAGGAGAACTACTGTAGAGGAAGCTCTGCTCACTGGTATATAGGTGCTCAGAGGTAATAATAGATAAAATTAGTGAGTAACCTCGGCACTCTAAATCTCCCAGACTAAGTCAGTAAGTCACAACGGATAGTAATGCAAAATCACTCTTTATTGGTCCGTATTAAGAAAAAAAAAATTTCATAAGCATATATGTTTTTGTCCAAAACAAGTTACAAATGACGTTTCGGCCTGAGCCTTCGTCAGATTGGAGTTATCTGCATGTAATCATGAAAAATGGCAATAATCAGTATCACATAAGAGTGAGAGAACAATAACATAAACTCGAACAATGTAGAGGTACAATTGGGATGCAGCAAAAAAATTGCAACACAGCAAGAAATGAAACACATGATACAAATGTCATAATACAGTACAAGGACAATATAGTAATGACAAATATGGGGTCAGAGTAGACTTAGACAGCTCTGGTACGAAAGAGATGTCAATCATAAAGTAACATGTGCAGTAGGTGTAGAGCTACAGTGTGCATGGCAGAGCTAATGGGTAGACCGACCATAGAAAAAGAATGGAGAAAAAGTGGAGAAAAAGTGGAGAAAAAATGGAGAAAAAAATGGAGAAAAAGTGGAGAAAAAGTGGAGAATAAGTGGAGAATAAGTGGAGAAAAAGTGGAGAAAAAGTGGAGAAAAAGTGGAGAAAAAGTGGAGAATAACTGGAGAAAAAGTGGAGAAAAAAATGGAGAAAAAGTGGAGAAAAAAAATGGAAAAAAAGTGGAGAAAAAGTGGAGAAAAAAATGGAAAAAAAGTGGAGAAAAAGTGGAGAAAAAGTGGAGAAAAAGTGGAGAAAAAAGTGGAGAAAAAGTGGAGAAAAAGTGGAGAAAAAGTGGAGAAAAAAAATGGAGAAAAGGTGGAGAAAAAGTGGAGAAAAAATGGAAAAAAAGTGGAGAAAAAATGGAGAAAAAGTGGAGCAAAAGTGGAGAAAAAGTGGAGAAAAAAATGAAAAAAAAGTGGAGAAAAAGTGGAGAAAAAATGGAGAAAAAGTGGAGAAAAAAATGGAGAAAAAGTGGAGAAAAAGTGGAGAAAAAGTGGAGAAAAAGTGGAGAAAACGTGGAGAAAAAGTGGAGAAAAAAATGGAGAAAAAGTGGAGAAAAAGTGGAGAATAAGTGAAGAAAAAGTGGAGAAAAAAATGGAGAAAAAGTGGAGAAAAAGTGGAGAATAAGTGGAGAAAAAGTGGAGAAAAAAATTCTCCACTTTTTCTCCATTTTTTTCTCCACTTTTTCTCCACTTTTTCTCCACTTTTTCTCCATTTTTTTCTCCACTTTTTCTCCACTTTTTCTCCACTTTTTCTCCACTTTTTCTCCATTTCTTTCTCCACTTTTTCTCCACTTTTTCTCCATAAGTGGAGAAAAAGTGGAGAAAAAGTGGAGAAAAAGTGGAGAAAAAAATGGAGAAAAAGTGGAGAAAAAAAATGGAGAAAAAGTGGAGAAAAAGTGGAGAAAAAAATGGAAAAAAAAGTGGAGAAAAAGTGGAGAAAAAGTGGAGAAAAAGTGGAGAAAAAAGTGGAGAAAAAGTGGAGAAAAAGTGGAGAAAAAAATGGAGAAAAAGTGGAGAAAAAGTGGAGAAAAAAATGGAAAAAAAGTGGAGAAAAAGTGGAGAAAAAGTGGATATAAAGTGGAGAATAACTGGAGAAAAAGTGGAGAAAAAAATGGAGAAAAAGTGGAGAAAAAGTGGAGAAAAAATGGAGAAAAAGTGGAGAAAAAGTGGAGAATAAGTGGAGAAAAAGTGGAGAAAAAGTGGAGAAAAAGTGGAGAAAAAGTGGAGAAAAAGTGGAGAAAAAATGGAAAAAAGTGGAGAAAAAGTGGAGAAAAAGTGGAGAAAAAAAGTGGAGAAAAAAATGGAAAAAAAGTGGAGAAAAAGTGGAGAAAAAGTGGAGAAAAAGTGGAGAAAAAGTGGAGAATAAGTGGAGAAAAAGTGGAGAAAAAGTGGAGAAAAAAATGGAGAAAAAGTGGAGAAAAAGTGGAGAAAAAGTGGAGAATAAGTGGAGAATAAGTGGAGAAAAAGTGGAGAAAAAGTGGAGAAAAAGTGGAGAAAAAGTGGAGAAAAAGTGGAGAAAAAGTGGAGAAAAAATGGAAAAAAAGTGGAGAAAAAGTGGAGAAAAAGTGGAGAAAAAAAATGGAGAAAAAGTGGAGAAAAAAATGGAAAAAAAGTGGAGAAAAAGTGGAGAAAAAGTGGAGAAAAAGTGGAGAAAAAAGTGGAGAAAAAGTGGAGAAAAAGTTGAGAAAAAAATGTAGAAAAAGTGGAGAAAAAATGTAGGAAAAGTGGAGAAAAAATGGAGAAAAAGTGGAGCACCCTTTGGTGCCTTTCATGTGGCACTAAGGGGTGCTTAGCTTTGTATTTAGCCAAAAAAATGAAAAAAAAAATGACGTAGGGTTCCCCCTAGTTTTGTAGCCAGCTAGGGTAAAGCAGGCGGCTGCAGCCTGCATACCACAGCTGGCAACCTCACCTTGGCTGGTAATCCAAAACTGAGGGCCCCCCACGCTGTTATTTTAAATTAAATAAATAATTTAAAAAAAAAACACGTAGGGGTCCCCCAAAATTGGATCACCAGCCAAGGTAAAGCAGACAGCTGGGGCCTGATATTCTCAGACTAGGGAGGTCCATGGTTATTGGACTCTCCCCAGTCTAAAAATAGCAGGCCGCAGCCGCCCCAGAAGTGGCGCATCCATTAGATGCGAAAAATCCGGGTGCTTCGCCCCAGCTCATCCCGCGCCCTGGTGCGGTGGCAAACGGGGTAATATATGGGGTTAATACCAGATGTGTAATGTCACCTGGCATCAAACCCTGGGGTTGGTGAGGTCAGGCGTCTATCAGATACCCGACATCACCAACCCAGTCAGTAATAAAAAAAAATAGACGACAAACACATTTTTATTTGAAAAAACACACCCCAAAACATTCCCTCTTTAACCAATTTATTAGAATGAAAAACAAATCCAGGTCTGGTGTAATCCAAGGGGTTGCCATGACGATCCACACTGTCCCAGTCAATGAAGAGCAGGATGTTCCTCATTGGCTGGGAGAGCAGTGCAGTGACCTGAGCTAACATCAATGGGTCAGCCCAGGTCACTGCAGGGGGGTGACAAGTGCTGCTGTCAGCGAGGTACATTACCTGCGCTGATCTCCAGCACACTGACAGCCCCTGTCACTGAGTTCAATGACCGGCGCCTTCCCCTCAAGTATCGCGAGAGGTCCGTGACGTCACCGCTAGTCAGTCTCGGGTCAGAAGTAGAGTTGAGCGCGGTTCGTGGTTCGAGGTTCTCCAGTTCTAAGCTCGAGTGATTTTGGGGCATGTTCTAGATCGAACTAGAACTCGAGCTTTTTACAAAAGCTCGATAGTTCTAGAAACGTTCGAGAACGGTTCTAGCAGCCAAAAACCAGCTAAATCCTAGCTTGGTTTCTGCTGTAATAGTGTAAGTCACTCTGTGAATCACACTATTATGACATTTCAGTGTATAGTGTGCGTGAACAGTGCCTTCAGATCACTGCTGTTTCTATAATGGCGATCGCCATTTTTTTTTTTTTTTTCTTGTCTTCCTTCCCTAAGCGCGCGCGTCTTGTGGGGCGGGCCAGCATGTCAGCCAATCCCAGACACACACACAGTTAAGTGGACTTATAGCCAGAGAAGCAACGGCATGTGTGATAGGATGTCCATGTCACATGTCCCTGCATTATAAAAACGGACATTTTCCTCCAGGACGCCATTATCTGCCTTCTGCGTCTTTGGTGTCAGACATCACTGTCGCAGCTCCGTCCTCCTGAGTCCTATCGCCGATACAGCTGTATGCGCTGCATACATAGCGTTAGACAGCTTAGGGAGAGCACTTTCTAGCAGTCCTTTTAAGGGCTCAAACCGGCAAGGTCAGAGAGCCATAGGTGACAGGTCCTGAAAACAGCAACAGCGTCTGTGTAGCCAAGGTCAGGGATTTCCTCCCTGCATTTCACCATTAGGAGGGAATAGAAAGGCAGGCTTCCATTCCTCTACCCAGAGCCCCACAATCCTGCCACTGTACCCTCTTGTCCTCTGCACACTCCAACTCATTATAACTAAGCCATTATACTAGCAAACACTCAGTGTACTGTGAGACTGTGACCGGGGTTATCTATGACGGCCGGTATGTCTCGCCCCGGTTGTGCTCACTCCATGATAGAAAGCAACTCCACTCCGGGGTTAATGCTGTTTCCCTACAGGCTTCAGGAAGGGTTAAAAGGAAACAGGAACGAGGGCAGGTGTGCCGGGTGTGAGGGAGTGATCACATCTCCCTGAGTTCTCTGCCGGAAAGGCCCATATGTACTATTGTGGACTTGTTCTTTGAATAATAAACCGTGTGCTGTGAACCTTGGTGGCTGGATCCCGTGTCTTCTGCAGCGCAGCCGACGACGCTACCTCACATATGGTGGAGAATCGGCGGGCATGACAGCCGGTGAGGTGTAGCATTCATCCCTGGTGACCCAGCTGCGCATGTCCTGGATTCGAACGGCTATACTACAGCCCAAACCCGGCGACGCCATGGAGGACATACTAAAGCATTTGGCTCAGGCTAATGCACAGCAGCAACAGGCTAATGCACAGCAGCAACAGACCAATGCACACCTGCTCCAATCCTTGCAAGTGCAGGAAAAAAAATTCCAAGAACAGATGGATCAGGCCAATGCACGTCAGCAGCAAGCCTTGCAATTGCATGAAAAAAGGCACCAAGAACAGATGGTTCTCCTGGCCAAGTCGATCCGTGCCGGACCGGCAGCAACAACCCAGGGACCGGGTGACGACGGCAGTGTCCGGAAAGCGGTGAGACAAGCGTTGCAAAAGATGACCCCGGGTGATGATGTGGAAGCGTTCCTGGCGGTGTTTGAGCGGGTGGCCGAGCGGGAAAAGCTGCCGACCCCGCAGTGGGCTGAGGTATTGTCACCCTATCTGACGGGGGAACCCCAAAAAGCGTACCTGGACCTCTGTACCGAGGACGCCATTGACTATGTGACCCTGAAAGCCGAAATACTGGCTCGGTTGGGGGTGAATACCTATGTACGGGCTCAGCGGGTAAATCAGTGGTTCTTTGAGGAAACCAAACCTGTACGCTCCCAGGCCTATGACTTGTTGCATCTCGTAAAAAAGTGGTTGCAGCCTGACACTCTGAGCCCGGCGCAAATGGTAGAAAGGGTAGTTGTTGACCGTTTTGTACGCACTTTACCCGTCACCATTCAACGGTGGGTTGGACAGGGCGACCCAAGTACCCTGGACCAATTAGTATGCCTGGTAGAGCGGCATGTGGCTACGCAGGACTTGATACGGGACACTGAGACTTTGCGTACCGCCCGTCGGTCCGGCCCCTCCAAGCCTAGGGCCAAGGACCCACCGCTGACACCGGTGCGCGAGTCCGCTACCGTCCCGTCTGAGGCCGCACCCTCCGTCCCTGAGGTCCGGAAAACTATGTACCCTAAACGACAACTCGTCAAGGGGGTGTCCTTCCCTATTAGATGTTGGCGGTGCCAGCGGGTGGGACATATGGAAGCCCAGTGTCCCCTCACCACGGAGCCCATGGATTGTGGGGTTACCCGACGGGGTTCAATGTATGCTCAGGTGGTGTGTACCGCTGACCTGGTCTACCCAGAGACTGAGCCCCACTTGTGCCAAATACAGGTGAATGGATGTCCGGTTACAGGCTTGTTGGATTCCGGAAGCTTAGTGACCCTTGTGCGATCAACCCTAAGGGCTAAAGTAAAGGCCACAGGACGTACCGTGGGGGTGGTTTGCATACATGGGGACCGCCGAGACTATCCCACGGGGATAGTCACCATCACAGCACCTTGCGGTCAGGTGCAACATGAGGTGGGACTTATTAATACTCTTCCCTATGATGTGATCCTAGGAAGGGATCTGCCCTATTTTTGGACTTTATGGAAGGGACCTCCTAAGTCCCCTCAGATATTGGTCAGTCCGGGACATGAGCCCTACAATCCTGAATCCGGGACGCCTGCCGTAGGGGTCCCCATGATAGGGACAGGATGTGAACCTGATAGGTCGCCCCTAGAGGTATTGGCAGGAGAGGCTGAGACGGTCGAGCCCATCCCGGAGTTGGAGGCATCCCCGGATACGTTTGGGACAGCCCAACTCCAGGACCCTACATTAATACATGCCCGGAGTCGGGTGACAGTAGTTGACGGGGTGGCACAGCTGCCTGGTGCCCAGGTAAGATACCCCCATTTCGCTCTTAAGCAGGATTTACTCTACCGGGTAGATGAAATACGGGGCGTAGGGGTAGAGCAGTTGGTGGTGCCCCAGCCGTATCGCCGGCGGGTCCTCGACTTGGCTCATAAACACCTGATGAGTGGTCACCTAGGGGTCAAGAAAACGCAGGAGCGAATATTGCAAAGGTTTTTTTGGCCCGGGGTCTTTGGGGAGGTAAAACGGTTCTGCGAAACCTGCCCGGAGTGTCAGCTTACCGCACCCCTGACCCACTTTCGCAGTCCGTTGGTACCGTTACCCATTATAGAAGTCCCTTTTGAACGGATAGGGATGGATCTGGTGGGGCCCCTCGTAAAGTCTGCTCGAGGGCACCAGCATATCCTAGTGATCGTTGACTATGCCACCCGTTATCCAGAGGCGATACCTCTCAGACATACTGCAGCAAAGCTTATAGCTCGGGAGTTGTTTGCTGTGTTCTGCCGGGTGGGGTTGCCCAAGGAGATCCTTACGGATCAGGGGACCCCATTCATGTCTAAAGTGACCAAAGAACTATGCCGGCTACTCCAGATCAAGCAGTTGCGTACGTCTGTGTATCATCCTCAGACGGACGGTTTAGTGGAACGATTCAATAAAACCCTGAAAACCATGCTCAAAAGGGTGATTTCCAAAGACGGGAAAGACTGGGATATGATGCTTCCCTATTTGATGTTTGCCATACGAGAGGTGCCACAGGCATCCACGGGGTTTTCGCCTTTTGAATTGTTATACGGGCGACATCCCCGGGGATTGTTGGACCTGGCAAAAGAAACCTGGGAGCAGGAGCCCACCCCCCATAAAAGTGTGATTGAACACATTTTGGGTATGCAGAACCGCATAAGCGCGGTCATGCCAATTGTGAAGGAGCATTTACAGGAGGCTCAGGCCGCGCAAAGCGGCCGCTACAATAGACAAGCCACCGTGCGGACCTTTAATCCCGGGGATCGGGTGTTGGTATTGATCCCCACGGCGGAGAGTAAATTCCTGGCTCAGTGGCACGGCCCCTACGAGATAAAGGAAAGAGTCGGGGTGGTTAACTATAAAGTATTGCAGCCCGGTAGGCGGAAACCTGAACAAATATACCATGTCAACTTATTAAAACCTTGGCAGGAACGGGAAAGCCTGATGGCTGTTTTCTCCCCATCTCCCTCCTCTTCGGGTCGTTCACATCCGGCTCCAGCGACCTCCGGAGAGGACAAACCGGAAGTAAGGATTGGAGAAGCCCTCACCAAGCAACAGAGGCGAGAGGCCAGACGGTTGGTTCAGCAGAACCCCGATGTCTTCTCTGAGCTGCCCGGTAGGACCAGTCTGATACGACATGATATTGTCACCGAGCCCCACCTGAAGGTACGCCTGAAGTCATACCGGGTACCGGAGGCTCGACGACAAGCCATATCGGAGGAAGTAAAGACAATGTTACGCCTGGGGGTCATCGAAAAATCCCGGAGTGAATGGGCTAGTCCGATTGTCCTAATACCAAAACCCGATGGCTCCTTAAGGTTCTGCAATGACTTTAGGAGATTGAACGAAATATCCAAGTTCGATCTCTACCCCATGCCCCGGGTGGATGAGCTGATTGATAGGCTGGGACAGGCGCGATATTTTACCACGCTCGACCTGACCAAGGGGTACTGGCAGGTGCCACTGACGGAGTCCGCCAAGGAGAAAACCGCTTTTGTTACGCCAGAGGGTCTCTTCCACTATGTTGTCTTGCCTTTTGGGTTACATGGCGCTCCGGCCACGTTCCAGAGGTTGATGGACTTAGTGCTGGAACCCCACCAGGCGTATGCATCAGCGTACCTTGATGACATCATTATTTACAGCTCCGATTGGCAGACCCACTTGGAACAGGTACAAGCGGTGGTGGACGCGCTTCGAACAGCCGGATTGACAGCCAATCCCAAGAAATGTGCATTGGGACTCACGGAAGCCCGCTACTTGGGCTACGTGATAGGCCAAGGAGTGATTAAGCCCCAAATTAACAAGGTTGAGGCGATCCAGAAGTGGCCTAGACCCCTGACCACGAAGCAGGTTAGGGCCTTCCTGGGTATCGTGGGGTACTACAGGAGGTTTGTAAAAGATTTTGCGGGACTATCAGCCCCCTTGACGGACCTTCTCAAAGGCAAGAAGTCCGTCATGGTGCGCTGGACTCCGCAGGCCGAGGACTCCTTCCGGGCCCTGAAGGAGGTCCTGTGCGGACAGCCCGTTCTGGTCAACCCTGATTTCCGGAAGGAGTTCATAGTACAGACTGACGCCTCGGAGGTCGGCCTGGGGGCAGTGCTGTCTCAGGTGGTTCAGGGGGAGGAACACCCCGTCACCTTCTTGAGTAGGAAGCTCACCCCTCCCGAGCGGAATTATAGCGTAGTGGAGAAGGAGTGCCTGGCGATCAAGTGGGCCTTGGAGTCCCTACGCTATTACCTGCTGGGACGTCAGTTTCGCTTGGTGACGGATCACTCTCCACTGGTCTGGATGAGGTCCGCCAAGGAACGGAATGCCCGGGTTACCCGGTGGTTCCTTTCTCTGCAGAACTTCCGGTTTACGGTTGAACACCGGGCCGGTAGGTTGCAGGGCAACGCCGATGCCTTGTCCCGCGGCCCGTGTTTGATGGCAGGAGTTCAACCCCGCACGCTTGAACTGAGGGGGGGGATATGTGAGACTGTGACCGGGGTTATCTATGACGGCCGGTATGTCTCGCCCCGGTTGTGCTCACTCCATGATAGAAAGCAACTCCACTCCGGGGTTAATGCTGTTTCCCTACAGGCTTCAGGAAGGGTTAAAAGGAAACAGGAACGAGGGCAGGTGTGCCGGGTGTGAGGGAGTGATCACATCTCCCTGAGTTCTCTGCCGGAAAGGCCCATATGTACTATTGTGGACTTGTTCTTTGAATAATAAACCGTGTGCTGTGAACCTTGGTGGCTGGATCCCGTGTCTTCTGCAGCGCAGCCGACGACGCTACCTCACAGTACATAGTGGCATCCTATACGTGGCTATTGGACTTTGCTATAGTCCCACTAGTGCAAAGACATTTGCAGAGCGCGTCTGCCTGCATTACACACTCCAACTCATTATAACTAAGCCATTATACTAGCAAACACGCAGTGTACCTAGTGGCATCCTATACGTGGCTATTGGACTTTGCTATAGTCCCACTAGTGCAAAGACATTTGCAGAGCGCGTCTGCCTGCATTGCACACTCCAACTCATTATAACTAAGCCATTATACTAGCAAACACTCAGTGTATCTAGTGGCATCCTATCTGTGGCTATTGGACTTTGCTATAGTCCCACTAGTGCAAAGACATTTGCAGAGCGCGTCTGCCTGCATTGCACACTCCAACTCATTATAACTAAGCCATTATACTAGCAAACACTCAGTGTACCTAGTGACATCCTATCTGTGGCTATTGGACTTTGCTATAGTCCCACTAGTGCAAAGACATTTGCAGAGCGCGTCTGCCTGCATTGCACACTCCAACTCATTATAACTAAGCCATTATACTAGCAAACACTCAGTGTACCTAGTGGCATCCTATACGTGGCTATTGGACTTTGCTATACTCCCACTAGTGCAAAGACATTTGCAGAGCGCGTCTGCCTGCATTGCACACTCCAACTCATTATAACTAAGCCATTATACTAGCAAACACTCAGTGTACCTAGTGGCATCCTATCTGTGGCTATTGGACTTTGCTATAGTCCCACTAGTGCAAAGACATTTGCAGAGCGCGTCTGCCTGCATTGCACACTCCAACTCATTATAACTAAGCCATTATACTAGCAAACACTCAGTGTACCTAGTGGCATCCTATACGTGGCTATTGGACTTTGCTATAGTCCCACTAGTGCAAAGACATTTAAAGAGCGCGTCTGCCTGCATTGCACACTCCAACTCATTATAACTAAGCCATTATACTAGCAAACACTCAGTGTACCTAGTGGCATCCTATCTGTGGCTATTGGACTTTGCTATAGTCCCACTAGTGCAAAGACATTTGCAGAGCGCGTCTGCCTGCATTGCACACGCCAACTCATTATAACTAAGCCATTATACTAGCAAACACTTAATGTACCTAGTGGCATCCTATCTGTGGCTATTGGACTTTGCTATAGTCCCACTAGTGCAAAGACATTTGCAGAGCGCGTCTGCCTGCATTGCACACTCCAACTCATTATAACTAAGCCATTATACTAGCAAACACTCAGTGTACCTAGTGGCATCCTATACGTGGCTATTGGACTTTGCTATAGCCCCACTAGTGCAAAGACATTTGCAGAGCGCGTCTGCCTGCATTGCACACTCCAACTCATTATAACTAAGCCATTATACTAGCAAACACTCAGTGTACCTAGTGGCATCCTATCTGTGGCTATTGGACTTTGCTATAGTCCCACTAGTGCAAAGACATTTGCAGAGCGCGTCTGCCTGCATTGCACACTCCAACTCATTATAACTAAGCCATTATACTAGCAAACACTCAGTGTACCTAGTGGCATCCTATCTGTGGCTATTGGACTTTGCTATAGTCCCACTAGTGAAAAGACATTTGCAGAGCGCGTCTGCCTGCATTGCACACTCCAACTCATTATAACTAAGCCATTATACTAGCAAACACTCAGTGTACCTAGTGGCATCCTATACGTGGCTATTGGACTTTGCTATAGTCCCACTAGTGCAAAGACATTTGCAGAGCGCGTCTGCCTGCATTGCACACTCCAACTCATTATAACGAAGCCATTATACTAGCAAACACTCAGTGTACCTAGTGGCATCCTATCTGTGGCTATAGGACTTTGCTATAGTCCCACTAGTGCAATGACATTTGCAGAGCGCGTCTGCCTGCATTGCACACTCCAACTCATTATAACTAAGCCATTATACTAGGAAACACTCATTGTACCTAGTGGAATCCTATACGTGGCTATTGGACTTTGCTATAGTCCCACTAGTGCAAAGACATTTGCAGAGCGCGTCTGCCTGCATTGCACACTCCAACTCATTATAACTAAGCCATTATACTAGCAAACACTCAGTGTACCTAGTGGCATCCTATCTGTGGCTATTGGACTTTGCTATAGTCCCACTATTGCAAAGACATTTGCAGAGCGCGTCTGCCTACATTGCACACTCCAACTCATTATAACTAAGCCATTATACTAGCAAACACTCAGTGTACCTAGTGGCATCCTATCTGTGGCTATAGGACTTTGCTATAGTCCCACTAGTGCAATGACATTTGCAGAGCGCGTCTGCCTGCATTGCACACTCCAACTCATTATAACTAAGCCATTATACTAGCAAACACTCAGTGTACCTAGTGGAATCCTATACGTGGCTATTGGACTTTGCTATAGTCCCACTAGTGCAAAGACATTTGCAGAGCGCGTCTGCCTGCATTGCACACTCCAACTCATTATAACTAAGCCATTATACTAGCAAACACTCAGTGTACCTAGTGGCATCCTATCTGTGGCTATTGGACTTTGCTATAGTCCCACTATTGCAAAGACATTTGCAGAGCGCGTCTGCCTGCATTGCACACTCCAACTCATTATAACTAAGCCATTATACTAGCAAACACTCAGTGTACCTAGTGGCATCCTATACGTGGCTATTGGACTTTGCTATAGTCCCACTAGTGCAAAGACATTTGCAGAGCACGTCTGCCTGCATTGCACACTCCAACTCATTATAACTAAGCCATTATACTAGCAAACACTCAGTGTACCTAGTGGCATCCTATCTGTGGCTATTAGACTTTGCTATAGTCCCACTAGTGCAAAGACATTTGCAGAGCGCGTCTGCCTGCATTGCACACTCCAACTCATTATAACTAAGCCATTATACTAGCAAACACTCAGTGTACCTAGTGGCATCCTATACGTGGCTATTGGACTTTGCTATAGTCCCACTAGTGCAAAGACATTTGCAGAGCGCGTCTGCCTGCATTGCACACTCCAACTCATTATAACTAAGCCATTATACTAGCAAACACTCAGTGTACCTAGTGGCATCCTATACGTGGCTATTGGACTTTGCTATAGCCCCACTAGTGCAAAGACATTTGCAGAGCGCGTCTGCCTGCATTGCACACTCCAACTCATTATAACTAAGCCATTATACTAGCAAACACTCAGTGTACCTAGTGGCATCCTATCTGTGGCTATTGGACTTTGCTATAGTCCCACTAGTGCAAAGACATTTGCAGAGCGCGTCTGCCTGCATTGCACACTCCAACTCATTATAACTAAGCCATTATACTAGCAAACACTCAGTGTACCTAGTGGCATCCTATCTGTGGCTATTGGACTTTGCTATAGTCCCACTAGTGAAAAAACATTTGCAGAGCGCGTCTGCCTGCATTGCACACTCCAACTCATTATAACTAAGCCATTATACTAGCAAACACTCAGTGTACCTAGTGGCATCCTATACGTGGCTATTGGACTTTGCTATAGTCCCACTAGTGCAAAGACATTTGCAGAGCGCGTCTGCCTGCATTGCACACTCCAACTCATTATAACTAAGCCATTATACTAGCAAACACTCAGTGTACCTAGTGGCATCCTATACGTGGCTATTGGACTTTGCTATAGTCCCACTAGTGCAAAGACATTTGCAGAGCGCGTCTGCCTGCATTGCACACTCCAACTCATTATAACTAAGCCATTATACTAGCAAACACTCAGTGTACCTAGTGGCATCCTATCTGTGGCTATTGGACTTTGCTATAGTCCCACTAGTGCAAAGACATTTGCAGAGCGCGTCTGCCTGCATTGCACACTCCAACTCATTATAACTAAGCCATTATACTAGCAAACACTCAGTGTACCTAGTGGCATCCTATACGTGGCTATTGGACTTTGCTATAGTCCCACTAGTGCAAAGACATTTGCAGAGCGCGTCTGCCTGCATTGCACACTCCAACTCATTATAACTAAGCCATTATACTAGCAAACACTCAGTGTACCTAGTGGCATCCTATCTGTGGCTATTAGACTTTGCTATAGTCCCACTAGTGCAAAGACATTTGCAGAGCGCGTCTGCCTGCATTGCACACTCCAACTCATTATAACTAAGCCATTATACTAGCAAACACTCAGTGTACCTAGTGGCATCCTATACGTGGCTATTGGACTTTGCTATAGTCCCACTAGTGCAAAGACATTTGCAGAGCGCGTCTGCCTGCATTGCACACTCCAACTCATTATAACTAAGCCATTATACTAGCAAACACTCAGTGTACCTAGTGGCATCCTATCTGTGGCTATTAGACTTTGCTATAGTCCCACTAGTGCAAAGACATTTGCAGAGCGCGTCTGCCTGCATTGCACACTCCAACTCATTATAACTAAGCCATTATACTAGCAAACACTCAGTGTACCTAGTGGCATCCTATACGTGGCTATTGGACTTTGCTATAGTCCCACTAGTGCAAAGACATTTGCAGAGCGCGTCTGCCTGCATTGCACACTCCAACTCATTATAACTAAGCCATTATACTAGCAAACACTCAGTGTACCTAGTGGCATCCTATACGTGGCTATTGGACTTTGCTATAGTCCCACTAGTGCAAAGACATTTGCAGAGCGCGTCTGCCTGCATTGCACACTCCAACTCATTATAACTAAGCCATTATACTAGCAAACACTCAGTGTACCTAGTGGCATCCTATCTGTGGCTATTAGACTTTGCTATAGTCCCACTAGTGCAAAGACATTTGCAGAGCGCGTCTGCCTGCATTGCACACTCCAACTCATTATAACTAAGCCATTATACTAGCAAACACTCAGTGTACCTAGTGGCATCCTATACGTGGCTATTGGACTTTGCTATAGTCCCACTAGTGCAAAGACATTTGCAGAGCGCGTCTGCCTGCATTGCACACTCCAACTCATTATAACTAAGCCATTATACTAGCAAACACTCAGTGTACCTAGTGGAATCCTATCTGTGGCTATTGGACTTTGCTATAGTCCCACTAGTGCAAAGACATTTGCAGAGCACGTCTGCCTGCATTGCACACTCCATCTCATTATAACTAAGCCATTAGACTAGCAATTTTTGCTGCCAGTTTAAGGCCTGTAGTTGCATTGTCAGGGATATTTATTCTTTATTATTCTGCTGTTAATAAAGCTAGACCACCACTGCAATCTACACCACCTCTCAATTTTTACTACCACATTTTCAGTCCACAATCTTGTCGCAATCAACATGAGTGGCAAAATGACAGATGCTGGTGGAAAGGGGAAGAGGCGTGGTGTAAAAGGCAAAAAAGGTTTTGTCCGTGGGGAAGGTGGCAAAGCTCAATTATCATCTGCTGAAGATAGACCATCTACCAGCAAAAGTAAGATGTCTACTACTTACCATGGACAATCCGATGTGCTCCCTTTTTTACGGACACGAACAACAGGAAGAAAGGTAGATGATGGGCAAAAAAGGAAAATGCTTGAATGGATCTCAAGTGGTCCAACATGTGCCCTCTCAGCCACTTCAAGTACCGCATCCAAAAAACACCAGTCCTCTGAGTTGTCATCCCAATCACACTTGATTTCTCCCAGCTCTGAAGTCTCCATCAGCCCTGCACAGTATGGTGGAACTGAGATGGCTGAGTCTGCAGAGCTGTTCAGTCACCCTATAGCCTGGGAATCAGAGGTCTGCTCCCAAGCTACAGTGAGTACAGAACAGGAAATGGTCTGCAGTGATGCCCAGAACCTTTGTGACTCTGATTCAGGCCGTGAGGACCAAGTTTCTGAGCATAATGTTGACCCTTTGTCACAAACTGTAACACCTGTGGTTATAGACAATGAGGAACATTCTGATGAAGATGAGATGCAGATACCCGATTGGGATGACAACTTAAATATTCGGTCAGGGCAAGAAGAGGCTCGGTCTGAGGGGGAGGGGAGTGCAAACACAACAATTGATGATGAAGTTCTAGATCCCACCTACTGTCAACCCCCAGTCAGGCACTCAAGGAGGTCAACAGAGGCGGTGGAGGACGATGCAACCGACGACGAAGTTACCTTGCGCCTTCCTGGACAGAGTCGGAGCACTGGTAGCACGTCTACAACTGCATCCTCAGCCACCACTCTGCCTCTGAGCATTATTCGGGGTGGATCAACAGGTCGCATGGCCTCTAAGCCTTGCCTAGCCTGGTCCTTTTTTGACATAGAAAAAGATCGCCCAAATTATGTGATCTGTAAAATTTGTCATGGTTCTCTTAGTAGAGGTCAAAACCTCAGCAGTTTGACAACTTCTTCCATGAATCGTCACATGAATAAATATCATATGGCCCGGTGGGAAGCTCACCGTGCTGCAATGCGGCCTAGCGGAGCGAACCATCCACCGCCTGCCCCTTCCAGTGCATCCGCGCGCTCGTCATCTTCTAGGACTGTGGGGACAGCTGTCACACCTGTTTTTCCACCCACAACTTCCACCACTGTAACCGCAACAGGCAGTTTGCTTGGTAGGTCGTCAGTTGTTTTGGAAGGGGAAACAAGTGAGTGTGTACAGCTCTCTCAGACATCGATAGCACCAACTTTGGATGAAGGCAACATCATGTCTCCGCCTGCACTTTCCTCACAAAGCTGCATTTTTCCAGGGACACCCTACTCAACACCGTCTACACACAGTAGCCAGATCTCTGTCCCTCAGATGTGGTCAAATAAAAGGCCACTTCCTGCAACCCATGACAAAGCGAAGAGGTTGACTCTATCCCTCTGTAAGCTGTTGGCTACCGAAATGCTGCCTTTCCGCCTAGTGGACACACAGGATTTTAGAGACCTTATGTCTGTCGCTGTGCCCCAGTACCAGATGCCTAGTCGCCACTACTTCTCTAAGAAAGGTGTGCCCGCGCTACACCAGCATGTCGCACACAACATCACCGCTTCATTGAGAAACTCTGTGTGTGAACGGGTGCATTTCACCACCGATATTTGGACCAGTAAGCATGGACAGGGACGTTACATGTCGCTGACTGGGCACTGGGTAACTATGGTGATAGATGGTGAAGGGTCTGCTGCACAAGTTTTGCCGTCCCCACGACTTGTGTGTCAATCCTCTGTCTGTCCAAGTTCCGCCACTGCTTCTGCATCCTCCACCTCATCTGGGTCCTCCACCTCCGCCCCAAGCCTGCCTGGTCAGGCCACCAGCGTTCTCACTGCGCAGAAGGAATCACGCATCCCTCATTACTATGCTGGCAGCAGAGCGCAACGGCATCAGGCGGTCTTTAGCTTGACATGTCTTGGGAATAAGAGTCACACAGCTGAGGAGTTGTGGTCAGCTCTGCGGTCCGAGTTTAATAAATGGTTGTCTCCACTCAACCTGCAGCCTGGTAAGGCCGTGTGCGACAATGCTGCAAACCTGGGTGCGGCCCTTTGCCTGGGCAAGGTGACACACGTACCTTGTATGGCTCACGTGTTGAACCTTGTCGTGCAGCAATTTTTAACACAGTATCCCGGGCTAGATGGCCTTCTGAACAGGGCACGAAAACTGTCTGCTCACTTCCGCCGCTCAAGCGCCGCAGCTGAGCGACTTGCATCGCTCCAGAAGTCTTTCGGCCTGCCGGTTCATCGCCTGAAATGCGATGTGCCGACACGCTGGAATTCAACTCTCCACATGTTACAGCGACTGTGGCAGCACCGCCGAGCCCTGGTGCAATACGTCATGACGTATAGCCTGGGCCAACGAGATGCAGAGGTGGGGCAGATCACCCTGATGGAGTGGTCTCAGATCAAGGACCTATGCACCCTTCTCCACAGTTTCGACATTGCGACGAATATGTTTAGCGCTGACAATGCCATTATCAGCATGACGATTCCAGTCATTTACATGCTGGAACACACGCTAAACACTATTCGGAGTCAGGGGGTGGGACAACAGGAAGGGGATGAACTACAGGAGGATTCATATGCGCAAGGGACAACAACATCACCAAGGTCCAGACGTTCATCATCACCAAGGCGCCAGGCATGGGAGCATGGGGGACAGGGATCAACAAGGGCGCATGGTAGCAGGCGAGATGTTGAGGAAGGTGCAGGAGGACATGAAGAAATGGAGGACGAACTGTCCATGGACATGGAAGACTCAGCAGATGAGGGAGACCTTGGTCAAATTTCAGTTGAAAGAGGTTGGGGGGAGATGTCAGAGGAAGAAAGAACGGTTAGCACCTCTATGCCACAAACACAGCGTGGACTTGGTTCGCATGGCTGCGCAAGACACATGAGTTGTTGCACTACCTCCAACATGACCCTCGTATTGTCAAAATTAGAAGTGATGATGACTACTGGCTTGCCACACTATTAGATCCCCGGTACAAGTCCAAATTTTGTGACATAATTCCAGCCATAGAAAGGGACGCACGTATGCAGGAGTATCAGCAGAAGCTGTTACTCGATCTTAGATCCGCTTTTCCACCAAACAACCGTGCAGGTGCAGGGAGTGAATCTCCCAGTTGTAACTTGACAAACATGGGACGGTCTCGTCATCTTCAACAGTCTACACGTACCAGTAGGACCGTATCTGGTGCTGGTAACAGCAATTTTATGGAATCTTTTCATAATTTTTTTAGACCCTCCTTTGCAAGGCCACCAGAGACAACAAGTCTGACACATAGTCAACGGCTGGAGAGGATGATACAGGAGTATCTCCAAATGAACATCGATGCCATGACTGTGCAACTGGAGCCTTGCTCCTTTTGGGCTTCAAACCTAGAAAAATGGCCAGAGCTATCAACTTACGCCTTGGAGATTTTGTCGTGTCCAGCTGCCAGCGTTGTCTCTGAACGTGTCTTCAGTGCTACTGGGTGTGTGCTGACAGATAAGCGCACGCGTCTGTCCAGTGACAATGTGGACAGACTGACGTTCATCAAAATGAACAAGTCGTGGATCCAGAAGGAATTTACAACCCCTGTGTCATCCTGGGGAGAGTAAATGCTTGTAGATTTGGAATGTGCTTGATGCAAATCTAGCTGTGAAGTGTACAACTAGGGCACAAGTGCTGCCACTGAAGGGGTGGGTGTGTGTGGGGCACAATTTTTGGAAAAAAGGGAGGCTCCGCTTGGAGTAACCCTTGCTTACATTGTTTTTAAAAGAAGCCAAGATGAACAGAGCTGGGATCAGGAAAGACTTTGCTACCTACCCCAGTGTCATCCTGGGGACGGTTAATTATGGCGTATTTTTGAATGTGCTTGATGCAAATCTAGCTGTGAAGTGTACAACTGGGGCACAACTGCTGCCACTGAAGGGGTGGGTGTGTTTTGGGCCCAATTTTTGGAAAAAAGGGAGACTCCGCTTGGAGTAACCCTTTCTTACATTGTTTTTAAAAGAAGCCAAGATGAACAAATCATGGGTCAGCAAAGACTTTATCTACCTACCCCGGTGTCATCCTGGGGACGGTTAATTATGGCGTATTTTTGAATGTGCTTGATGCAAATCTAGCTGTGAAGTGTACAACTGGGGCACAACTGCTGCCACTGAAGGGGTGGGTGTGTGTGGGGCACAATTTTTGGAAAAAATGAAGACTCCGCTTGGAGTAACCCTTGCTTGATGTGTTTTTAAAAGAAGCCAAGATGAACAGAGCTGGGATCAGGAAAGACTTTGCTACCTACTCCGGTGTCATCCTGCGGACGGTTAATTATGGCGTATTTTTGAATGTGCTTGATGCAAATCTAGCTGTGAAGTGTACAACTAGGGCACAAGTGCTGCCACTCAAGGAGTGGGTGTGTGTGGGGCACAATTTTTGGAAAAAAGGGAGGCTCCGCTTGGAGTAACCCTTGCTTGATGTGTTTTTAAAAGAAGCCAAGATGAACAGAGCTGGGATCAGGAAAGACTTTGCTACCTACCCCGGTGTCATCCTGGGGACGGTTAATTATGGCGTATTTTTGAATGTGCTTGATGCAAATCTTGCTGTGAAGTGTACAACTGGGGCACAACTGCTGCCACTGAAGGGTTGGGTGTGTGTGGGGCCCAATTTTTGGAAAAAATGGAGACTCCGCTTGGAGTAACCCTTGCTTGATGTGTTTTTAAAAGAAGCCAAGATGAACAGAGCTGGGATCAGGAAAGACTTTGCTACCTACTCCGGTGTCATCCTGGGGACGGTTAATTATGGCGTATTTTTGAATGTGCTTGATGCAAATCTAGCTGTGAAGTGTACAACTAGGGCACAAGTGCTGCCACTGAAGGGGTGGGTGTGTGTGGGGCACAATTTTTGGAAAAAAGGGAGGCTCCGCTTGGAGTAACCCTTGCTTGATGTGTTTTTAAAATAAGCCAAGATGAACAGAGCTGGGATCAGGAAAGACTTTGCTACCTACCCCAGTGTCATCCTGGGGACGGTTAATTATGGCGTATTTTTGAATGTGCTTGATGCAAATCTAGCTGTGAAGTGTACAACTAGGGCACAAGTGCTGCCACTTAAGGGGTGGGTGTGTGTGGGGCACAATTTTTGGAAAAAAGGGAGGCTCCGCTTGGAGTAACCCTTGCTTGATGTGTTTTTAAAATAAGCCAAGATGAACAGAGCTGGGATCAGGAAAGACTTTGCTACCTACCCCAGTGTCATCCTGGGGACGGTTAATTATGGCGTATTTTTGAATGTGCTTGATGCAAATCTAGCTGTGAAGTGTACAACTAGGGCACAAGTGCTGCCACTCAAGGGGTGGGTGTGTTTTGGGCCCAATTTTTGGAAAAAAGGGAGACTCCGCTTGGAGTAACCCTTGCTTACATTGTTTTTAAAAGAAGCCAAGATGAACAAGTCATGGGTCAGCAAAGACTTTATCTACCTACCCCGGTGTCATCCTGGGGATGGTTAATTATGGCGTATTTTTGAATGTGCTTGATGCAAATCTAGCTTTGAAGTGTACAACTGGGGCACAACTGCTGCCACTGAAGGGGTGGGTGTGTGTGGGGCCCAATTTTTGGAAAAAATGGAGACTCCGCTTGGAGTAACCCTTGCTTGATGTGTTTTTAAAAGAAGCCAAGATGAACAGAGCTGGGATCAGGAAAGACTTTGCTACCTACTCCAGTGTCATCCTGGGGACGGTTAATTATGGCGTATTTTTGAATGTGCTTGATGCAAATCTAGCTGTGAAGTGTACAACTAGGGCACAAGTGCTGCCACTGAAGGGGTGGGTGTGTGTGGGGTACAATTTTTGGAAAAAAGGGAGGCTCCGCTTGGAGTAACCCTTGCTTGATGTGTTTTTAAAAGAAGCCAAGATGAACAGAGCTGGGATCAGGAAAGACTTTGCTACCTACCCCAGTGTCATCCTGGGGACGGTTAATTATGGCGTATTTTTGAATGTGCTTGATGCAAATCTAGCTGTGAAGTGTACAACTAGGGCACAAGTGCTGCCACTGAAGGGTTGGGTGTGTGTGGGGCACAGTTTTTGGAAAAAAGGGAGGCTCCGCTTGGAGTAACCCTTGCTTACATTGTTTTTAAAAGAAGCCAAGATGAACAGAGCTGGGATCAGGAAACACTTTGCTACCTACTCCGGTGTCATCCTGGGGACGGTTAATTATGGCGTATTTTTGAATGTGCTTGATGCAAATCTAGCTGTGAAGTGTACAACTAGGGCACAAGTGCTGCCACTTAAGGGGTGGGTGTGTGTGGGGCACAATTTTTGGAAAAAAGGGAGGCTCCGCTTGGAGTAACCCTTGCTTGATGTGTTTTTAAAAGAAGCCAAGATGAACAGAGCTGGGATCAGGAAAGACTTTGCTACCTACCCCAGTGTCATCCTGGGGACGGTTAATTATGGCGTATTTTTGAATGTGCTTGATGCAAATTTAGCTGTGAAGTGTACAACTGGGGCACAAGTGCTGCCACTGAAGGGGTGGGTGTGTGTGGGGCACAATTTTTGGAAAAAAGGGAGACTCCGCTTGGAGTCACCTTGCGGTGTTTTACATGACTTTAGAAGGGCGTGCCATGCCTATATCTGTGTGTCCTCCTCTTTTTCCTTGTCCAGCTGTTTTGTTTTCGCATGAGTATATGTCCTTGTCACTTTCCCATGTGTTTGTGTTGTGTTGTGAGTTGTTTGTCACCTTTTTGACACCTTTGAGGGTGTTTTCTAGGTGTTTTTCTGTGTTTGTGATTGCCTGCCATTGTTTCCTATTGGCTCGAGTTCGGTTCGTCGAACGTTCGACGAACCGAACTCGAACGGGACCTCCGTTCGGCGAACCGACCTCGAGCCGAACCGGGACCGGTTCGCTCATCTCTAGTCAGAAGCGAGAGGTGATGTGACAAGCGGCGGCCATGGAGGACAGTGACAGCGCTGAGGTCGGGATGGCGGGACTTCATCACCGCAGGTAAGCCGAGCGGGGGGGGGGGGGTTTGTGTGTGTGTGTGTGTATGTATGTGTACATGACGCGGACAGGAGGGGGCGGAGCGAGCTGAGCGGGGAAGTGTGGGCTTCCTGCACGTAACTAAGATAAACATCGGGTTACTAATCAAAGCGCTTTGCTTGGATACCCGATGTTTATCTTGGTTACCAGCTTGTGGCAGGCTGCTAGCAATGGCTCCTGCACACTGTAGCTGTAAAAAGCCCTGCTTTTTGCTGCTAGAACCGTTCTCGAACGTATCTAGAACTATCGAGCTTTTGCAAAAAGCTCGAGTTCTAGTTCGATCTCGAACAGCCCTAAAAATCACTCGAGCTTAGAACTGGAGAACCTCGAACCGCGAACCGCGCTCAACTCTAGTTAGCACCTCTATGCCACAAACACAGCGTGGACTTGGTCCGCATGGCTGCGCAAGACACATGAGTGCCTTCTTGTTGCACTACCTCCAACATGACCCTTGTATTGTCAAAATTAGAAGTGATGATGACTACTGGCTTGCCACACTATTAGATCCCCGGTACAAGTCCAAATTTTGTGACATAATTCCAGCCATAGAAAGGGACGCACGTATGCAGGAGTATCAGCAGAAGCTGTTACTCGATCTTAGCTCGGCTTTTCCACCAAACAACCGTGCAGGTGCAGGGAGTGAATCTCCCAGTTGTAACTTGACAAACATGGGACGGTCTCGTCATCTTCAACAGTCTACATGTACCAGTAGGACCGTATCTGGTGCTGGTAACAGCAATTTTATGGAATCTTTTCATAATTTTTTTAGACCCTCCTTTGCAAGGCCACCAGAGACAACAAGTCTGACACATAGTCAACGGCTGGAGAGGATGATACAGGAGTACCTACAAATGAACATCGATGCCATGACTTTGCAAATGGAGCCTTGCTCATTTTGGGCTTCAAATCTAGAAAAATGGCCAGAGCTATCCAGTTACGCCTTGGAGATTTTGTCGTGTCCAGCTGCCAGCGTTGTCTCTGAACGTGTCTTCAGTGCTGCTGGGTGTGTGCTGACAGATAAGCGCACGCGTCTGTCCAGTGACAATGTGGACAGACTGACGTTCATCAAAATGAACAAGTCATGGATCCAGAAGGAATTTACTACCCCTGTGTCATCCTGGGGAGAGTAAATGCTTGTGGATTTGTAATGTGCTTGATGCAAATCTAGCTGTGAAGTGTACAACTAGGGCACAACTGCTGCCACTGAAGGGGTGGGTGTGTGGGGCACAATTTTTGGAAAAAAGGGAGGCTCCGCTTGGAGTAACCCTTGCTTGATGTGTTTTTAAAAGAAGCCAAGATGAACAGAGCTGGGATCAGGAAAGACTTTGCTACCTACCCCGGTGTCATCCTGGGGACGGTTAAGAATGGCGTATTTTTGAATGTGCTTGATGCAAATCTAGCTGTGAAGTGTACAACTGGGGCACAAGTGCTGCCACTGAAGGGGTGGGTGTGTGTGGGGCACAATTTTTGGAAAAAAGGGAGGCTCCGCTTGGAGTAACCCTTGCTTGATGTGTTTTTAAAAGAAGCCAAGATGAACAGAGCTGGGATCAGGAAAGACTTTGCTACCTACCCCGGTGTCATCCTGGGGACGGATAAGAATGGCGTATTTTTGAATGTGCTTGATGCAAATCTAGCTGTGAATTGTACAACTGGGGCACAACTGCTGCCACTGAAGGGGTGTGTGTTTTGGGCACAATTTTTGGAAAAAAGGGAGGCTCCGCTTGGAGTAACCCTTGCTTGATGTGTTCTTAAAAGAAGCCAAGATGAACTGAGCTGGGATCAGGAAAGACTTTGCTACCTACCCCGGTGTCATCCTGGGGACGGTTAAGAATGGCGTATTTTTGAATGTGCTTGATGCAAATCTAGCTGTGAAGTGTACAACTAGGGCACAACTGCTGCCACTGAAGGGGTGGGTGTGTGGGGCACAATTTTTGGAAAAAAGGGAGGCTCCGCTTGGAGTAACCCTTGCTTGATGTGTTTTTAAAAGAAGCCAAGATGAACAGAGCTGGGATCAGGAAAGACTTTGCTACCTACCCCGGTGTCATCCTGGGGACGGATAAGAATGGCGTATTTTTGAATGTGCTTGATTCAAATCTAGCTGTGAATTGTACAACTGGGGCACAACTGCTGCCACTGAAGGGGTGGGTGTGTGGGGCACAATTTTTGGAAAAAAGGGAGGCTCCGCTTGGAGTAACCCTTGCTTGATGTGTTCTTAAAAGAAGCCAAGATGAACTGAGCTGGGATCAGGAAAGACTTTGCTACCTACCCCGGTGTCATCCTGGGGACGGTTAAGAATGGCGTATTTTTGAATGTGCTTGATGCAAATCTAGCTGTGAAGTGTACAACTAGGGCACAACTGCTGCCACTGAAGGGGTGGGTGTGTGGGGCACAATTTTTGGAAAAAAGGGAGGCTCCGCTTGGAGTAACCCTTGCTTGATGTGTTTTTAAAAGAAGCCATGATGAACAGAGCTGGGATCAGGAAAGACTTTGCTACCTACCCCGGTGTCATCCTGGGGACGGTTAAGAATGGCGTACTTTTGAATGTGCTTGATGCAAATCTAGCTGTGAAGTGTACAACTAGGGCACAAGTGCTGCCACTGAAGGGGTGGGTGTGTGTGGGGCACAATTATTGGAAAAAAGGGAGACTCCGCTTGGAGTAACCCTTGCGTGCTGTGGTTTTTAAAAATGATCCAAGATGAACAGAGCTGGGATCAGGAAAGACTTTATCTACCTACCCCGGTGTCATCCTGGGGACGGTTAAGAATAGCGTATTTTTGAATGTGCTTGATGCAAATCTAGCTGTGAAGTGTACAACTAGGGCACAACTGCTGCCACTGAAGGGGTGGGTGTGTGTGGGGCACAATTTTTGGAAAAAAGGGAGACTACGCTTGGAGTCACCTTGCGGTGTTTTACATGATTTTAGAAGGGCGTGCCATGCCTATATCTGTATGTCCTCCTCTTTTTCCTTGTCCAGCTGTTTTGTTTTCGCATGAGTTTATGTCCTTGTCATTTTCCCATGTGTTTGTGTTGTGTTGTGAGTTGTTTGTCACCTTTTGGACACCTTTGAGGGTGTTTTCTAGGTGTTTTTCTGTGTTTGTGATTGCCTGCCATTGTTTCCTATGCAGTTCGAGTTCGGTTCGTCGAACGTTCGACGAGCCGAACTCGAACGTGACCTCCGTTCGGCGAACCGACCTCGAGCCGAACCGGGACCGGTTCGCTCATCTCTACTCACAACACAACACAAACACATGGGAAAGTGACAAGGACATATACTCATGTGAAAACAAAACAGCTGGTCAAGGAAAAAGAGGAGGACACACAGATATATGAGTATATGCAAGGAAACATCAATTCCATTATTGTTCAACTTGAGCCCTGCTCATTTTAGGCTTCCAATCTTGATAAATTGCCTGAGCTCGCCACGTACGCCTTGGGGATCTTGTCGTGTCCTGCAGCCAGCGTTCTCTCGGAACCTGTCTTCAGTGCTGCTGGGGATCTGCTGGCAGATAAGCACACGTGTCTGTCCACTGACAATGTGGACATGGCTCTCAGAGGACTTTTCTTCCCCTGAGTCAGCCAGGGGACGGGAAAGGCACGCGTATTTTTGAGAGTGCTTCATGCAAAGCATCTTTTTCTTTTTCAAAAGGGGGCTCAACCGATGCCAGTCAAGTGGGGTGTGTGTGGCCCAGTTAGTGGAAACGAGGGAGACTGTGGTTGGAGTCCCCTCGCTGTGTTTCTAAAAGAACCAAGATGAACAAGTCATGGCTCTCAGAGGACTTTTCTTCCCCTGGGTCAGCCAGGGGACGGGAAAGGCACGCGTATTTTTGAGAGTGCTTCATGCAAAGCATCTTTTTCTTTTTCAAAAGGGGGCTCAACCGATGCCAGTCAAGTGGGGTGTGTGTGGCCCAGTTAGTGGAAACGAGGGAGACTGTGGTTGGAGTCCCCTCGCTGTGTTTCTAAAAGAACCAAGATGAACAAGTCATGGCTCTCAGAGGACATTTCTTCCCCTGGGTCAGCCAGGGGACGGGAAAGGCACGCGTATTTTTGAGACTGCTTCATGCAACGCATCTTTTTCTTTTTTAAAAGGGGGCTCAACCGATGCCTGTCAAGTGGGGTGTGTGTGGCCCAGTTAGTGGAAACGAGGGAGACTGTGGTTGGAGTCCCCTCGCTGTGTTTCTAAAAGAACCAAGATGAACAAGTCATGGCTCTCAGAGGACTTTTCTTCCCCTGGGTCAGCCAGGGGACGGGAAAGGCACGCGTATTTTTGAGAGTGCTTCATGCAAAGCATCTTTTTCTTTTTTAAAAGGGGGCTCAACCGATGCCAGTCAAGTGGGGTGTGTGTGGCCCAGTTAGTGGAAACGAGGGAGACTGTGGTTGGAGTCCCCTCGCTGTGTTTCTAAAAGAACCAAGATGAACAAGTCATGGCTCTCAGAGGACTTTTCTTCCCCTGGGTCAGCCAGGGGGCGGGAAAGGCACGCGTATTTTTGAGAGTGCTTCATGCAAAGCATCTTTTTCTTTTTCAAAAGGGGGCTCAACCGATGCCAGTCAAGTGGGGTGTGTGTGGCCCAGTTAGTGGAAACGAGGGAGACTGTGGTTGGAGTCCCCTCGCTGTGTTTCTAAAAGAACCAAGATGAACAAGTCATGGCTCTCAGAGGACTTTTCTTCCCCTGGGTCAGCCAGGGGACGGGAAAGGCACGCGTATTTTTGAGAGTGCTTCATGCAAAGCATTTTTTTCTTTTTCAAAAGGGGGCTCAACCGATGCCAGTCAAGTGGGGTGTGTGTGGCCCAGTTAGTGGAAACGAGAGAGACTGTGGTTGGAGTCCCCTTACTGTGTTTTACATGCTTTTAGAAGGGCATGACATGGCTTAGAGGTTGACTTTCAGCATCTGGAAACTGTTGGCTACCAAAATGCTGCCTTTCCAACCTTTTTAACCGAGGATTTTCGAGACCTTATGCCCATCGCAGTGCCCCAAGAGCCGATGCCCAGGCGCCACTCCTTCTCCAACAAAGGCGTGCACGCGCTACACCAGCATGTCGCACTAAACATCACTGATTCCTTGAGAAACTCTGTGTGACAGGGTGCATTTCCCCACAGATAATTGGCCCAGTAAGCATGGACAGGGGCGTTACATGTCGCTGACTGGGCAATGGGTTACTGTGGGGAGAGATGGAGAAGGGTCTGCTGTACAAGTCTTGCCGTCCCCACGAGTTGTTTCAATCCTTCTTCTGCCTCTTCAACCTCGTGTGGGTCCTCCACCTTGGCGCAAACCCTGTGTGGTCAGGCCACCCTTCCTTGTAACTGCGCACAAGGACTACCACACACCTCCTTACTATGCTGGCAGCAGAGCTCAATGCCATCAGGCGGTCAAAGGTTTACTTTGAAATATATGGGAAATGTGAGTCACACCGCTGAGAAGTTGTGGACGGTTAGCTCTGGAGACCGAGTTTCATCAATGGTTGTCTCCACTCAACCAGCAGCCAGGGAAGGCCGGGTGCGACAATGATGCAAACATGGGTGCGGCCCTTCGCTGTGACAATGTGACACACGTGACTTGTGTGGTTCACGTGTTGAACCTGGTTGTCCAGCAATTTTTAAAGCACTATCCTGGCCCACATGGCCTTCTGCAGAGAGCACGGTGTAACGCCTTCCTTGATCCACACACTCAGATGGGCTGTAAATGATAGGCTAGAGGGAAGCCACTCACCAAGCAGGACCCCTAGAACCCTGAAACCCTTTAACCCCTATACAGGGATTAGGAATTACACAGGGCCCAAGGTGATTAATACCTGTGGAAGGCTACAGTTCCAGAGAATAGTAGTCAGGCAGGGTCAAAACATTAATTGAGGAACAGGAACAGAATGGGACGGCCAGGACTTAATCAGAAAACAAGCAGAGGTGAAATGCGGATCGGCCAACAAGGTACATAAACAGCAAGCAGGAAAAGTAGTCAGGTAACAAGCACACAAAATCATAAAACTGAAATGGGGGTAAAAGCAGAGCTATGTCTGGCAGTGGTCTGGAAGGAGGCTGTGGACAAAAAAGCGCAAATAGGGTCTTACCCCGATATATGTGGGGTGGGGAAGGGGGAGTAAACTCACTCACCTGATGTAGTTGTGACAGTCACAACTACTATAAGTGCATGTAAAACAAGATCCACGGCTGCAGCCACCCAGTGGCAGACATCAGAGAGCAATAGAGAAGGGTGTTCAATTGCCGCGCCAACAGATCACTCATTCAGGTTAAAAATAACATCCTGGATGTTATTTTTAACCTGATGGTCCTGAGGAAGGGAGCAGGTGCTCCAGAAACGCGTAGACCTGTATGAAAATAAAGTGACATTGGTCTTCATCATCTGAATGAGTGATCTGTTGGCGCGGCAATTGAACACCCTTCTCTATTGCTCTCTGATGGCAGTGGTCTGCAGACAGGATGGGCATAAAAAAGGGTGTGGTGTCTTCCCATTGGTTGTAGCTGAATGATGGTATTTCATCTGTGAGATACCCACCAGCTACATTCAGCCAGAGATTCTGCATCTGTCAAGGTAATGCAGCCCAGTGGGTGAGCATAACCTGCGTCCACCTGCGCCGCTGGCATCGACTCCTCTCCCATCATCAGCACTATGCATGAAAGGAACACGTTGTCACCTGGCGACCGGAGTACAAATTGACGGAGCGGACTCCGTTGGTGACTTAACAGCCGTGTGTGGCAATGATGCAAACCTGGCTGCGGGCCATCATCAGGGCAATGTGACACACGTGCCTTGTATGGCTCACGTGTTGAACCTAATTCTCCAGCAATTTTTAAAACACCATCACGGCCTACATGGCCTTGTGCAGCGGGCACGCTCGCTATGTGCTCACTTCCATCGTGCGCACACAGCAGCTCAACAACTTTCGTCGCTACAGAAGTCTTTAGGTCTGGTGGTTAAACGCCTGAAATGCGATGTGCCCACACGCAGGAATTTGAATCTGCACATGTTGCAGCGTTTGTGGCAGCACCGCCAAACCCTGCTGCAATACGTTATGACATATAGCCTGGGATAACTTGATCCAGAGGTGGTGCAGATCACGCTGCTGGAGTGGAGTGGTGTCAGATCAAGGACCTATGCACCCTGCTACACAGTTTACAAATGTCGACGAAGATGTTTAGCACTGGCAATGTCATTCTCAGCGTGACAATTCTGGTCATCTACATGATGGAGCACACTGTAATTATTATTCGGAGTCAGGTGTTGGGACAAGAGGAAGGGGAGGAAGTACAGGAGGAGTCATATGCGGAAGGGATAACAAGATCTACGAGGTCCAGATAGTCAGCGGCACCTATGCGGCAGTCATGGTGAGGGAGAGGGATTAACAAGGGCGCATAGTATCAGCAAAAAGTGTTGAGGACGGTGCAGGAGCCCATGAAGAAATGGAGGACGAACTGGCGATGGGCATGGAAGACTCAGCAGATGAGTGAAAGCTTGCTCACATTTCGGTTGTGCGAGGTTGTGGGGAGAGGGCAGAGGAAGGAGGCACGATTCTCACCTCTCTGCCACCAACACACCAAGGACTTGGTCCTCCTGGATGCACAAGACACATGAGCGCCTTCTTGCTGCACTACCTACAACATGACACTCGGATTGTACGAATTCGAAGTAATCCTGACTACTGGGTTTCCACACTGTTAGATCCCGGGTACAAGACAAAATTTGGCGAAATAATTCCTGCCATAGAAATGGACGCACGTATACAGGAGTATCTGCAGAATGTGGTACGCAATCTTAGATCTGCTTTTCCACTAAACACCAGTGCTGCACAGAGTGAATCTCAACGCTTTGTCATGGATAGGAGGAAATGGTCTTTTACTTGTCCACATCTGAGGGACCGAGGGCTGGCTGCTGTGCTGAGATGGCGTTGAGTACGGTGTCCCTGCAGAGTTGCACTTTTGGTCATATACCAAAATGAGTTGAAAAAGGACAGATGCTGGTGGAAAGGGGAACAGGTGTGTTGGAAAGGGGAAAAAAGTTTTGGTCCGTGGATTTGGTGGTTAAGCAACAGTAACATTTGCTGAAGAAACACCATCTGTTACAGTGGGACTGGCAGATTTGGATAAAGTGGTATATACTATGTTACCGCTATATAACGAAAATAAATAAGAAAAGAAAGAGAAAGGTATATATCCCCATCAGCAGTCAGTGTCCACCATGCTCCCAGTTGGAAAAGGAGAGGTTGGCAACTGGAAGGTTTGGTGGAGGATACAGAGCTGTGTGGCTATGAAACTAATAGTAGCCTGAACCGAGTTAGACGCCATTCGGATCTGGAGACTGGGAGCCCTGTTAGCGTCACAGGGTCCACATGCCCACCCAGCCCAGGAACTCCCTGTTAACAACACAGGGGCCATTGAGTACGCTGACCGTGTGCGTAGGGGCACACCTGTGGACAGCAGGCGCATCAGCAGCAGCAGGCCTGTTAATGCCACTGGGCTGCACAAGCAGGACTGGTAGGACAGGAGCTGGTCTTAACCGTTCTGCGTTACCAACTGTGGTGGTGGCCTGCATCGACACCCTATCCCTGCCTACCTCTGGCCTAAATCCGCAATGGGTTCAACACATGTAGGTGTGCTCTTTCGGAGCATAATAGAAGACTGCGCACCTCCTTGTTGGCTCCAGCCCCTTTTATAACCTGGGTCCGCCCCAAACCAGGGTGAACCACAATGCACCTCCTGGAGACAAAAGTAGAGTGACACGTCATGAGTGGCATAACTAGCGTCCTATTTGGAACCGCAACTTCAATGATGACCTCATGGCTGCCATGACCCAAACACCTCACCAGTCATCGTCTGACCATCAATAATGCGGTGACAAGTCATAGGGGTGGGCCTCTGCAAGTCATTTGGGAGGACACCTGATGCCCTGTGGTCTATATGGGACCCCCACATCAGGGGCAGGGCCAAAGAGTTCATTACCGGACATAGTCTCTGATGCAGTAAGTGCCTGAGCATGCTCAGTAGCATGAAATACAGTCTCTGAAAAAAGACTATCAGCTTTAGCATGGTGTCTAGGCACAAAACAGGACTTAGACCCGGCACGGAATGCAAGTACCTGTTCAAAGAGGCTTTTCACACTTAGTGTGGGAGCATGCGCTGTATCCCGAAATGAAGACTTAGCGTCAGGAATGGCACAGTCAGGCTGAGCATACTCACTAGGCGAAACACTGTAATTAGGCTGCAGCTGGGGTAAATCGGCACACGCATGCGCACTAGCTGCCTCTCCACACTTAGACGTGGAGGAGAAATTGCTCTTGGAGATGCTGTCTATGAACAGAAGGAAAAGCTAAAGGAAGCCTGACTTTCTATCCCTCCGAATTATCAAATGCAGCAATGAATTCCCTGAGTTTGCTATAACATTAGTGTAGCAAAATGTGCATGAGGGTGTCATGTAGAGGTGCTATAAATAGCTTGGCACCAGTGGGGCACTAATGGAATACAACAGCCAGTTCTATGATGCCACTAAATGGCAGTATTTTTTGCTATCATTATAGCTTATTAAAAACAGAGCAGGAGGGTGTCATGCAGAGGTGATAGAAATAGCTTGGCACCAGTGGGGCACTAATGGAATACAACAGCCAGTTCTATGATGCCACTAAATGGCAGCATTTTTTGCTATCATTATAGCTCATTAAAAACAGAGCAGGAGGGTGTCATGCAGAGGTGCTGCACATAGATTTGCACCAGTGGGGCACTAATGGAGTACAACAGCCACTTCTTGTATGCCACTAGGTACACTGAGTGTTTGCTAGTATAATGGCTTAGTAACAATGAGTTTGAGTGTGCAATGCAGGCAGAGGTGCTGCAAATATCATTGCAATAGTGTGACTAGACAAAAGTACAAGAGCCACGTTTAGGATGCCACTAGGTACACTGACTGTTTGCTAGTATAATGGCTTAGTTAAAAATAGTTGGAGTGTGCAATGCAGGCAGACGTGCTGCAAATATCTTTCCACTAGTTTGACTACACAAAAGTACAATAGCCACGTTTAGGATGCCACTAGGTACACTGACTGTTTGCTAGTATAATGGCTTAGTTAAAAAGAGTTGGAGTGTGCAATGCAGGCAGACATGCTGCAAATATCTTTCCACTAGTTTGACTACACAAAAGTACAATAGCCACGTTTAGGATGCCACTAGGTACACTGACTGTTTGCTAGTATAATGGCTTAGTTAAAAAGAGTTGGAGTGTGCAATGCAGGCAGACGTGCTGCAAATATCTTTCCACTAGTTTGACTACACAAAAGTACAATAGTCACGTTTAGGATGCCACTAGGTACACTGACTGTTTGCTAGTATAATGGCTTAGTTAAAAAGAGTTGGAGTGTGCAATGCAGGCAGATGTGCTGCAAATATCTTTCCACTAGTTTGACTACACAAAAGTCCAATAGCCACGTTTAGGATGCCACTAGGTACACTGACTGTTTGCTAGTATAATGGCTTAGTTAAAAAGAGTTGGAGTGTGCAATGCAGGCAGACATGCTGCAAATATCTTTCCACTAGTTTGACTACACAAAAGTCCAATAGCCACGTTTAGGATGCCACTAGGTACACTGACTGTTTGCTAGTATAATGGCTTAGTTAAAAAGAGTTGGAGTGTGCAATGCAGGCAGACATGCTGCAAATATCTTTCCACTAGTTTGACTACACAAAAGTCCAATAGCCACGTTTAGGATGCCACTAGGTACACTGACTGTTTGCTAGTATAATGGCTTAGTTAAAAAGAGTTGGAGTGTGCAATGCAGGCAGACATGCTGCAAATATCTTTCCACTAGTTTGACTACACAAAAGTACAATAGCCACGTTTAGGATACCACTAGGTACACTGACTGTTTGCTAGTATAATGGCTTAGTTAAAAAGAGTTGGAGTGTGCAATGCAGGCAGACATGCTGCAAATATCTTTCCACTAGTTTGACTACACAAAAGTCCAATAGCCACGTTTAGGATGCCACTAGGTACACTGACTGTTTGCTAGTATAATGGCTTAGTTAAAAAGAGTTGGAGTGTGCAATGCAGGCAGACATGCTGCAAATATCTTTCCACTAGTTTGACTACACAAAAGTACAATAGCCACGTTTAGGATACCACTAGGTACACTGACTGTTTGCTAGTATAATGGCTTAGTTAAAAAGAGTTGGAGTGTGCAATGCAGGCAGACATGCTGCAAATATCTTTCCACTAGTTTGACTACACAAAAGTACAATAGCCACGTTTAGGATGCCACTAGGTACACTGACTGTTTGCTAGTATAATGGCTTAGTTAAAAAGAGTTGGAGTGTGCAATGCAGGCAGACATGCTGCAAATATCTTTCCACTAGTTTGACTACACAAAAGTCCAATAGCCACGTTTAGGATGCCATTAGGTACACTGACTGTTTGCTAGTATAATGGCTTAGTTAAAAAGAGTTGGAGTGTGCAATGCAGGCAGACATGCTGCAAATATCTTTCCACTAGTTTGACTACACAAAAGTCCAATAGCCACGTTTAGGATGTCACTAAGTACACTGACTGTTTGCTAGTATAATGGCTTAGTTAAAAAGAGTTGGAGTGTGCAATGCAGGCAGACATGCTGCAAATATCTTTCCACTAGTTTGACTACACAAAAGTACAATAGCCACGTTTAGGATGCCACTAGGTACACTGACTCTTTGCTAGTATAATGGCTTAGTTAAAAAGAGTTGGAGTGTGCAATGCAGGCAGACATGCTGCAAATATCTTTCCACTAGTTTGACTACACAAAAGTACAATAGCCACGTTTAGGATGCCACTAGGTACACTGACTGTTTGCTAGTATATTGGCTTAGTTAAAAAGAGTTGGAGTGTGCAATGCAGGCAGACGTGCTGCAAATATCTTTCCACTAGTTTGACTACACAAAAGTACAATAGCCACGTTTAGGATGCCACTAGGTACACTGACTGTTTGCTAGTATAATGGCTTAGTTAAAAAGAGTTGGAGTGTGCAATGCAGGCAGACATGCTGCAAATATCTTTCCACTAGTTTGACTACACAAAAGTACAATAGCCACGTTTAGGATGCCACAAGGTACACTGACTGTTTGCTAGTATAATGGCTTAGTTAAAAAGAGTTGGAGTGTGCAATGCAGGCAGACGTGCTGCAAATATCTTTCCACTAGTTTGACTACACAAAAGTACAATAGCCACGTTTAGAATGCCACTAGGTACAGTGACTGTTTGCTAGTATAATGGCTTAGTTAAAAAGAGTTGGAGTGTGCAATGCAGGCAGACGTGCTGCAAATATCTTTCCACTAGTTTGACTACACAAAAGTACAATAGCCACGTTTAGGATGCCACTAGGTACACTGACTGTTTGCTAGTATAATGGCTTAGTTAAAAAGAGTTGGAGTGTGCAATGCAGGCAGACATGCTGCAAATATCTTTCCACTAGTTTGACTACACAAAAGTCCAATAGCCACGTTTAGTATGCCACTAGGTACACTGACTGTTTGCTAGTATAATGGCTTAGTTAAAAAGAGTTGGAGTGTGCAATGCAGGCAGACATGCTGCAAATATCTTTCCACTAGTTTGACTACACAAAAGTACAATAGCCACGTTTAGGATGCCACTAAGTACACTGACTGTTTGCTAGTATAATGGCTTAGTTAAAAAAAGTTGGAGTGTGCAATGCAGGCAGACATGCTGCAAATATCTTTCCACTAGTTTGACTACACAAAAGTACAATAGCCACGTTTAGGATGCCACTAGGTACACTGACTGTTTGCTAGTATAATGGCTTAGTTAAAAAGAGTTGGAGTGTGCAATGCAGGCAGACGTGCTGCAAATATCTTTCCACTAGTTTGACTACACAAAAGTCCAATAGCCACGTTTAGGATGCCACTAGGTACACTGACTGTTTGCTAGTATAATGGCTTAGTTAAAAAGAGTTGGAGTGTGCAATGCAGGCAGACATGCTGCAAATATCTTTCCACTAGTTTGACTACACAAAAGTCCAATAGCCACGTTTAGGATGCCACTAGGTACACTGACTGTTTGCTAGTATAATGGCTTAGTTAAAAAGAGTTGGAGTGTGCAATGCAGGCAGACATGCTGCAAATATCTTTCAACTAGTTTGACTACACAAAAGTACAATAGCCACGTTTAGGATGCCACTAGGTACACTGACTGTTTGCTAGTATAATGGCTTAGTTAAAAAGAGTTGGAGTGTGCAATGCAGGCAGACATGCTGCAAATATCTTTCCACTAGTTTGACTACACAAAAGTACAATAGCCACGTTTAGGATGCCACTAGGTACACTGACTGTTTGCTAGTATAATGGCTTAGTTAAAAAGAGTTGGAGTGTGCAATGCAGGCAGACATGCTGCAAATATCTTTCCACTAGTTTGACTACACAAAAGTACAATAGCCACGTTTAGGATGCCACTAGGTACACTGACTGTTTGCTAGTATAATGGCTTAGTTAAAAAGAGTTGGAGTGTGCAATGCAGGCAGACGTGCTGCAAATATCTTTCCACTAGTTTGACTACACAAAAGTACAATAGCCACGTTTAGGATGCCACTAGGTACACTGACTGTTTGCTAGTGTTGTAGCTGTTCTGTTTTGTCACAAGTCAGCTTATGGGATCACCAGTGAGGTCTTCTCAATTAGGCCTCTTCAGACCTAATCAAGATCGAGCGCTCGGAGAAAAAGACCAGCATCCATGTGGGCATGATCAATTTTCTGTTTATTTAACCAAAGTACACTTTATTTATACCATTTACAGATCAATGTGATATTGCAAATAAGGCTTCTAAGCTGGACTTTACAAGTTGCTCATATGACCTTTAAGTTTTAGCAAAGCAAAAATGTAGAGTCATGCATATGAGATAAGAAGAAGATAAGAAGAACATTTAGAGACAAAATAATCCTTGAGCATGTCTCTTATTCCGAAGGCTCCATAATGACTATGAACTACCACCAGATATACTTACTAATAACAATAAAATATCTTTAATGAAGAAATATAGAAACTATTAACCCTTCTATATCAATTTCCCCCTTTTGTAAATGGTATAACCTTCACTACAGGGTCAGTAGGCGTCCAAACAGGAGCTGCTGGCTCATGGGCCTAGTACCCATGAGGGGTCTTCCTACCACTTCACCCATCCACCCTCAGTGTGGACACCTACTCCCCGTCAGTAGAGGCCATTTGGGGTCCGTAGTAAACTACAGAGGGTTCAATACTGAAACTCTTAGAAACTCGTAGAACATACATTATTCAGTAGTTTAGCTAACGCATATATCAATGCTTTTACAGCTATATAAAGCAATAGACAGAATAACAATATTTGCATACAGGACTGTATAATGCCAGAAACCCAACCTGCTAGGCCCTTAAACCAATTAGCTGGATTCATAAAAGAAAATGTATTTCCTCACCAGGAGTCTTCGCTGGAGTCATCCATATATATACATATATACATATAATAGGAGAACAGACAAAAACTGGTGACCATGTATGTAGATACACACATAGACACAAACACACGGAAACAATCATTGTCCTTTCCACAGATAGCAACATCATTATATTGAATACTGAACCATAATCCATCGTAGGTAATGGGGCCTGAATGAGGGATCTTAGTCTTTACTTTGGTAACTGCACCCTCAATGTCCGGATTGTATTCCATCCACCACGACTGTCGCCTAGGCTGTGTGATATTTAGCTGGAACCAGGGATTAGTGACCTTTCCAGCTATAGTCAAGGTGGCAAATACATCTTTTCACCAGAATATCGATAGAGTCCAGGTTTAATTGTGTATACAGTCTGATATCAACACCTCCTGTGGTTCCAGAGGTAAGGCTAAATATGGCATAGTCTTTGAAGAAATAGGACTGTGTGTGCAGATCCAACAGTCTTTTGGCTTTTCTCCTTCCATGTCCTCAGTAAGAGAAATATGGTGGCGAATGAGTTTATTATCCCAGTCCGTATTTAAAAGTTCGCTCAGTGTCTTTGTTTGGTGCAGCAACCCTGCTACACCTAGCAGGATAATTAGCAAGACTGTCATTCTGCCGGTGGAGTGACCTCTTTACAGTGACTGGCGTGGATCCAGGTGGGCTTTCCCTCAAGTTTCACTGAGGTGGATGTGGTCAGCTGGACTTGGAATGGGCCATCAAAGCGTGGATCTAGGCTCTTTCTCACGTGTCTGCGCACGACCACCCAATCACCTGGATTCAGCTGATGCACATCTGCACTTGCATTGGGATCTGGAATGGATGAAAAGACATGTTTATGCACCACATTAAGTCTTTCCTGTAAGGCCTGGACGTAGGCTGTCATAGTGCCGTGTTGCATCTGTAACACTTGTGGAAAGTAGAGACCTGTTTTTGGGGCACTACCAAACAGGACTTCAAAAGGAGACAAGCCTGTCTTTCTATATGGAGTGTGTCTGACTGAAAAGAGTGCCAGGGATAAGCACTCTACCCAATTCTTTCCTGTCTCTGCCATGGCCTTTTGAATTTTTAGTTTAAGTGTCCCGTTTAATCTCTCTACTTTTCCACTGCTCTGTGGATGATAAGGGGTATGGACGCCTGCTCTATTCCCAGGGCCTGCATAATGTCCCTCATTATTTCTCCAGTGAAGTGTGTACCCCTGTCACTTTCTATGGCTTCTGGGATGCCATACCGACAGACTAGTTCCTCCATCAGTTTTTCTGCAGTTGTTTTATCATTTGCACATTTTACTGGATAGGCCTCAACCCATCCTGAGAAGAGATCTACACATACCAGGACGTATTCATACACTCCTACCTTGGGTAGTTGTATGTAGTCTATTTGCAGTCGTTGACACGGTAGAGCGGTCTGGGTGTTGCTTTCTTAGGGACTTTTACTGTTTTACCTGGGTTGTGTTGTGCGCAGATAATGCAGGATTGTACGTGTTTGGAGGCTACGTAACTGAAGCCAGGAGCGATCCAGAAGGCATTCACCTGGTTACACATGTGACTTTTTGAGGCGTGAGTGGGGCCATGTGTTGCTTGTGCCATGATAGGGAACAGGGACCTTGGTAAACACAACCTATCCTTACTTTCCCATACTCCATTCGAGTTCAGCCCAGCTCCCATTTTCCCCAGTGTTCCTTCTCTGTTTGGGCAGCCTGATGCTGGAGGGATTTCAGGACATCCAGACTCACTGTGGCTGGGACTTGCTGGCTCCCTGCCACTATCCTCTGATCCCTAGGCCTCTTTGCCGCTGCTTTCGCAGCTGCATCCGCCCTTCTATTGCCCGCTACCTCCAGTGAGTCACCTTTTGTGTGTGCTTTCACCTTAATGATGCCAACCTGGACTGGTAACATTAGTGCCTCCATTAACCGGTTTACCAATTCTGCATTTTTTTTTTTTAATAGGCTTACCAGCTGACGTAAGAAAAGCTCTACTTCTCCAGATAGGGCCAAAATCATGACAGATCCCAAATCCATAATTTGAGTCTGAATAAACATTAATTTTCCTACCTGATCCCGCTCTACACGCCTCAATGAGCGCTGTTAGCTCCGCCTCCTGCGCGGACATGTGCGGCGGGAGTGGTTCAGCTCGGATTACCTCATGTGAGGATACTACAGCATATCCAGTGTAGAATCTCCCATCCAGGTGGTATCTGGAGCCATCTACAAAAAAACTCAAAATCTGCATTAGTAATAGGTGTATCATAGACATGTGGAAAACCTGCTGTCTCCTGACTCATCAGCTCTATGCAGCCATGCTCGTGCGTCATGTCAAAGTATTCATCCTCACTTGCTACCATTGTCACCAATTCCCCCTTTTCTGAATCTACTGGCAAAAGGGTGGCTGGATTCAGAACATTACACCTCTTGAGGGTGACATACTCAGGAATCAGAAGGGCACATTCAAGTCTGAGCTGTCTGGCTATAGACAGGTGTTTCGGTTGGACTTGCACAAGTATAGCATGAATGTCATGCGGGGAGTAAATTGCTAAGGGAAATGTCAATGTGATCTCGCAAGCCTTCCCTAGCAGTACTGCAGCAGCCGCTACAGCATGGACACACGTGGGAGACCCTCTGACAACTGGGTCCAATCGCGCTGAGTAGTAAGCTATTGGTCTTTGTTTGTCACCATGTTGCTGTGTGAGGACGGCTGTCACATGCCCTCCCTGTTCTGTGCAAAACAAGAAAAATGGTTGATCGTAATTTGGAATACCCAGGGCCGGGGCAGATACAATGAGTAGTTTAAGGGAATGAAAGGAATCAATAGCTTCCTGAGTGAGGTCAAAGGGGTCAGATGACAGACAATCATAGAGGGGTTGCATCATTTGCGAGGCAGACCTTATCCAAGGCCTGCAGTATGACACTAAGCCCAAAAAGGTGCGCAGTTGCCGGTGGGACCTGGGTAAGGAGAGATTTTGGACTGCTTGTTTTCTCTCCTCAGTCAGGTGTCTCGTACCTTCAGATACAGTGACCCAAAAATGTTACCTTTTGCTTACAGTACTGTAATTTTTCACGTGAAACTTTGCAACCATTCTCTGCCAGAAAACACAGCAAAGAAATTGTGGCTTCTCTGCAGGACGTCTGGTCTGGACAGCAGAGCAAAAGGTCATCCACGTACTGCAATAGCGTAACCTGTGGATGAGGCGGTTGCCACCGCTCCAGAATTCCTGCCATAGCTGTAGAATAAATGGTAGGTGAATTCATTCCTCCTTGTGGGAGGACTGTCCACATGTACTGTTTCCCCTCATGTGTGAAGGCAAAAAGATACTGACAGTCAGGGGGTAGAGGCACAGAGAAAAAGGCATTTGCCAAATTAATTACTGTAAAACATTTGGAGGTCCCTGGGATTTGTGACAGTAAGGTATGTGGGTTTGGAACAATTGGTGTTACACTCTCAGTGACAGCATTGACAGCTCTCAAATCATGCACCATTCTGTACGTGTCAGGGGAACCTTTGGGCCCTTTTTTTTCTTGATTGGATACAAGGGAGTGTTACAGGGGGGGGACCTTTGTACTAGAGCCCCTGCTTGCACGTATTCTCTGGTCAGGGCCATTGATTTGGCTGGGCTTAAGGGATACTGTTTTATCAAGGGAATTTCAAACACCAATCCCTCCAGTCACTTCGTGGTCACCAGTTTCCTAGGCCAGAGGCAAAGGAGGAGGGAAGGAAGGGGGAGAGTCAGTCTGCTCCCTCTCCTATTTGGGGTTTTTGCACTGTCTGGCGTAATGTCCATTCTGTCCACAATTCCAGCACTGTACGGTCGCTAGGTCACCTGGTGCCCTCCCTCTCTGCTTCCACTGTCTTCCTTGTGCTCTAGCATACATAACTGGTCGCTTGCATTTTGTCAGTTCAACCCCCTTAGCTACTTGCAGAAGGTCTGTTGGGTCCATGTTTCTCCACTCAGGTCTGGCTGTCTGTGCTGCTTCTCGTAAAACCTTATTCATACCGTTAACGAATATACTCATCAGTATTTTGTCATTAAGGGAGGTTCTGACTTTGTACCCCACGTCTGCCCACTTCAGCTGTAACCTCCAAAAGTATGTCTCTATACTCTCCCCTTCCTGCTGTATTACGTCAGTCAGGGAAAGAGGGAAAGGTTGGTCTTCAGGGTCAGATAACTGTTTTCTTTCCTCACCGTCAGAGTAATGTCCAGCTTCCTCCCCAAAACTCAATTCCTTCACTACCTCTGTCTCAGTGTCAGCGTCCTCTGTCAGCACACGTGATCTGGTTCGAACAGGATTTAGTGCAATCTGCTTAGGGCGAGTAACATTACACGTAGCACAAGTACCTCTCCAGTCTGGGTTTTTCTGACTACAATGTTTACAAGTCCATTCATCTGGTCTGGGTTTCTGATCATGTGAAGGGGGGGCGGTAGCAGTCACAGTTTTTGCTCTTGGTGCATTAAAACATTTATAATACACTTTACATAACAATAATATAATAATACATCCCACTGTTATTTCTTTACATCCACAATGCTGCACCTCTTCCCTGAATCTGTGCCATTTCTCAACATACAAATACCCACACTCTGGCATGTCTGCCTTTCTGAGTATCGGTCTGACATTTTTCACTGCTTCCTTGACTTTCCTTTCTTGCACTATCTGTTTGGCTGTTTTGGATCCTGCTGGAGCCCCACACTGCACACTGAACAAGTTGCCCATGGCTTCAACTTATTCCCACACAGCCCACCTTTCTGCAAATGCCCTCTCAGTGTCCCTGAACCTTGTTAACAGGCCACACGTCTCCTGGCAAGTCAGAATGGGCTCTCAAGTGGTAGCAAGAAGGCTCAATCAGCATTCACTCTCACCTGCTACACTTGTAGGGCGTATTGGGAAGGGTTAAAAACCTCTCTCACCCAATAGACCAGATGACTAAAGCAGGAAGGACCAGGTGTGATAGTCCTCTCACCTGCTAGACCACCTCCATGTAAGTGGGAAGGCTACAATGCTCTCTAACCCACTTCTTCAAACCTGATGTGCAGTTGGGTACTTCATGCTGGTCCTTTACAGAGTATTCCAGCAACGAACGTAAGAGTTAAACCAAAACAATTAACACAGCTGACTTCTCACAGAGGGCAGAAAATCGCGCAGCTGTTCACTTGACCCCTCCCAAAAGAATGTCAGCCAGCGCACAGTTTGTTTAGCAAGAGTGTTATCTCGTCCGGATTCAGCTTCCCAAAACACAATCCTAATACCCACTGGTATAATACACAATCCCTGCAGAAAATTGAGACTACTTATATACCTTCACAGCACTAATATTCTATTTTACTATAAAACCTTCATCCCCATTTTGAGGGGAAGAAACACACAATATCTCACTATAAGGACAGATCCCAGGACAACTTGTCCTACTCATTCATTGATTCCAGAAGCATATGTAACAATACACCTTCCAAGGATCAGTTAACCTCACATGCAAATAAAATTATCTAAACCGCTCTTGACACTGATGGGAAAACATACATATGTCAGGTATCCACTCAAATACTCTATATGGCTATGCCCTGTGACATTTCACAACCGGAACATCTTTTCACAGTCCACAGTATGACCTATAACCATTAGACTTATACATACATATTATTTCACCAAGTCTCTTATCTCAATTACTTGTCACTTTGTTATTCAGAGGCTTCTCATCAATATACAACAACCTATTGCCTGCCTACTTTATCTAGGCATTAATATTAAACCACTTATGAACACATATCCCTAGACCAGTGTATTGCCCATCAAAGATGCAAAGATGACCAAAGCAAAACACAAAACACAGCAACACAGCAAATGTAATTATACAGAGACTGTCCCAAATTCCGTGCTATGCAATCTATGCAATCAGTTAATGGACGGACAACAGATTATCTTATTACTCTATATTTCAACTCTCATTCAGACATGCATGAAAAAACAATACTCACTGGTGATGCCAGAGTTCTTGAACCGTGTGTACAGCCTTACCCAGAATATTCGGGAAATCAGAGAGAGTGAAATGAAGTGTAAGAATAAAGCTTCTCACCTTGCTGCAGCTGAAATTTCACTGTCTCAAGAGTCCCCAAAACTTCTTCCGAATAGGCTGGTTGGCCACGGCTCCACGTTGGGCACCAAAAACTGTTGTAGCTGTTCTGTTTTGTCACAAGTCAGCTTATGGGATCACCAGTGAGGTCTTCTCAATTAGGCCTCTTCAGACCTAATCAAGATCGAGCGCTCGGAGAAAAAGACCAGCATCCATGTGGGCATGATCAATTTTCTGTTTATTTAACCAAAGTACACTTTATTTATACCATTTACAGATCAATGTGATATTGCAAATAAGGCTTCTAAGCTGGACTTTACATGTTGCTCATATGACCTTTAAGTTTTAGCAAAGCAAAAATGTAGAGTCATGCATATGAGATAAGAAGAAGATAAGAAGAACATTTAGAGACAAAATAATCCTTGAGCATGTCTCTTATTCCGAAGGCTCCATAATGACTATGAACTACCACCAGATATACTTACTAATAACAATAAAATATCTTTAATGAAGAAATATAGAAACTATTAACCCTTCTATATCACTAGTATAATGGCTTAGTTAAAAAAAGTTTGAGTGTGCAATGCAGGCAGACGTGCTGCAAATATCTTTGCACTAGTTTGACTACACAAAAGTATAATAGCCACGTTTAGGATGCCACTAGGTACACTGACTGATTGCTAGTATAATGGCTTAGTTAAAAAGAGTTGGAGTGTGCAATGCAGACAGACATGCTGCAAATATCTTTCCACTAGTTTGACTACACAAAAGTACAATAGCCACGTTTAGGATGCCACTAGGTACACTGACTGTTTGCTAGTATAATGGCTTAGTTAAAAAGAGTTGGAGTGTGCAATGCAGGCAGACGTGCTGCAAATATCTTTCCACTAGTTTGACTACACAAAAGTACAATAGCCACGTTTAGGATGCCACTAGGTACACTGACTGTTTGCTAGTGTTGTAGCTGTTCTGTTTTGTCACAAGTCAGCTTATGGGATCACCAGTGAGGTCTTCTCAATTAGGCCTCTTCAGACCTAATCAAGATCGAGCGCTCGGAGAAAAAGACCAGCATCCATGTGGGCATGATCAATTTTCTGTTTATTTAACCAAAGTACACTTTATTTATACCATTTACAGATCAATGTGATATTGCAAATAAGGCTTCTAAGCTGGACTTTACAAGTTGCTCATATGACCTTTAAGTTTTAGCAAAGCAAAAATGTAGAGTCATGCATATGAGATAAGAAGAAGATAAGAAGAACATTTAGAGACAAAATAATCCTTGAGCATGTCTCTTATTCCGAAGGCTCCATAATGACTATGAACTACCACCAGATATACTTACTAATAACAATAAAATATCTTTAATGAAGAAATATAGAAACTATTAACCCTTCTATATCAATTTCCCCCTTTTGTAAATGGTATAACCTTCACTACAGGGTCAGTAGGCGTCCAAACAGGAGCTGCTGGCTCATGGGCCTAGTACCCATGAGGGGTCTTCCTACCACTTCACCCATCCACCCTCAGTGTGGACACCTACTCCCCGTCAGTAGAGGCCATTTGGGGTCCGTAGTAAACTACAGAGGGTTCAATACTGAAACTCTTAGAAACTCGTAGAACATACATTATTCAGTAGTTTAGCTAACGCATATATCAATGCTTTTACAGCTATATAAAGCAATAGACAGAATAACAATATTTGCATACAGGACTGTATAATGCCAGAAACCCAACCTGCTAGGCCCTTAAACCAATTAGCTGGATTCATAAAAGAAAATGTATTTCCTCACCAGGAGTCTTCGCTGGAGTCATCCATATATATACATATATACATATAATAGGAGAACAGACAAAAACTGGTGACCATGTATGTAGATACACACATAGACACAAACACACGGAAACAATCATTGTCCTTTCCACAGATAGCAACATCATTATATTGAATACTGAACCATAATCCATCGTAGGTAATGGGGCCTGAATGAGGGATCTTAGTCTTTACTTTGGTAACTGCACCCTCAATGTCCGGATTGTATTCCATCCACCACGACTGTCGCCTAGGCTGTGTGATATTTAGCTGGAACCAGGGATTAGTGACCTTTCCAGCTATAGTCAAGGTGGCAAATACATCTTTTCACCAGAATATCGATAGAGTCCAGGTTTAATTGTGTATACAGTCTGATATCAACACCTCCTGTGGTTCCAGAGGTAAGGCTAAATATGGCATAGTCTTTGAAGAAATAGGACTGTGTGTGCAGATCCAACAGTCTTTTGGCTTTTCTCCTTCCATGTCCTCAGTAAGAGAAATATGGTGGCGAATGAGTTTATTATCCCAGTCCGTATTTAAAAGTTCGCTCAGTGTCTTTGTTTGGTGCAGCAACCCTGCTACACCTAGCAGGATAATTAGCAAGACTGTCATTCTGCCGGTGGAGTGACCTCTTTACAGTGACTGGCGTGGATCCAGGTGGGCTTTCCCTCAAGTTTCACTGAGGTGGATGTGGTCAGCTGGACTTGGAATGGGCCATCAAAGCGTGGATCTAGGCTCTTTCTCACGTGTCTGCGCACGACCACCCAATCACCTGGATTCAGCTGATGCACATCTGCACTTGCATTGGGATCTGGAATGGATGAAAAGACATGTTTATGCACCACATTAAGTCTTTCCTGTAAGGCCTGGACGTAGGCTGTCATAGTGCCGTGTTGCATCTGTAACACTTGTGGAAAGTAGAGACCTGTTTTTGGGGCACTACCAAACAGGACTTCAAAAGGAGACAAGCCTGTCTTTCTATATGGAGTGTGTCTGACTGAAAAGAGTGCCAGGGATAAGCACTCTACCCAATTCTTTCCTGTCTCTGCCATGGCCTTTTGAATTTTTAGTTTAAGTGTCCCGTTTAATCTCTCTACTTTTCCACTGCTCTGTGGATGATAAGGGGTATGGACGCCTGCTCTATTCCCAGGGCCTGCATAATGTCCCTCATTATTTCTCCAGTGAAGTGTGTACCCCTGTCACTTTCTATGGCTTCTGGGATGCCATACCGACAGACTAGTTCCTCCATCAGTTTTTCTGCAGTTGTTTTATCATTTGCACATTTTACTGGATAGGCCTCAACCCATCCTGAGAAGAGATCTACACATACCAGGACGTATTCATACACTCCTACCTTGGGTAGTTGTATGTAGTCTATTTGCAGTCGTTGACACGGTAGAGCGGTCTGGGTGTTGCTTTCTTAGGGACTTTTACTGTTTTACCTGGGTTGTGTTGTGCGCAGATAATGCAGGATTGTACGTGTTTGGAGGCTACGTAACTGAAGCCAGGAGCGATCCAGAAGGCATTCACCTGGTTACACATGTGACTTTTTGAGGCGTGAGTGGGGCCATGTGTTGCTTGTGCCATGATAGGGAACAGGGACCTTGGTAAACACAACCTATCCTTACTTTCCCATACTCCATTCGAGTTCAGCCCAGCTCCCATTTTCCCCAGTGTTCCTTCTCTGTTTGGGCAGCCTGATGCTGGAGGGATTTCAGGACATCCAGACTCACTGTGGCTGGGACTTGCTGGCTCCCTGCCACTATCCTCTGATCCCTAGGCCTCTTTGCCGCTGCTTTCGCAGCTGCATCCGCCCTTCTATTGCCCGCTACCTCCAGTGAGTCACCTTTTGTGTGTGCTTTCACCTTAATGATGCCAACCTGGACTGGTAACATTAGTGCCTCCATTAACCGGTTTACCAATTCTGCATTTTTTTTTTTTAATAGGCTTACCAGCTGACGTAAGAAAAGCTCTACTTCTCCAGATAGGGCCAAAATCATGACAGATCCCAAATCCATAATTTGAGTCTGAATAAACATTAATTTTCCTACCTGATCCCGCTCTACACGCCTCAATGAGCGCTGTTAGCTCCGCCTCCTGCGCGGACATGTGCGGCGGGAGTGGTTCAGCTCGGATTACCTCATGTGAGGATACTACAGCATATCCAGTGTAGAATCTCCCATCCAGGTGGTATCTGGAGCCATCTACAAAAAAACTCAAAATCTGCATTAGTAATAGGTGTATCATAGACATGTGGAAAACCTGCTGTCTCCTGACTCATCAGCTCTATGCAGCCATGCTCGTGCGTCATGTCAAAGTATTCATCCTCACTTGCTACCATTGTCACCAATTCCCCCTTTTCTGAATCTACTGGCAAAAGGGTGGCTGGATTCAGAACATTACACCTCTTGAGGGTGACATACTCAGGAATCAGAAGGGCACATTCAAGTCTGAGCTGTCTGGCTATAGACAGGTGTTTCGGTTGGACTTGCACAAGTATAGCATGAATGTCATGCGGGGAGTAAATTGCTAAGGGAAATGTCAATGTGATCTCGCAAGCCTTCCCTAGCAGTACTGCAGCAGCCGCTACAGCATGGACACACGTGGGAGACCCTCTGACAACTGGGTCCAATCGCGCTGAGTAGTAAGCTATTGGTCTTTGTTTGTCACCATGTTGCTGTGTGAGGACGGCTGTCACATGCCCTCCCTGTTCTGTGCAAAACAAGAAAAATGGTTGATCGTAATTTGGAATACCCAGGGCCGGGGCAGATACAATGAGTAGTTTAAGGGAATGAAAGGAATCAATAGCTTCCTGAGTGAGGTCAAAGGGGTCAGATGACAGACAATCATAGAGGGGTTGCATCATTTGCGAGGCAGACCTTATCCAAGGCCTGCAGTATGACACTAAGCCCAAAAAGGTGCGCAGTTGCCGGTGGGACCTGGGTAAGGAGAGATTTTGGACTGCTTGTTTTCTCTCCTCAGTCAGGTGTCTCGTACCTTCAGATACAGTGACCCAAAAATGTTACCTTTTGCTTACAGTACTGTAATTTTTCACGTGAAACTTTGCAACCATTCTCTGCCAGAAAACACAGCAAAGAAATTGTGGCTTCTCTGCAGGACGTCTGGTCTGGACAGCAGAGCAAAAGGTCATCCACGTACTGCAATAGCGTAACCTGTGGATGAGGCGGTTGCCACCGCTCCAGAATTCCTGCCATAGCTGTAGAATAAATGGTAGGTGAATTCATTCCTCCTTGTGGGAGGACTGTCCACATGTACTGTTTCCCCTCATGTGTGAAGGCAAAAAGATACTGACAGTCAGGGGGTAGAGGCACAGAGAAAAAGGCATTTGCCAAATTAATTACTGTAAAACATTTGGAGGTCCCTGGGATTTGTGACAGTAAGGTATGTGGGTTTGGAACAATTGGTGTTACACTCTCAGTGACAGCATTGACAGCTCTCAAATCATGCACCATTCTGTACGTGTCAGGGGAACCTTTGGGCCCTTTTTTTTCTTGATTGGATACAAGGGAGTGTTACAGGGGGGGGACCTTTGTACTAGAGCCCCTGCTTGCACGTATTCTCTGGTCAGGGCCATTGATTTGGCTGGGCTTAAGGGATACTGTTTTATCAAGGGAATTTCAAACACCAATCCCTCCAGTCACTTCGTGGTCACCAGTTTCCTAGGCCAGAGGCAAAGGAGGAGGGAAGGAAGGGGGAGAGTCAGTCTGCTCCCTCTCCTATTTGGGGTTTTTGCACTGTCTGGCGTAATGTCCATTCTGTCCACAATTCCAGCACTGTACGGTCGCTAGGTCACCTGGTGCCCTCCCTCTCTGCTTCCACTGTCTTCCTTGTGCTCTAGCATACATAACTGGTCGCTTGCATTTTGTCAGTTCAACCCCCTTAGCTACTTGCAGAAGGTCTGTTGGGTCCATGTTTCTCCACTCAGGTCTGGCTGTCTGTGCTGCTTCTCGTAAAACCTTATTCATACCGTTAACGAATATACTCATCAGTATTTTGTCATTAAGGGAGGTTCTGACTTTGTACCCCACGTCTGCCCACTTCAGCTGTAACCTCCAAAAGTATGTCTCTATACTCTCCCCTTCCTGCTGTATTACGTCAGTCAGGGAAAGAGGGAAAGGTTGATCTTCAGGGTCAGATAACTGTTTTCTTTCCTCACCGTCAGAGTAATGTCCAGCTTCCTCCCCAAAACTCAATTCCTTCACTACCTCTGTCTCAGTGTCAGCGTCCTCTGTCAGCACACGTGATCTGGTTCGAACAGGATTTAGTGCAATCTGCTTAGGGCGAGTAACATTACACGTAGCACAAGTACCTCTCCAGTCTGGGTTTTTCTGACTACAATGTTTACAAGTCCATTCATCTGGTCTGGGTTTCTGATCATGTGAAGGGGGGGCGGTAGCAGTCACAGTTTTTGCTCTTGGTGCATTAAAACATTTATAATACACTTTACATAACAATAATATAATAATACATCCCACTGTTATTTCTTTACATCCACAATGCTGCACCTCTTCCCTGAATCTGTGCCATTTCTCAACATACAAATACCCACACTCTGGCATGTCTGCCTTTCTGAGTATCGGTCTGACATTTTTCACTGCTTCCTTGACTTTCCTTTCTTGCACTATCTGTTTGGCTGTTTTGGATCCTGCTGGAGCCCCACACTGCACACTGAACAAGTTGCCCATGGCTTCAACTTATTCCCACACAGCCCACCTTTCTGCAAATGCCCTCTCAGTGTCCCTGAACCTTGTTAACAGGCCACACGTCTCCTGGCAAGTCAGAATGGGCTCTCAAGTGGTAGCAAGAAGGCTCAATCAGCATTCACTCTCACCTGCTACACTTGTAGGGCGTATTGGGAAGGGTTAAAAACCTCTCTCACCCAATAGACCAGATGACTAAAGCAGGAAGGACCAGGTGTGATAGTCCTCTCACCTGCTAGACCACCTCCATGTAAGTGGGAAGGCTACAATGCTCTCTAACCCACTTCTTCAAACCTGATGTGCAGTTGGGTACTTCATGCTGGTCCTTTACAGAGTATTCCAGCAACGAACGTAAGAGTTAAACCAAAACAATTAACACAGCTGACTTCTCACAGAGGGCAGAAAATCGCGCAGCTGTTCACTTGACCCCTCCCAAAAGAATGTCAGCCAGCGCACAGTTTGTTTAGCAAGAGTGTTATCTCGTCCGGATTCAGCTTCCCAAAACACAATCCTAATACCCACTGGTATAATACACAATCCCTGCAGAAAATTGAGACTACTTATATACCTTCACAGCACTAATATTCTATTTTACTATAAAACCTTCATCCCCATTTTGAGGGGAAGAAACACACAATATCTCACTATAAGGACAGATCCCAGGACAACTTGTCCTACTCATTCATTGATTCCAGAAGCATATGTAACAATACACCTTCCAAGGATCAGTTAACCTCACATGCAAATAAAATTATCTAAACCGCTCTTGACACTGATGGGAAAACATACATATGTCAGGTATCCACTCAAATACTCTATATGGCTATGCCCTGTGACATTTCACAACCGGAACATCTTTTCACAGTCCACAGTATGACCTATAACCATTAGACTTATACATACATATTATTTCACCAAGTCTCTTATCTCAATTACTTGTCACTTTGTTATTCAGAGGCTTCTCATCAATATACAACAACCTATTGCCTGCCTACTTTATCTAGGCATTAATATTAAACCACTTATGAACACATATCCCTAGACCAGTGTATTGCCCATCAAAGATGCAAAGATGACCAAAGCAAAACACAAAACACAGCAACACAGCAAATGTAATTATACAGAGACTGTCCCAAATTCCGTGCTATGCAATCTATGCAATCAGTTAATGGACGGACAACAGATTATCTTATTACTCTATATTTCAACTCTCATTCAGACATGCATGAAAAAACAATACTCACTGGTGATGCCAGAGTTCTTGAACCGTGTGTACAGCCTTACCCAGAATATTCGGGAAATCAGAGAGAGTGAAATGAAGTGTAAGAATAAAGCTTCTCACCTTGCTGCAGCTGAAATTTCACTGTCTCAAGAGTCCCCAAAACTTCTTCCGAATAGGCTGGTTGGCCACGGCTCCACGTTGGGCACCAAAAACTGTTGTAGCTGTTCTGTTTTGTCACAAGTCAGCTTATGGGATCACCAGTGAGGTCTTCTCAATTAGGCCTCTTCAGACCTAATCAAGATCGAGCGCTCGGAGAAAAAGACCAGCATCCATGTGGGCATGATCAATTTTCTGTTTATTTAACCAAAGTACACTTTATTTATACCATTTACAGATCAATGTGATATTGCAAATAAGGCTTCTAAGCTGGACTTTACATGTTGCTCATATGACCTTTAAGTTTTAGCAAAGCAAAAATGTAGAGTCATGCATATGAGATAAGAAGAAGATAAGAAGAACATTTAGAGACAAAATAATCCTTGAGCATGTCTCTTATTCCGAAGGCTCCATAATGACTATGAACTACCACCAGATATACTTACTAATAACAATAAAATATCTTTAATGAAGAAATATAGAAACTATTAACCCTTCTATATCACTAGTATAATGGCTTAGTTAAAAAAAGTTTGAGTGTGCAATGCAGGCAGACGTGCTGCAAATATCTTTGCACTAGTTTGACTACACAAAAGTATAATAGCCACGTTTAGGATGCCACTAGGTACACTGACTGATTGCTAGTATAATGGCTTAGTTAAAAAGAGTTGGAGTGTGCAATGCAGACAGACATGCTGCAAATATCTTTCCACTAGTTTGACTACACAAAAGTACAATAGCCACGTTTAGGATGCCACTAGGTACACTGACTGTTTGCTAGTATAATGGCTTAGTTAAAAAGAGTTGGAGTGTGCAATGCAGGCAGACATGCTGCAAATATCTTTCCACTAGTTTGACTACACAAAAGTCCAATAGCCACGTTTAGGATGCCACTAGGTACACTGACTGTTTGCTAGTATAATGGCTTAGTTAAAAAGAGTTGGAGTGTGCAATGCAGGCTGACATGCTGCAAATATCTTTCCACTAGTTTGACTACACAAAAGTCCAATAGCCACGTTTAGGATGCCACTAGGTACACTGACTGTTTGCTAGTATAATGGCTTAGTTAAAAAGAGTTGGAGTGTGCAATGCAGGCAGACATGCTGCAAATATCTTTCCACTAGTTTGACTACACAAAAGTACAATAGCCACGTTTAGGATGCCACTAGGTACACTGACTGTTTGCTAGTATAATGGCTTAGTTAAAAAGAGTTGGAGTGTGCAATGCAGGCAGACATGCTGCAAATATCTTTTCACTAGTTTGACTACACAAAAGTACAATAGCCACGTTTAGGATGCCACTAGGTACACTGACTGTTTGCTAGTATAATGGCTTAGTTAAAAAGAGTTGGAGTGTGCAATGCAGGCAGACATGCTGCAAATATCTTTCCACTAGTTTGACTACACAAAAGTACAATAGCCACGTTTAGGATTCCACTAGGTACACTGACTGTTTGCTAGTATAATGGCTTAGTTAAAAAGAGTTGGAGTGTGCAATGCAGGCAGACGTGCTGCAAATATCTTTCCACTAGTTTGACTACACAAAAGTCCAATAGCCACGTTTAGGATGCCACTAGGTACACTGACTGTTTGCTAGTATAATGGCTTAGTTAAAAAGAGTTGGAGTGTGCAATGCAGGCAGACATGCTGCAAATATCTTTCCACTAGTTTGACTACACAAAAGTACAATAGCCACGTTTAGGATGCCACTAGGTACACTGACTGTTTGCTAGTATAATGGCTTAGTTAAAAAGAGTTGGAGTGTGCAATGCAGGCAGACGTGCTGCAAATATCTTTCCACTAGTTTGACTACACAAAAGTACAATAGCCACTTTTAGGATGCCACTAGGTACACTGACTGTTTGCTAGTATAATGGCTTAGTTAAAAAGAGTTGGAGTGTGCAATGCAGGCAGACATGCTGCAAATATCTTTCCACTAGTTTGTCTACACAAAAGTACAATAGCCACGTTTAGGATGCCACTAGGTACACTGACTGTTTGCTAGTATAATGGCTTAGTTAAAAAGAGTTGGAGTGTGCAATGCAGGCAGACGTGCTGCAAATATCTTTCCACTAGTTTTACTACACAAAAGTCCAATAGCCACGTTTAGGATGCCACTAGGTACACTGACTGTTTGCTAGTATAATGGCTTAGTTAAAAAGAGTTTGAGTGTGCAATGCAGGCAGACGTGCTGCAAATATCTTTGCACTACTGTGACTACACAAAAGTCCAATAGCCACGTTTAGGATGCCACTAGGTACACTGACTGTTTGCTAGCATAATGGCTTAGTTAAAAAGAGTTGGAGTGTGCAGAGGACAGGAGGGTACAGTGCCAGGATTGTGGGGCTCTGGGTAGAGGAATGGAAGCCTGCCTTTCTATTCCCTCCTAATGGTGAAATGCAGCGACGAAATCCCTGACCTTGGCTACACAGACGCTGTCGCTGTTTTCAGGACCTGTCACCTATGGCTCTGACCCTGCCGGTTTGAGCCCTTAAAAGGACTGATAGAAAGTGCTCTCCCTAAGCTGTCCAGCGCTGTGTATGGAGCGCATACAGCTGTATCAGCGATAGGACAAAGGACGGAGCTGCGACAGTGATGTCTGACACCAAAGACGCAGAAGAGATAATGGCGTCCTGGAGGAAAATGTCCGGTTTTATAATGCAGGGACATGTGACATGGACATCCTATCACACATGCCGTTGCTTCTCTGGCTAAAAGTCCACTTAGCTGTGTGTGTGTGTCTGGGATTGGCTGACATGCTGGCCCGCCCCACAAGACACGCGCGCTTAGGGAAGGAAGACAAGGAAAAAAAAAAAAATTATAGAAACAGCAGTGATCTGAAGGCCTTGTTCCCGCACACTATACACTGAAATGTCATAATAGTGTGAGTCACAGAGTTACTTACACTATTACAGCGGAAAGCCAGCTAGGAATTAGCTGTTTTTTTGCTGCTAGAACCGTTCTCGAACGTTTCTAGAACTATCGAGCTTTTGCAAAAAGCTCGAGTTCTAGTTCGATCTAGAACAGGCCCCAAAATCACTCGAGCCTAGAACTGGAGAACCTCGAACCGCGAACCGCGCTCAACTCTACCCATAAGGTTAATTAATTTGGCCAAGGAAGGGAGAGAGTGGAAAATATCTAATATGATTATGCACCCAGGAGGGCGTCATTTCGCTAAAAATAAATCGCATTGATGGATGCACAACAAATCAGAGTGATAGAGTCCGTAGAGCCATCCCTAACGTTACTACCCAGACTATTTATTACTCTCTGAATAATATTCCTTCTGATGAGACCCCTGATAAGCTAATTATAAATTTACCTATTCCTAATGGAAATGTTGTGGATAATACCACTATGGATTATATAAAGGTAAACCAGGACCCTCAGTTTAACAAGTAGATTTCCTGTATCCAGCAATTTAAAGTCTGGAGTAATCTATCTATATATACAGTGCCTACAAGTAGTATTCAACCCCCTGCAGATTTAGCAGGTTTGATAAGATGCAAATAAGTTAGAGCCTGCAAACTTCAAACAAGAGCAGGATTTATTAACAGATGCATAAATCTTACAAACCAACAAGTTATGTTGCTCAGTTAAATTTTAATACATTTTCAACATAAAAGTGTGGGTCAATTATTATTCAACCCCTAGGTTTAATATTTTGTAGAATAACCCTTGTTTGCAATTACAGCTAATAATCGTCTTTAATAAGACCTGATCAGGCCGGCACAGGTCTCTGGAGTTATCTTGGCCCACTCCTCCATGCAGATCTTCTCCAAGTTATCTAGCTTCTTTGGGTGTCTCATGTGGACTTTAATCTTGAGCTCCTTCCACAAGTTTTCAATTGGGTTAAGGTCAGGAGACTGACTAGGCCACTGCAACACCTTGATTTTTTCCCTCTTGAACCAGGCCTTGGTTTTCTTGGCTGTGTGCTTTGGGTCGTTGTCTTGTTGGAAGATGAAATGACGACCCATTTTAAGATCCTTGATGGAGGAGCGGAGGTTCTTGGCCAAAATCTCCAGGTAGGCCATGCTATCCATCTTCCCATGGATGCGGACCAGATGGCCAGGCCCCTTGGCTGAGAAACAGCCCCACAGCATGATGCTGCCACCACCATGCTTGACTGTAGGGATGGTATTCTTGGGGTCGTATGCAGTGCCATCCAGTCTCCAAACGTCACGTGTGTGGTTGGCACCAAAGATCTCGATCTTGGTCTCATCAGACCAGAGAACCTTGAACCAGTCTGTCTCAGAGTCCTCCAAGTGATCATGAGCAAACTGTAGACGAGCCTTGACATGACGCTTTGAAAGTAAAAGGTACCTTACGGGCTCGTCTGGAACGGAGACCATTGCGGTGGAGTATGTTACTTACGGTATTGACTGAAACCAATGTCCCCACTGCCATGAGATCTTCCCGGAGCTCTTTCCTTGTTGTCCTTGGGTTAGCCTTGACTCTTCGGACAAGCCTGGCCTCGGCACGGGTGGAAACTTTCAAAGGCTGTCCAGGCCGTGGAAGGCTAACAGTAGTTCCATAAGCCTTCCACTTCTGGATGATGCTCCCAACAGTGGAGACAGGTAGGCCCAACTCCTTGGAAAGGGTTTTGCACCCCTTGCCAGCCTTGTGACCCTCCACGATCTTGTCTCTGATGGCCTTGGAATGCTCCTTTGTCTTTCCCATGTTGACCAAGTATGAGTGCTGTTCACAAGTTTGGGGAGGGTCTTAATTAGTCAGAAAAGGCTGGAAAAAGAGATAATTAATCCAAACATGTGAAGCTCATTGTTCTTTGTGCCTGAAATACTTCTTAATACTTTAGGGGAACCAAACAGAATTCTTGTGGCTTGAGGGATTGAATAATAAATTACCCTCTGAATAAACTTTTCACAATTTAAAAAAAAAATAAAAAAAGAAATAACATTCTTTTTTGCTGCAGTGCATTTCACACTTCCAGGCTGATCTACAGTCCAAATGTCACAATGCCAAGTTAATTCCGAATGTGTAAACCTGCTAAATCTGCAGGGGGTTGAATACTACTTGTAGGCACTGTATAATTGCCTTATTCTGTCTGTCTGTCTGTCTTGCTCCAAAATTGTGTCACCGTGACAGTGTCACCGTGACTGTCGTTAGAGTGACAATTGTCAGATTGGCCGCTGGGCTCCGCCTGCCCCCCCCCACGGATTGGCCGCTCACCTCGGCCTGGCCCCGCCCCCCGCATGGATTGGCCGCTCGCCTTGATCCTCCGCACGCATCGACCGCTCGGCCACGCCCCTTCCCCTGAATTCAAACGAAGCCCCGACTCCCCCAGCCCACCCAGACATAACCTTGCGATGCTGGGATCGTGACGGAGTCGGTGTACGCTGGTAACCATGATACACATCGCATAACTATAGGAAGCGCTTCCCTTAGTTACCTGATGTGTATCATGGTTACCAGCGAACACCGGCTCCCGGTACACATGTGCAGGGAGCCGGCATACGCTGCGGTCAATAATGAAGTGTCATGCAGCGGTGAAAGAGTTAAAGACACTGCAAGACACTTCATTATAGGCAGCAGGCACCCCCAGAAGAGAGAAGACAGAAGAAAGAAGACCCCCGATCATACTCACCAGACGCCGACCAGGAGCAGGTGAGCGCATCAAGGTCCTGCAGCGGCGGAACACACACACACGCACACACATAAGAACAGACACACACACATCAGATCACACTCACTCACTCTCACACACACCTCACACACACATCAGATCGCATCTACACACTCACAACATCCAGTGATATCGCTTACTTCTTGGCGGCGATACTGTGCGTGCAGTGACCTTCCAGGACCTGCCGGAGGATCACATGGCCGGAAGCATGTGGTATCTCCGGATGTTGTGAGTGTGTGAGCGCGTATGTGCGATATCGTCAGTGTGTGTGCGTGTATGCGATCGGATGTGTGCGTGTATGCGATCGGATTTGTGCGTGTATGCGATCGGATGTGTGCGTGTATGCGATCGGATGTGTGCGTGTATGCGATCGGATGTGTGTGTGTATGCGATCGGATGTGTGCGTGTATGCAATCGGATGTGTGAGTGTCGGCAGAAGGCAGAGGAGCACAGCGTGCAGCACAGCTGCTGGGTCCGCCCACCGGAGGGCACAGGGAGAAGTGGGGTGTGAGTGTATGCGATCAGATGTGTGCGTGTATACTGTCTGATGTGTGACTGTGGAGCACGATGGAGAGTGCGCAGCATGGGGGATGGAGCACGATGGGGGGTGCGCAGCATGGGGGATGGAGCACGATGGGGGGTGCGCAGCATGGGGGATGGAGCACGATGGGGGGTGCGCAGCATGGGGGATGGAGCACGATGGGGGGTGCGCAGCATGGGGGGTGCGCAGCATAAGGGATGGAGCACGATGGGGGGTGCGCAGCATGGGGGATGGAGCACGATGGGGGGTGCGCAGCATGGGGGATGGAGCACGATGGGGGGTGTGCAGCATGAGGGATGGAGCACGATGGGGGGTGCGCAGCATGGGGGATGGAGCACAATGGGGGGTGCACAGCATGGGGGATGGAGCACGATGGGGAGTGCGCAGCATGGGGGATGGAGCACGATGGGGAGTGCGCAGCATGGGGGATGGATCACAATAGGGGTGCACACCCCCCCCCCAAAACACACACACACACACCGCCACACGCGCAACGCACAACACACCACACACACACTGGGAACCACAAACACCGCCCTACACAGACACCCACACACAGACAACGCCACACACACACAACACCCAACACACAAACACCGCGGCATGCACAAATATACGGACATACCGCGCAACACACACACTGCACAAAACATACTTTCCAAAACACACACACGCACTCCACACCCACACAAACCACGCAACACACACAGCACCACACACAGACAACACTGCAGACACACAGTGCTCCACAAACAACGCAACACACACAACGCAACACACAAACAACACCGCTCTAACCCCCCCCACCCATACAACACCCAGAACATTTACAGTGCCCTACACAAACACTGGCAACTACACACAACAACATCTATATATATATATATATATATATATATATATATAACAAAAATCATACATTAACTACACAATAAATTCTAGAATACCCGATGCGTTAGAATCGGGCCACCTTCTAGTATATATATAATTGCCCTATTCTGTCTGTCTGCCTGTCTGTCCAAGAAATGATGTCATACGCTGAAACCGTCTAAACCATGCCCACACAGCTCCAACAGGCTGAATACCCGCCCCCCACACACCCACCCCTCACTCCACCTCACCCAATCAGCAGCGGCCCTGCATCACATCCCCCACAGACCCACACCTTACTCTACCCACACCCAATCAGCAGCAATGACCATTCAATTAGGACACGCCCACTCGCCAAAACCCTGACAATGCCATGACACAGCCGGCAGACAGGTACAAGGGACACCGCCATGGAAGCTCCCAACACCCGACGCGACGGAGCACAGTGGGCGCTTTCACACTTGTGTTGTGCTGCATCCATCACAATGCATTGTGTGACGCATGTGACGGATGCCGCCCCCATCATCACTGCACACACCAGCACTACCGCCCCAATCATCACTGCACACACCGGCACTACCACCCCCATCATTACTGCACACACCAGCACTACTGCCCCCATCATCACCGCACATACATGGGCACTACCGCCCCCATCATCACCGCACATACACCGGCACTACTGCCCCCATCATTACCGCACATACACCGGCACTACCGCTCCCATCATCACCGCACATACACCAGCACTACCGCAATCATCCTCAATGCACATACACCGGCACTACTGCTCCTATCATCACCGCACACACCCAGGCACTACCGCACCCAACATCACCGCACACACGCAGGCACTACCGCACTCATCCTCACCGCACACACCCAGGCACTACCGCACCCATCATCACCGCACACACACTGGCAATACCTGAGTGGCGTCTCAGCTTCTCCGCTGATAGCGCAATTCCCGTCAGTTGCTGCATGGATCTCACAGTGAGCAGCGGTGTTTTATGGCCGCTCCTGTCAACTTCATGTAGCAGAGCTGAAAGCATCATGGGACCTCTGTGGATTACGCTGGACCTGGAGGGGTATTTGGGGATTTTAATAAAGTGGTGAAAAAGGGTGTTTTTTTGTCTTTTATTTCAAATAAAGGATTTTTTTGGGTGTATGTGTTTATTTACTTTCACTTACAGGTTAATCATGGGGGGGTGTCTCATAGACGCCTTCTATGATTAACCTAGGACTTAGTGGCAGCTATGGGCTGCCATTAACTCCTTAATACCCCGATTACTACCGCACCAGGGCAATTCGGGATGAGCCGGGTAGAGTTCCGGGACTGTCGCATCTAATGGATGCAGCAATTACGGGCGTCTGCTGGCTGATATTTTTAGGCTGGGGGGCTCCTCATAACATGGGGCCCCCATCCTGAGAATACCATCTTTCAGCCATGTGGCTTTATTTTGGCTGGTATCAAAATTGAGGGGTCCACACGCTGTTTTTTTTTAATTATTTATTGTACTGCATGATATAGACCCTCCCACCGGCGGCTGTGATTGGTTGCAGTGATACAGCTGTCACTCAGTGTGGGGGCGTGTCTGACTGCAACCAATCATAGGCGGGGGAAGCAGTGAATACGAGATGGAATAATAAGCGGCCGGCATTTTCAAAAGAGGAGAAGCCGCCAGAGCAGTGTGACAGCTGTGCAGTGATGCACCGGTGATCGGTGAGTATGAGAGAGGGAGAGCGGGACCGACAGAGAGAGAGACCATCATAGACAGAGAGACCAACCGACAGAGAGAGAGACAAGGAGTGCTTTTAATGATTTAGAACGTTCTGCTGGACATGCTGAGCATGTTCAGTAGAACCTGACGGAATCCTGCACTGGAATCCGTCGCCAAACACATGGTGACGGAATCCAGTACCATAGACAGTCATTATGCCTCTTAACGGATCCCGACGTAATCCTGCGGAGTGCGTTTTTTTCCAGCAACAAAAAACGCTACATTCAGCATTCCTTCAGCCCGACGGGCACGGACAGTCACCGACAAAACAACTGATGCACCGCGGGGCAGATGCAATGCAAGACCATCCATTGCAATCCACCCTTAATAGAAGCCTATGAGGAATAGACAGATTCCTGCAATGGTTACCGTAATTCCTCAAGGCGGCGGATTGCAACGGATGCCGTTTAATGCAAGTGTGAAAGCACCCTTAAGCCCCGACCCACAGGAGGCCCCAAAGTGCAGGTCAGTGACCCAACTACACCACAGAGACACAGAGGGACGGGAATCGGAAGAGACGCAGCTACGGCATCGCAGGGCTTCCCCGCACCACAGAGACACACAGAGGGATGAGGACAGGAGGAGATGCATCTTGGCACTCTAGGAACCCACTCCGTGACGCAGCTTTCCTACTAACCAATGATAAATGCAGGGGAAGCACATGGCTACTTAAAGATTAACACTGCTGTGTATCTGTGTATGTTAAGGAGCCACTCATTACTATTAATGAGCCGCTCATTACTATTCATGAGTGGCTGGCTACTTAACATTCACTGCAGTGTTAATATTTAAGTAGCCATGTGCTTCCCCTGCATTCATCAGTGGTTAGTGGGAGAGCTGCATCCTGGAGTGTTCATGAGCCAATCATTACTATTCATGGCCAGCGGGAAATTAAGCCACAGAAACACACACCACGACTCCCACACAGCCCAAAACAAACACACATACACCGGCACACACAAACCACCACGCACACACACCGTCGTGCGCACACACACACAACCCCGCTCATATCAAACACCGCCCACAGACACATATCAAACACAGACACCCACATACCAGGATAGGGGCCATACAAGGATGGAGATTATACCAGAATGGGACTCTGACCAGGATGCTGCATACACAAGGATCCTGCCTATACCACGATGGGGCCATATACCAGGATGGGGCCACATACCAGCATCAACCCACATACCAGGATGGGGGCCATACAAGGATGGAGACTATACCCGGATGGGACACAGAACAGTATGCTGCATACACAAGGATCCTACCTATACAACAATGGGGGCACATTTCAGGATGGTGGCTACACCACGATGGGGGCACATACCAGCATGGGGCCACATCACAGCATCAGCCCACATACCAGGCCAACCCACACCTCCCAATGCCACAGCCTGCAACTCACCGCTGGCCACAGTGGAAAATCGGATCGGACGCCGTACAGGAGTGATCAGCCGGCGGACAGTTACAAGGGACACCTTAGGAAACATTCTGGATGGTGCCTATACTTGGAGGCTGCATACATCAGATTGCGCACAGAGACCAGGATGGGGGCACATGTCAGGATTGTGGCTGAACCACGATGGGGGCACATACCAGCATGGGGCCCATCAAAGAATCAGCCCACACACCAGGATGAGGGCCATACAAGGATGGAGACTATACCAGGATGGGACACAGACCAGAATGCTGCATACACAAGGATCGTGCCTATACCACGATGGGGGCACATATCTAGAATACCCGATGTGTTAGATTCGGGCCACAATCTAGCACCTAATAGGCTAAATACAAGACCTACTGTATTAAAGTTGCTGATTCACTGGATTCTGATTATAGAATTGTTCTTAAGGCCGCTTTACACGCTACGATTTATCTGACGATCTCAGTAGCAATGTGACACACCCAGATCGTAGTTACGATTTGCCGAGATCGCACATAGGTCGTTTAGTAGCGATCACATGTAACGATCTCACAAGCGACGCAAAATCGTTTAGCGATATATTGCTTGACCAAGGCAGTCGTGTGGATGTTGTTCATCGTTTGCAGAGTGTCAAACGTACCAATATGTCTGCTGTGTTCCAAACGATGAACAATATTTTGAAACTGAACGACGTGTCAACGATCAACGATTTTCAACCTATTTGTGATCAATCGGAATTGCATGTAGGTGTCACACGCAACAACGTCGCTAACGATGCCGGATGTGCGTCACGGAATTCGTGACCCCAACGACATATCGTCAGATAAATCACAGCGTGTAACGCCGCCTTTACTCACTATTCATTTAGATTATTTTGGAATGTTGAACCAAACTATTGTTCACAAACCTAGTGAATTTTTGAGGAATAATTAATCCCCTATAAATTCATCCAGTTTTAATACCCCACATACTATTTCAGGGACTGTTGAAAAGGAAAATCCCATGAGAGGAGATTTATTTATTTGAGAAAAATAATCATATCAGGAAGGATTTAGAATTCGAAGATAAATCCATACATTCCTCACCCTTACCCTTTTTTGCCCCTATAACTTGAAAAACAAAAAAATAAGATCACTGATTTTTTTCCCTTAATTCCCAAACAAAAAAATGGGAGATGTCAGAAAAGAAAAATAGATATAGGCGAACTAGAGGTGGAAAAAAGAGGAATAAGGAAAGAGCATCCGGAAACATTGATGTGCAAAATAATAAAAAAAGAACAGAAATTGATGATTTTCAAATTATCAGATTATGCATTATCAGACCATGAGATTAAAGTGTTAAATAAGAGGTTCGCCATTTTGCCCCTCTGCTCAAGCTAATAAGGTTCAACTTTTTCTTGATGTAAATTAATATGTTAGGAAATTAATCCGCACATTTTTTAATTGATGCAATGAGAAAAGGGAGTGTGGTTTAAAAATAGAGGTGAGCAAGCTGTCCAAGGTTCGGTTTGTGTTCGCCGACTACACCTGTGTTAGCTGAACAGTTCAACAAATGTATCCAAACCCATTTAAATTAATGAGAGGCAAAAACAAAGGCATAGACAAGTCCTTTATGGGGGCCCAAAACCTCAAACCGTTTTACAGTGGAGCCACACTGTTGTGGGAAAGACATTAACTATCTAGACTATTACCATAAGAAATAGTGGATAAGTGACAGGAGTAGGCCTGTTTTTTTGAGAACCCTGCCACTACAGACGAGATACACCTTGGGGACCCAGCTTGGAGTCTTCATATTTCCAACAAAGAGAGGCAGACAGTGGCATCAATTCGCCTGCAGTACCCATAGTGTCCTACAGCTGCAATCAAGCATGGGGCATATACGACATAGGCTCCTGCCCAACAGTTACAGTTTTCAAATCAAGAGGTGGGTGCATGGGTGAGTGAGAGGTGTAGGCCTGTTGCTCTGAGAACCCTGCCCCTACAAAGAAGATACAAATTATATAACCTAAATAAAGCATTAAGGGAGCCTTTAAGAGAACTGAAGGAATGTTAAAGGCTCTCTTAAAAGGCTCTCTTAATGTGACTGGGTTGAAAGCTGCAGTGAGACCTGATGGCTGTGAGATCTGGCCACCTTATGGGTAAGTTCACACAGTGCGTTTTTTGCGGCGTTGTTGCACGTTTTTCGGGTGCGTTTTTGGCCTCAAAACTGCATGACTTTGCTTCCCCAGCAAAGTCTATGAGTATTAATTTTTGCTGTCCGCACACAACTTTTTTTTTTTAAGCTGCGTTTTTGAGCTTAAAAACAAAAATGGACATGTCAATTCTTTCCTGCGTTTTTCTGCGTTTTCCCCCCATGCAATGCATTGGAAAAACGCAGAAAAACGCAAAGATCAAAAATGCAGCAAAATGCAGCCAAAAACGCACCAAATCGTGGTAAAACATGTTTTTTGCCATGTTTTTTTGCCGCGGGTGCGTTTTTAGCGGCTAAAAATGCACAAAAACTCAGCGTTAAAAAAACGCGTGTGCACATAGCCTAAATAAAGGTTCTTTAAAGGAACCTTGAGTTTTTAGCTGCTAGGACATCTGGAGAGAGACATTTCTATACCAAATCTGCATATCTTGGCAGAAAACTGTAGAAAAACTAGAAAAACATTTTGCCAGCAGATGCAGATTTGTTGCTGAAATTTATACTGCAAATTCCTGCACTAAATCTGTATAAGCTTGCAGTAGTGATGTGGTTTTGGTGCAGATTTTTGTCAGAAAATGCAGATTTGGTGCTGGAATTTGGTGTATAAATTTCAGCATCAAATCTGAATCTCTTAGCTAAAAGAATAAGTTTTTGTGCCCGGAGATGAGCGGCTTCAAAGTGAAAGTGAAAGTGACAGTGTTGCCAGAGTGGTTGTGGCTGTGCATCGATCTTCAGCAGTGACTTTCACTGTCAGTGCATGTGCAAATGTTCAGGACATGCCATCCTGGATGCAGTATGTCCTTTCCTGCAGGACCGCATGTGTCCTCCGCACGACACCGCAGGTGGCTGTGCCCATGATCAGGGTTCGGGTTGCTGCGGTGTTTCGGTCTATTCTCCCTGTGGAGAACACTCACGTCTACATAACATAAATTGACATGCTGAGGCTCTGAGAGCCATGCAGTATGTTAGATTATGCTGTGGCAAAAGCACAGTCTGCATGGGATTTCTACTGTACAACGCAGCGGTTTGGACGCAGCAGAAAGACTCTGCTTCAAAAATGCTATTAATGATCATGGGTACATATCCTCAAAGTACAGGAAAAATGCAGGTCTGCAACCATCCCGTGCACTGCAGCAGTCACTTTCATAATGCAGGAGGAGTGAATGCCATGGCCATGCAATGCATTCCGCCTGCACTTTGAAAGTGACAGTGACTGCCGGAGTGTCACATAGCCAGGGCCAGTATGCACAGGCAAGGGACTCAGTCCTGTACCAGCCCCGGCACACTGCAGACAAGTGGAATACAGTTTATAGTGGAGAGGGTGTGGAGGTGTTTCCTGTTTGCAGCGCGATGCCCAAGCCTTAAGGCTATGTGTCCACAAAATCCGCACCTTTGAAAAGGTGCGGATTTGCCGCGGATTTACCGTGGAATTGCCGCGGATTTGATGCGGATTTTGGTGCGGATTTTTTTTTTTACCAATTTTAAAGCCAAAATCCGGATGAAAATTCGCAACAATAATTCACATGTTGCAGATTTTTCCGGATCAAAATCCGCACGAAATCCGCTGCGGAAAAATCCGCAGCATGGGCACAGCATTTCCAAAATGCCATAGAAATGGCTGGGAAGTGCCTGAGCTGCAGATTTTCGGAAAATCCGCGGCTTTTCCGCGAGAAATCCGCGGCAAAATCCGCGCATTTTCCGCAGCGTGGACACATAGCCTTAGTCGGCCATTCTCGATCTTGTTTACATCATGTGATGTTACAGTATATTCAGTTTTACTATAGATGAATCTACAACAGTCACAATCTTTAAATGTTTTACTGAATACACGTTTTAAACACTGTTGCATTTTGCTCATAGCAAACTTTATCATTACTACACATATAAGCCCTAATCATCGACAGAAATAAACACTTGAAATAGATCACTCTGTGTAATGACTCAATATACAGTAATATATGCATTTCCCTTTTTATATTGAATTACTGAAATAAATTAACTTTTTGATGATATTCTAATTTATTGAGATGCACTTGTATGTCCTTAGAGCATTAACACTGATTGAGACGTGAACAGTACCTTAAGAATTCTAGTCTGTAATTTGGTTTCAAGTCAATATCATTCTTCAATTTATTAAAACTTGAGTTTTGTTTGGCTTTTTGTTGTTACTCATCAAAACTTCAATGAAATCCATTTAACAAGATGTAGTTATGAAAAATATCTCATAACTATAGTTTGAAACCACATATATAACTTTGTATTGTAAAGGGTATTGTTAAAGAATTTATATTTTTCATACATTTTTCAATTTAGTAATAGAATATTTTTTTCTTGAAACTAAACATTTATTTAACACCATCAAATAGCCTTGAATATTCATCACTCTCATATTACAACAAAGAGACCTGTCTTATTTAAAGATGATGACTTCACAAAGTCATTATCAATGTACTGAACTGTTCAAAGTGCACTTTGATAATAATTTAAAAGATACAATGATCATGAACTAAAATTTGTGAAATGTTAATTGCTGCCCTTTCCACATGTTTAATTTACTTAATAGATTTAAGATAAAGTAAGAAGTAAATGTAAATATTGGAAATTAGTTACGAAATTTTTCTAAATTGTGAGAATCTCATTTTTCCATTTATTGAAAAGAAACCATGGGGTTCTCTCTTGAGTCTTAACCCCTTCACGACATCTTCCGTACATGTACAACGCTGGGCAAAATGCGCTTCCGCAAACCACCGTACATGTACGGAGCTGCAAGTACCGTAGAAAAAATAATAATAGTAGTTAGTACTGAGTAGCTTTATAAGTAGGGAGTTAGTGCATTAGAAGAGTTGACGTCGTAGTGTTAGTGATGTCTGTTTTTCTGTTGTAGAAATATAATAGTTATTGCTGAGTAGTTTCATTCGTAGCACATTAGGTGAGCAGACGTCACAGTATTAGTGACATCCATTTTTCTGTTGCAGGAAATTATTAATAGTTATAGTAGCTTCATGGATAAGCATTAGGGGAGCAAACGTCGCAGTTTCTCTTGCAGAAAAATAATAGTGAAAGGAAGGAAGGGGGAGGACCCAGCACCGATTCCAGTAAGATGAAATCCATAAAACTTTAAAAGTTATAAAGGAACAAAATGTTCCATGGTAACGCCAAAGAATGGATACTTGATGCGTTTCAGACTCAAGAAATAAAAATACAGTCCTTAATCATAAACATTGCTTATGATTAAGGACTGTGTTTCTATTTCTTGGATCCGAAACGCATCAAGTATCCATTCTTTGGCATTATCATGGTACTTTTTGTACCTTTATAACTTTTAATATATAAAGTGTTTTAGATTTTCTCTTACTGGAATCGGTGCTGGGTCCTCCCCCTTCCTTCCTTTGGCTTCTGAGTCCGGACCTGTCTGTCCAGTGGACCGCGAGCACTCCACAAAGTCCTGGAATGCATCTACTCGGGTGAGCTGAAAGTTTTTTCTCTTTGTAATCTAGAAAAATACTAATGCCTGTAGTTTCATAAGTAGCACATTACGGGAGTGGACATTGCTGTGTTAGTGACATCCATTTTTCTTTTGCAGAAAAATAAAAATAATTAGCTTCAAGTAGCTTTATAGGTAGTATATTAGGGTAGTGGATATCACAGCATTAGTGACGTCCATTTTTCCTTTGGAGAAAAATAATAACACCAAGCAGCTTCATAGGTATTGCATTAGTGTAGTGAATGTCACTATAATTTTTTTTTTACAAAGATTGTTTTTACTTCTATTGATTTTTCTTTTCACTATGTTTTCTTTTGTTTCCTCTATTTTCGTTTTACTTTATTTCCTCTACTTTTTCTCTAAATTTTTTCCTTTCCTTTTTTCTTTATTTTTTTTATAGTAAATTTAATAATAAATACTACCCTTAACACTTGTCATCCATAATACACATGTAAAAGCACAACTTACACATACATCCCCACTGGTTGGAAGAAGAAAATAAATATGGCCCAGTCATCTAGAAGACGTTATTCAACAGGGGAAGCATATGGTTTCCTTGCCTCCGACTCAGATTCAAGAGGTGAGGAAGATCCCACATTCCTCTATTTTTCTACCTCCTTCTACTCATTTAGCGAGGAGTGACCCCTCATAAGACACTCACAACCCCTTCAGCAATTGATCTCAACCCCCGAAAATGATCAGCTTGTTATTCTGGATTTCATGGCCACATCAGGAATCAAATTTGATGCTACAGGCCTCAATAAAATTGACATTTTCAACTTATTTTTCAGTGAGGATATAATAAATCTTATGGTGGCCCAGGCAAGTTTGTATGCTTTGCTATTTTTGCCCCAAATCCCATATAATCATATACCAAATTGACCCATGTTAATACAGCACACATTATGACATTTGGGGGCATTGTCCAGTATATGGGCATAATGGAAAAAAAAAACAGATTTGACAATAATGAAGCTCTAATATATTATGCAGCACATCTGCATTTTGTATGCTCATGACAAGGGCATGATTTGAAACAATCCAAAAATGTTTGCAATATATTCTTAATGTTCACTTTCCTCCTCAAGAGGATCCAAGCTTTAACCCCTTCACGACCGGCCGATTTTTCGCTTTCCGCTTTTTTTTTCGCCATTCTTCTTCTGAGAGACATAACTTTTTTATTTTTCAGTCAATAAGGTCATGTGAGGGCTCATTTTTTGCAGAAAAGAGCTGTACTTTTAAATGAAACTATAAGTTTTACCATATAGTGTACTGCAAAACGTCAAAAAAATTCCAAATGCAAAAAAGTGCGATAGCACTATTGTTTTTGAGATATTTTATTCACTGTGTTCACTATATGGTAAAACTGATAAATGGGTGTGATGCCTCAGGTCAGTGCGAGTTCGTAGACACCAAACATGTATAGAATACTTTTATATAAGGGGTTAAAAAAATTCGGAAGTTTGTCAGAAAAAACTGGCGCACGTTTTACGTCATATTCCGTGACCCGTAGAATTCTCATTTTTTGGGATCTATGGCTCAGTGACAGCTTATTTTTTGCATCTTGAGCTGATGTTTTTAATTATACTATTTTTGTGCAGATGCCACGTTTTGATTGCCTGTTATTGCATTTTGCGCAAACGTTGTGGTGACAAAAAAAGTCTTTTTGGAGTTTGGAAATTTTTTTGCCACTATGCCGTTTACTGAACAGATTAATTGATTTTATATTTTGATAGATCAGGCGTTTCTGAACGTGGTGATACCAAATGTGTGTATATTTTTTATTTTTTTAACCCTTTAATTTTCAATGGGGCGAAAGGGGGGTGATTTGAACTTATAGGTTTTTTTGTTTTTTTTTTTAAACTTTTTTTAACTTCTTTTTATTTTTACTAGTCCCCCTAGGGGGCTATATGAATCAACAATCCGATCGCTCTGCCCTATCTACCTACCATGACAACTACCGAAAGTCACGTGATCACGTGAATGCCGTTATAATGGCGCTGTCACATATTGACATATTAAACGACACGAGCAGATAACGATTCTGCTCGTGCTTAGCAGGCACATATCTCAGCTGTAAAAATCAGCTGAGATGTGTGCCGATCGTGGCATGGTGGCGCCGGCAGACCGCGGGCAGTAACATTATGATCGCTAGGACGTAATATTACTGCCCGCGGTCGTTAAGGAGTTAATGAACTATATAATATTTGGCCAGTAGTTGAACGTTTCAGGAGAAAATTTGATTTGGCGTACAGCCACAACGGATCATCTGTATAGATGAATCTCTGATTCATTTCAAAGGGAGGCTACAATTCTAAAAATTCTTGCCCAGTAAGAGGGTAACGTAAATAATTAAACTGCACAAGCCCTGTGAATGTATCTCAGCGTACATCCAGGTATTTCATGTTTACGAAGGCAATGACACCTGGCTTGACCCACCTAAATGCCCCCATCTCCTGGGGGTGAGTGTGAAAACTTTGTGGGATTTGGTTCACCCCACTGCTGGATAAATGTTATCACCGCTACATAAATAACTAATACACCAGCAGCCTACTCTTTGAGATTCTCTTTGCCAGATGTACAGTTGCAAGCAGCACTGTGCAAAACAATCAGAGAGGCCTCCCTAAGCCAGTATTAGGTCATCTGATGAGAAAGGGTAACAGCAGAGCCCAATGCTAGGACAACATGATGCTATTCAAGTATAAGGACAAGGTGGATGTTCTTATCTTGACCACAATACACAGTGACAACAGCTCCCTTGTCACTATCTGAGGCACCTTAACAGAAGTCCAAAAGCCAAATTATATCATGGATTATAATAAGTTCATAGTGGTGTAGATATCTCAGATCAGGTATTCAATCCATACAGTGCCATGCAAAAAGCAAAAGTGTGGTGAAAAAAAAAATGTCTGTGTTCATTGTACAAATGGTACTATGCAATTCTTTTTTGCATCATAAATATCCACCGCAGTCAATAAATTAATTCAAATGTGGAACAGTTTATTGAAAGCTCAAGGTGCAGAAAAATTATTTTCTTTAAGCGACAAAAAAAATTTAACATTTTGACCCTCCTGGGTTTTAGTCATACAATCGCTGTTGAAAAAAAGAGCAAAAATAAATATTGTGCTGTGCTATATATCCATCAATTGTAAAAGAAATAATGACAAATAATATGTTGTAATCATTACATCATAATCTATCAGCTGCTAGTAAACTGAAAAGTAACAGTGTGTCTGAACACAAAGTAATCATAATATGCAAATGAGATGAGACACTATAAACATGTTAATTCTAAAGTCCGCTTTACACACTGCGATATCGGTACCCGCCTCCATCTGTTGTGCGACATGGGCAAATCGCTGCCCGTGCCGCACAACATCGCCCAGACCCGTCACACTACTTACCTGCGACGTCGCTGTGACCGGCGAAACACCTCCTTTCTAAGGGGGCGGTTCGATCAGCGTCACAGCGACGTCACAGCTGCGTCACTGAACTGCCGCCCAATAGAAGCGGAGGGGTGGAGATGAGTGGGACGTAACATCCCGCCCACCTCCTTCCTTCCGCATAGCGGCCGGAAGGCAGGTAAGGAGAGCTTCCTCGTTCCTGCGGTGTCACACGGAGCGATGTGTGCTGACGCAGCAACGAGGAACAACTTCGTTACTGCTGCAGTGATAATATTTGAGAATGGACCCCCATGTCTTCGATGAGCGATTTTGCACATTTTTGCGACGATGCAAAATCGCTCATAGGTGTCACACGCAACGGCATCGCTAATGCGGCCGGATGTGCTTCACCAATTCTGTGACCCCAACGACTTCGCATTAGCGATGTCGTAGCGTGTAAAGCCCCCTTAAGGCTATGTCCGCATGCTGCGTTTTTTTGACGCTGCGTTTTTGGCCACAAAAAACACACACAAAAACGCACCTGCATCAAAAATGCAGCGGTAAAACGCACCGTGTTTTACCGCGTTTTTGGCTGCGTTTTGCTGCATTTTTGTTCACTGCGTTTTGCTGCATTTTTCCAATGAATTGCATGAGTGGAAAAACACAGAAAAATGCAGAAAAGAATTGACATGTTAATTTTTTTATTCATCTCAAAAACGCAGCCAAACAAAACTGCACTGTGCGGACAACAAAAATTAAGTCTCATAGGCTTTGCTGGGGAAGCAAAAACACACAAAAATGCACTGTAAAAACGCACAAAAAACGCGGCAAAAAATGCAGCGTGCGCACATAACCTAATAGAAGTCAATAAAGTTTATGCATGCCAGAGTTCTCTTGCAGATCTTGCAACACAGATCAGTAAGTACAGATTACGGTTCTATTGCTGTTGTATATCACATGATGTATTAATTCACAGTCACACACTTAACTGTGATGATGAGACTGCTACAACAGTTCAGCTTATTATTATTGAATCATGGATATCTATTTATAGACTGACACATTCAGTCCAATTTTCAAAATGGTACATCAGAACTGAAGTAATACACTAGTACACCACAATTACATTAAGCCCTTATGTATCCCTATCATGTGTTTTCTCACCTTTTTTATCTACCGATTAAAAAATGACTGGACAGGTACAGTGAATCAACAACTAAGAAAGAGCGAGGAACATACTGGTACAACATATATATATATACAATATGTATATAAAACATATATACACATATGCATTTGGAAGAGACTGCTGTGTATAATAAATATATATATATATATATACATATACAATATATATATAGATAAATAAAAAAAAATAGTGATGGTAATGGTGACCCAAGGTTTAAAGTGTATATCAAGAGTAAGTATACAGTCATGGCCAAACGTTTTGAGAATGACACCAAAATTATATTTTCACATGATCTGTTGCCCTCTGGTTTTTAATTGTGTTTGTCTGATGTTTACATCACATACAGAAATATAATTGCAATCATATTATGAGTACCAAAAGGTTACATTGACAGTTAGAATGAGTTAATGCAGCAAGTCAATATTTGCAGTGTTGACCCTTCTTCTTCAGGACCTCTGCAATTCTCCCTGGCATGCTCTCAATCAACTTCTGGACCAAATCCTGACTGATCGCTGTCCATTTTTGCATAAAAAAATGCTTGCATTTTGCCAGAATTTGTTGGTTTTTGTTTGTCCACCCGTCTCTTGATGATTGCCCACAAGTTCTCAATGGGATTAAGATCTGTGGAGTTTCCAGGCCATGGACCCAAAATCTCTATGTTTTGTTCCATGAGCCATTTAGTGATCACCTTTGCTTTATGGCAAGGTGCTCCATCATGCTGGAAAAGGCATTGTTGGGCGCCAAACTGCTCTTGGAGAGTTGGGAGAAGTTGCTCTTGGAGGACATTCTGGTACCATTCTTTATTCATGGCTGTGTTTTTATGCAAGACTTTAAGTGAGCCGATTCCCTTGGCTGAGAAGCAACCCCACACATGAATCGTTTCAGGATGCTTAACAGTTGGCATGAGACAAGACTGGTGGTAGCGCTCACCTCGTCTTCTCCTAATAAGCTGTTTTCCAGATGTCCCAAACAATCGAAAAGGGGATTCATCTGAGAAAATGACTTTACCCCAGTCCTCAGCAGTCCACTCCCTGTACCTTTTGCAGAATATCAGTCGGTCCCTGATGTTTTTTCTGGAGAGAAGTGGCTTCTTTGTTGCCCTCCTTGAAACCAGGCCTTGCTCAAGCAGTCTCCGCCTCACACTGCATGCAGAAGCACTCACACCAGCCTGCTGCCATTGCTGAGCTAGCTCGGCACTGCTGGTAGTCCGATCCCGTAGGTGAAACAGTTTTAAGATACGGTCCTGGCATTTGATGGTCCTTCTTGGGCGCCCTGGAGCCTTTTTGGCAACAATGGAAGCTCTCTTCTTGAAGTTCTTGATGATGCGATAGATTTTTGACTGAGGTGCAATCTTTGTAGCTGCGATACTCTTCCCTGTTAGGCCATTTTTGTGCAGAGCAATGATGGCTGCACGTGTTTCTTTAGAGATAACCATGGTTAACTGAAGAGAAAGAATGATACCAAGCACCAGCCTCCTTTTAAAGTGTCCAGTGGTGTCATTCTTACTTAATCATGACTGATTGATCGCCAGCCCTGTCCTCATCAACAACCACACCTGTGTTAAAGGAACAATCACTTAAACAATGTTAGCTGATCCTTTTAAGGCAGGAATGCAATGATGTTGAAATGTGTTTTGGGGGTTAAAGTTCATTTTCTTAGCCAATATTGACTTTGCAAGTAATTGCTGTTAAGCTAATCACTCTTTATGACATTCTGGAGTATATGCAAATTGCCATTAGAAAAACTTAAGCAGTAGACTTTGTAAAAATTAATATTTTTAGCATTCTCAAAACTTTTAGCCATGACAGTACAGTATATGAAAAAATATTTATCAGAACAACATCATATACGTTAGGGTACAAAAAATGCAAAAAACAAACAAACAAAAAAAGAACCCCTCATTAACCCCTTCATGACCGGCCGATTTTGCGCTTTCTGGGTTTTTTTGCCTTCCTTCTTCTGAGAGCCGTAACTTATATTTTTCAGTCAATCTGGTCATGTGAGGGTTCATTTTTTGTGGAATGAGCTGTACTTTTAAGTAAATCCATTAATTTTACCATGTAGTGTACTGAAAAACGGCAAAAAAATTTCCAAATACGGAAAAATTGCAAAAAGTATTGTTTTGGAGATATTTTATTCACTGTGTTCAATACAAGGTGCTGTCTCAGGTCAGTGCAAGTTTGCAGACACCAAAAATAAATAGGTTTACTTTTATCTAAGAGGTTAAAAAAAATCAGAAGTTTATCCAAAAAAAGTGGCTTACGTTTTGCGCCATTTTCCGCGACCCGTAGTGTTCTCATTTTTCGGGATCTATGGCTCAGTGATGGCATATTTTTTGCGTCTCAGGCTGACATTTTTAGTGGTACTATTTTTTGCACCGATGCTACATTTTCATCGCCTATTATTGCATTTTGCGCAAAATCTGCGGCAACCAAAAAACATAATTTTGGTGTTTGGATTTTTTGCCGCTACGCCGTGCATTGATCAGATTAATTGACTTTATATTTTGATATATCGAGCATTTCTGAATGTGGCGATACCAAATATGTGTATATTTTTTTTTTTAACCCTTTAATTTTCAAAGGACAGAAGGGGGGTGATTTGAACTTTTAGGGTTTTTTTTATTTTTTAAAACTTTTTTTAAACTTTTTTTTTATTTTACTAGTTCCCCTAGAGGACTATAAGGATCAGCAGTCTGATTGCTCATTCATTTCTCCTGATCAGAGCAGCACCACTCAGACCAGGAGAAATGATCATCACTTGTAAGTTGCAGTACTCGGCTGCTTCTTACAGGACCATAGTCATGTGAGCCATAGGAGTCATCACATGACCCTGTGCTGCCATGACAACCACCGGATCCACATGATCACGTCACGTGACTTCCAGTATTGGGCAATGAGTAAACTTCTACCGCGATCACTGTTAACGTGGCGCTGTCACATTTTGACAGCACCATTTAAGGGGTTAACAGGTACAAATGGATAGCAATTCCACTCGTACCTTCCAGGCACAAATGTCAGCTGTACAAATCAACTGACATGTGCACCGATCTCCGCCTGCATCCCGTAGCAGCAGGCGGGGATTAACGCTATGACTGCAGGGATGTAATATTACTAGTCGTGGATGTTTAGGGGTTAAGGTGAAAATGCAATGCAGTTCATAAAGTAAAAAAGTAATTCCCGAATGAAACCTAATAAAGTGCATATGCGATTCCCAGCACAAAGTGCATGTGCAAATGGTATAGATAAGACCCTAAATAACGTGCAAATGCAGTGCAATTAGTAAAATATATATACAAGGTAATCATTAATTGTAAAAAAGTAAGGTGCAACTGCAATGCAGTTCATCAGGTTTACATGCAACATACTACTCACTAGCACTCAATAGAAAGTAAATGGAATACAAATCATAAGGTGCACATGCAGTATGATCCTGATATAGCTCAGGTTTTCAATGGATTGCTGCAAAAGAGAGTGGATAGAGCACCACAACTAGATGTATCAGTTATATACTGCAGCATAATCCACAAGTCAAAATAGAGATCAATGGCAAATGCAAATAATAGAATGCTATAAATCAATGCTATAAATGTGGATGTAAATGTGGATGGAAGTATAATTGCCAAGTTCAAAGAGTACACAGCAGTAATCTTCCACCCCAACACGCGTTTTGACAAGCCTTCATCAGGAGAAGAATGCCTGATAAAGTCTTGCTGAAACACACGTTGGGGTAGGCGCTTGCTGAGGTTATTGCTCTAGATAATTAAACTTATTTCCATCTACTTTTCTATATTTATAAATTAAATTAAATTGGCCTGTAGCTGTGACATAGGGTTTTGCCTTTCACTGGCTTCAAGATTAAATAATTATGATACAGCAAAGTTCACATAAAATGGCTGTCCTTCTAAAATGGCCTTGAAGACTTTCAAGAAAATGCACAAAGGAATTTATTAAACACTGATAGGTTATCCCATTGGCACCTGGGCTTCACACAATTGTTAGTTTTTTATTTTCAAGATCTATTTTTTGCTCAGTACTTTAAACCTCAATGTTATTTTTGTCTTTATCCCTAGGTGTTGCAGGGGAATTTTGGGATAAAGAACCTGTAATCAGATCCCTCTGTTGGGGCTTAATCAGAGTTATGCTGTAGAAGAACTGAAAGCAATAGTAGAATTCTATCATGATGCCTTGGTGATATGTGATTGAGGTAGTCTTGCAAATATCTCGTAAGTCATCTAAATTTATCGCCATATAAAAAATGTCCCTTTGTAATTTCTCTCTAGCTCTCAAGAAACTCTGTTCTAGGATTCTAAAAATTTTGTGTCTTATGACCAAAATCTCCCTGCAAAATCAGAGGTGACCTTTTTGTAAGTTTGTCTCTTTATGCTTAGTTTGTTTAAAAGCCAGCTGAGTCTGGCATTTCTCTTTTTAAGAACCTATGATTTAAAGAAAGTTGTCACTGAGTATGCCTACAAGGGCTTTCCTTTTAAGGATAGAATCAGTGTCATTGTCTGCATGATTGAGAGACGGGGTGATTTCCTGCAACTTTTTCAATGCCAAAGAGAGTCGCTAAGGAGTGGACATCAGTGTTTAATCTCTATGTGAAAGCTTCAATGAGTTAATCGCTTGTAAGATCTACCCCAGAAAAGCAGAATGATCTCTACAAAGAAATCATGAGAACACTAGACAGAAGTCCAGCAGGAAATGGGACAAGACAAGCTAGTAAATATTAGATTCTCACTTAGTCATAATTTTAAAAGCCAGAGTAAAGAGGGCATTATATGTCAATCAAACACATTTCCAAAAACTGCCTCCACAACCTATGAACCGAATCTGTAGGCCTGGAAAACCTACCGAAAGTGTAATCGAGAGATAATTGCATCTCCATAACAATAATGACAATACTTCCCACTATCAGCCATCTGCAAAAGCTACTAACCTCTGGCCACATACTAAAGTGTATTTGATCCTGGTTAGGAAAGAATAAGTTAGGTGCATTTACACTGGCCAATAATCCTTCCGAAGCAAACAGCAACAAACTAATGTTTACAATAATCGTGTAATGTGAATAAGTTGAGCGACTGGACAATATTTCCAAAAACACTTGTTCATAGTGTATTAAATCATTTATTCAAGCAAAAAAAGTTTTGTTCATCTTTTTGTAAGCTGTGAACTTAAATGAAGATTGTACACTTGTTTAATGATTAGAGCAGTAAATAAGAGAAGAGTGGAAATTCATAATCTAAATACAGTCAGTCGAAACTGTTGAAACCTTTTAAATTGTTCCAGAAAATGAAGTATATCTCCTTCTCAGAAAATTATTGCACTTAGACATGTTTTGTTAAACACGTTTATTTGCTTTCTGTGTACTGGAACAACTCAAAAAAATGAAAATAAAAGGCAAATTGTACATTATATAACACAAAACCACCAAAATGCACCAGACAAAATTGTTGGCATCCTCAACTTAATATTTGGTTGCACACACTTTGGAATAAATAACTGCAATCAGTCGCTTCCTATAACTATCAACAAGCTTCTTACATCTCTCAACTGGAATTGTAGCCCACTCTACTTTTGCAAACTGCTCCAGGTCTCTTATATTTGAAGGCGCCTTCTCCCAAAAAGCAATTTTAATATCTCTCCACAGGCGTTCAATGAGATTTCGATCCAGGCTCATTGCTGCCACTTCAGAACTCTCCTGTACTTTGCTTTCATCCATTTCTGGGTACTTCTTAAAGGTTATTTGGGAACATTGTTCTGCTATGACCTAGAATGCAAACCCAGCTTTTTGAAACTGGGCAATATATTGTGACCCAAAATCCTTTGTTAATCTACTGTTTTCATGATGCATTGCACATGGCGTTTCACTTCATTGAAATGTCAACGGATAGTTTGCAGTGACACTGATGTACCCTTAGCTTACAAGAAAGCTTACATTTCTTTGGAACTTGATTGGGGCTGCTTATCCACCATCTGTTCTATCCTGCAATGCAACATTTCATCAAATATTCTCTATCATCAAGATTGAGGGAGATTACATACAGAGCCATGGGTTGTTAACTTCTTGATTATATTGTGCACAGTGGACAAAGGAACATTAAGATCTCTGGAGATTTTCTTGTAACCTTGAAATTGTTGATATCCTTTGAGTCTATATCCTTTGAGCCAGAAAGCTTCTCACCTTAGTAGGGAATCGATGGCAGACATAGATGAAAGAATCCTCAGTGTTGCTGTTTGTTATGTTGGCTTTTGCCACCATCTTCCCTTCCTTAAGCGGGCTTTACACGCTACAAGATCGCTACACCGGTCTTGTTGGGGTCACGGATTTTGTGACGCACATCCGACAGCTGTAGCGATCTTGTGTGTGACTCCTAGGAGCAATTTTGGATCGTTGCAAAAACGTCCAAAATCGCTCCTCGTTGACATGGCGGTCCATTCCCAATCATTACTGCTGTCGCTCGGGCAAAGTTGATCCTCATCCCTGCGGCAGCAGACATTGCTACGTGTAACGCCGCAGAAACGAGGAACCTCTCCTTACCTGCCACACGCCAGCAATGAGGAAGGAAGGAGGTGGGCGGGATGTTCGTTCCGCTCATCTCCCCCCCTCCTCTTTGATTGGGCGGCCGCTTAGTGACGTCACTGTGACATCGAGCGAACCGCCCCCTTAGAAAGGAGGCGGATCGACGGTCACAGCGACGTCGCCGAGCAGGTAAGTACGTGTGACGCTGCCATAGCGATAATGTTCGCTACGGCAGCGATCTCCACATATCGGCATAACGATAGGGGCGGGTGCTATCACGCTCACCATCGCAAGCATCGGCTAGCAATGTTGCAGCGTGTAAAGCCACCCTTACAGTGCTTAACTCGGAGTAGTGTGTTAGTGAAAAAGCGATTGTCATTCTCCACATTGTGAAAGACTGTAGTTCTCAAAGATAAATTGGATAAGTATTGCACAATTAAATATGCTGGAAGACACATAAGCCCAGCCATCATGCTTCTCACTGCGCCATTGGCAAGCCATGTCCCTCCTTGAAGCAATTTTTTTGAGCCAAAACCAAGTGTATGCAAAGAGAAGCAAACACATTAAAGATTGAATGATAGTTATCTTGTCTTTGTAACTACTACTGTGTTTTTGCTGAAAAAATGTTTTTAAAAAAGTTAACAAAGGGCATATGTGAAAAAATAACAAATAAAAAAAATTTGTGGTAACCATATTAAAGTGGCCTTGAAAACAATGTAGAAAAAAGTAAACAGAAAAAAAGTCCAGGGAAAGAGTAAACACCAGGCAAAATTGTTTTTCGGCCTTGGAAAAATTATCCAAACTTTTGAACATAGTTTAAGGTTTTAAAGAACATCTCCTTAATGTATCAAAATCCAATAAACATGTTGTATATTCTTTCAACATAAGTTAATAGCCTAATTAAAGAGGTAACATGCCTTCTAAGAGTTCAGAATCTGTGTTATGATACAGATGTCACTTGAGACAAAATAGACAGATCAATAGCTATAATAAGTGAGCACATTTCCATAGTGATAAACACATCAATCAAGCACATGCATTTTCTATTTCGACTTACAACCTACAAATGGATTCTGCTTTTGCAAAGTAATTAAAATTCTTCAGCGTATTTGGGCCACGTTCCTTTGAACCAGCCAAGTAATTCAGGACCAAGTGAGTCAGTCAACCAATAAAAGCGCCAGGCTTCCTTACATCAAAGAAAATTAATTAATGGGTTGATTTCTATAAATATGTAAATGTACTTGACAATTATTTCTATACAGAATTGCAGTATCCCATGAGATAATACATATTTAGCAGTAAGCTGTTTCAAACTAAAAAAAAAATTATTATTTAGTCACCTCATGGGAACACTGTTTAAGTGAATGCTTCTCTTTGGCAATTAATGAGTAAATGCCTTTTTACAACTAAATTATGCTAATCATATAGGTTACAGACTGTTGTTTTATTTTCTGAAGCAGTACTTAGGTATTGAAAAGCAATATCATACTAAAGTTGATGAAGATTCACTGCACTTCCATTGTTTCTTTGTAGTATGGTACACCAAGAGTACAGCTGTCAAAGGGTTTGCTCATATCAGAGTTTCAACAGGTCATTACTAGAGATGAGCGAGCCTCTAGAGGCTTGAGTTCGGTTCGATTCGTCGAACGGAAGCCGTGTTCGAATTCGGTTCGGCGAGCCGTTCGACGAACCTCTCGAGCCCCATTGAAACCAATGGCACACAAACACATAAAAACACATTATAAATGTACATATATATACCGCCCCGCGGGCTCGGCTGCGACCGCCGAGCAGCTCGGATCCGTGCTCATACGGTGGTTAGTGGCTCGAGCTTCTCACGGACCCGGGGGTCACGTCACTCTGCAAGGGGGTTGGCGCTACACGCAGGGATTTCAGTGGGGAGATGTTCCATGGCCGGGGCCGCGGTGGTTTGGTAGGGGGGTTGTAAGTTCGTGATGCCATCCATGGGATGTGGTGAATAGATGGACACCACCACTGCCGTTAACTAGGTCTCCCGGGGACGGTGTTGTGCAGCTTGGTGTTGACCCCTCTGTGGGTAAGGGAGTGATGGTCCCGGGGGCCCGAGGGTAGGTGAAGAGGTGTGGGATTGGGTGCGTACTGGAAGCTGGCGCGGTGCACCGCCATGCTCGGCCCGAAGGCACTGCTATACCCACCATGACACAACACACGGGAGTCTCTGGTAAACAAAACGGGATGATGAACGGGGCCCGCAGCCGGCTGCAGCTTCTCCCTGAACGGGTTGGTGGTTTCCGCCTTTCTCCTGCACCTTTTTATATGAATGTTTGACTCCTATGCTTAAGCAATGGTAGTCCGCTCCCCAGCTTGCTGGTTGTCGGAAGAGCCCTGTTTGCCCGCAGACGCTGGCCCTTTGGGTCTCTATGCCCTGGTGTTGGCCTTACCCTGTATGGTTGGGCTGTTGTCTTCTAACGGGTCTTGTGTGGGATAAGTCCTTAAGTCCAGTCCTCAATTAGTTGATTTGACTTGGCCCTGTTGGTTCGGGGCTTTGTACTGGGTCTGAGTACCCCTCCTGGTGCTCCGGTTTCCAATCGGTTCCCCACCACCCGACCTCAGGCCCTATGGCTCCACCGGCCGTAAACCCAGCTCCTGCAGGCAGCCACCACCGTCTACCTTCTTGCCAGAGATGACTGGGCTCTATCCCAGACATCTAAGTAGACTATTGGCAGGCCTGGTCACAGGTCTGCCCTTGAACTCGTCCTCCCTCCTTCACTGTCAAGACTCATCTACCTTCTGCACTAGAACTAGAAATTCTGTGTCTTTCCTGCCTCCAGGCCTGTGAACTCCTCAGTGGGTGGAGACAACTGCCTGGCTCTGCCCCCCTGGTGTGGACATCAAACCTGGAGGGTGGTGACAAGGGTTTTATGTTTGGCTGCTGTCACCTTTTCAGGGAGGGGGTGTGTGTGCATGGGACTACCTGGGACGACCTGACTAGTCTAGGGCATCACAACATACAGTTAATATACATTGCCATAACACTTAGCTGTCCCCACGATGCGTCCTGCACTCTGTCTCCTGCCGCTTTTCCTTCCGATAATCGCTGCGTCCTCCCGGTAACGAGCACTGATGATAGGACCTATCGTGACGTCAAAATAGCATGTGACCAGTCACGTGTCTATTATCTCATTGGCTACAGATTGGTCACATAGATAGACGTCATTGCTAGGTTCTGTCAGTGCATCTGTCCGGTACGCGGTGCACATTTGTGTATCTCCGTGTACCGGCGACATGCTCTGGCACATGGTCGACTCCCCGTTCTGCTTCCTCGTTCTGTTATTCACCGGCTGCCACAGCCGGTCAATAACGGAGATTACCGTTGCTATAGCAACACGCCTGTCAGCGGTGACATCACCGCTTACAGCCAGCAGCTTCTTCTCACTTACGGAGTGAAAAGACTGCACGGGAAGCAGCGGCGTCCTTCCTCCCATGCAGCGCTCTCTGATATAGCAAAGCTGCATGGGTTGAAGGAGAAAGAAGACGGAAGACCATGGATCATGGAGGGATGAGAGGGAGTAATAACCATGGAGTCTCTAATAGAGTTGAGCGCGGTCCGTGGTTCGTGGTTTTCCAGTTCGCGGTTCGAGTGATTTTGGGGGGTGTTCTAGTTACAACTCGAACTCGAGCTTTTTGCCAAAAGTTCGGCAGCTCGAGTTACGTTCCAGAACAGTTCTATCAGCAAAAGCGTGGCTTTTTACAGCTACAGTGTGCAGGGAGCCATCGCTGGCAGCCTGCGGTAAGCTGGTACCCAAGATAAATATCGGGTATTAAAGCAAAGCTTTGGTTAGTAACCCGATATTTACCCTGGTTACGTGTGCAGAGAGCCGACACTTCCCCGCTCGGCTCCTCCCCCCTCCTGCACTCGGCATGTATACACACACACTCACACTCACCTGTCCCCAGCCATGCAGTCCCCGACACTGATGTCTTCAACGACACATGGCCCCGCTAGGCTCCACCCACTTTGCACTCCGTCACCCGCACACATGGCCCCGCTAGGCTCCACCCACTTTGCACTCTGCCAACCACACACATGGCCCTGCTAGGCTCCACCCACTTCACACTCCGCCGCCCGCACACATGGCCCCGCTAGGCTACACCCACTTCACACTACGCCGCCCGCACACATGGCCCCTTTTGGCTCCACCCACCTGGCACTCTGCACACATTACCCCGCTTGGCTCCACCCACCTGGCACTCTGCACACATTACCTTGCTTAGCTCCACCCACCTCACACTCTGCCCACATTACCCCGCTTGGCTACACCCACCTCACACTCCACACACATTACCCTGCTAGGCTCCACCCACCTCGCATTTCACACACATTACCCCGCTCGGCTCCACCCACCTCGCACTCCGCACACATGGCCCCGCTTGGCTCCGTCCACCTGGCACTCTACACACATTACCTCGCTTAGCTCCACCCACCACACACTCCGCACACATTACCCCGCTTAGCTCCACCCACCATGCACTCCGCACACATTACCCCACTTAGCTCCACCCACCTTGTACTATGCGCACATTACTCTGCTCGGCTTACCTGTGGTGATGAAGTCCCGCCCTCCCGACCTCAGCGCTGTCACTGTCCTCCATGGCTGCCGCTTCACATCTCTCACTGCGACCCGAGACTGTCACTAGCGGTGACGTCAAAGGCTCTCGCGATACTTGGCTGTGAAGGCGGCGGTCATTGAAGTCAGTGTGCAGTATCAGCAGTGCAGGAAATCATCACCGCAGGTAATGTACCTCGCTGACAGCAGCACTTGTTATGCCCTGCAGGGACCTGGGCTGACCTATTGATGTTAGATCAGGTCACTGCATTGCTCTCCCAGCCAATGGGGAACATCCTGCTCTTCATTGAATGGGAAAGTGACTATGGTATGGATCGTCATGGGAACCCCTTGGATTACAGCAGACCTGGATTTGTTTTTCTTTCTAATAAATTGGTGAAAGAGGGAATGTTTTGGAGAGGGTTTTTTCAAATAAAAATGTGTTTGTCGTCTATTTTTTTTATTATTACTGACTGGGTTGGTGATGTCAGGTATCTGATAGACGCCTGACATCAGCAACCCCAAGGCTTGATGTCAGGTGACATAACACATCTGGTATTAACTAGAGATGAGCGAACCGGTCGTGGTTCGGCTCAAGTTCGGTTCGCCGAATGGAGGTCTCGTTCGAGTTTGGTTCGGCAAACCGATTCGGCGAACCACTCGAACCGCATAGGAAATAATGGGAGGCAATCACAAACACATAAAAACACCTAGAAAACACCCTCAAAGGTGTCCAAAAGGTGACAAACAACTCACAACACAACACAAACACATGGGAAAGTGACAAGAACAAATTCTCATGCGAAAACAAAACAGCGTTACGAGGAAAAAGAGGAGGAGACACAGATATATGAGTATATGCAAGGGAACATCGATGCCATCACTGTGCAACTTGAGCCTTGCTCATTTTAGGCTTCCAATCTGGATAAATTGCCTGAGCTCACCACGTACGCCTTGGGGATCTTGTCATGTATTGCAGCCAGCGTTCTCTTGGAACCTGTCTTCAGTGCTGGGGGGTCTGCTGACAGATAAGCACACGCGTCTGTCCACTGACAATGTGGACATGGCTCTCCGAGGACTTTTCTTCCCCTGGGTCATCCAGGGGAGGCGAAAGGCATGCATATTTTTGAGAGTGCTTCATGCAAAGCATCTTTTTCATTTTGAAAAGGGGGGTCAACTGATGCCAGTCAAGTGGGGTGTGTGTGGCCCAATTAGTGGCAACGAGGGAGACTGTGGTTGGAGTCCCCTCGCTGTGTTTCTCAAAGAACCAAGATAAACAAGTCATGGCTCTCAGAGGACGTTTCTTCCCCTGGGTCAGCTAGGGGAGGCGAAAGGCACGCATATTTTTGAGAGTGCTTCATGCAAAGCATCTTTTTCATTTTGAAAAGGGGGGTTAACTGATGACAGTCAAGTGGGGTGTGTGTGGCCCAATTAGTGGCAACGAGGGAGACTGTGGTTGGAGTCCCCTCGCTGTGTTTCTCAAAGAACCAAGATGAACAAGTCATGGCTCTCAGAGGACTTTTCTTCCCCTGGGTCACCCAGAGGAGGCTAAAGGCATGCATATTTTTGAGAGTGCTTCATGCAAAGCATCTTTTTCATTTTGAAAAGGGGGGTCAACTGATGACAGTCAAGTGGGGTGTGTGTGGCCCAATTAGTGGCAACGAGGGAGACTGTGGTTGGAGTCCCCTCGCTGTGTTTCTCAAAGAACCAAGATGAACAAGTCATGGCTCTGAGAGGACTTTTCTTCCCCTGGGTCACCCAGAGGAGGTAAAAGGCATGCATATTTTTGAGAGTGCTTCATGCAAAGCATCTTTTTCATTTTCAAAAGGGGGGTCAACTGATGCCAGTCAAGTGGGGTGTGTGTGGCCCAATTAGTGGAAATGAGGGAGACTGTGGTTGGAGTCCCCTCGCTGTGTTTCTCAAAGAACCAAGATGAACAAGTCATGGCTCTCAGTAGACGTTTCTTCCCCTGAGTCAGCTAGGGGAGGTGAAAGGCACGCATATTTTTGAGAGTGCTTCATGCAAAGCATCTTTTTCATTTTCAAAAGGGGGGTCAACTGATGACAGTCAAGTGGGGTGTGTGTGGCCCAATTAGTGGCAACGAGGGAGACTGTGGTTGGAGTCCCCTCGCTGTGTTTCTCAAAGAACCAAGATGAACAAGTCATGGCTCTCAGAGGACTTTTCTTCCCCTGGGTCATCCAGAGGAGGTGAAAGGCATGCATATTTTTGAGAGTGCTTCATGCAAAGCATCTTTTTCATTTTGAAAAGGGGGGTGAACTGATGCCAGTCAAGTGGGGTGTGTGTGGCCCAATTAGTGGCAACGAGGGAGACTGTGGTTGGAGTCCCCTCGCTGTGTTTCTCAAAGAACGAAGATGAACAAGTCTTGGCTCTCAGAGGACGTTTCTTCCCCTGGGTCAGCTAGGGGAGGTGAAAGGCACGCATATTTTTGAGAGTGCTTCATGCAAAGCATCTTTTTCATTTTGAAAAGGGGGGTCAACTGATGACAGTCAAGTGGGGTGTGTGTGGCCCAATTAGTGGCAACGAGGGAGACTGTGGTTGGAGTCCCCTCACTGTGTTTCTCAAAGAACCAAGATGAACAAGTCATGGCTCTCAGAGGACTTTTCTTCCCCTGGGTCACCCAGAGGAGGCTAAAGGCATGCATATTTTTGAGAGTGCTTCATGCAAAGCATCTTTTTCATTTTGAAAAGGGGGGTCAACTGATGACAGTCAAGTGGGGTGTGTGTGGCCCAATTAGTGGCAACGAGGGAGACTGTGGTTGGAGTCCCCTCGCTGTGTTTCTCAAAGAACCAAGATGAACAAGTCATGGCTCTGAGAGGACTTTTCTTCCCCTGGGTCACCCAGAGGAGGTAAAAGGCATGCATATTTTTGAGAGTGCTTCATGCAAAGCATCTTTTTCATTTTCAAAAGGGGGGTCAACTGATGCCAGTCAAGTGGGGTGTGTGTGGCCCAATTAGTGGAAATGAGGGAGACTGTGGTTGGAGTCCCCTCGCTGTGTTTCTCAAAGAACCAAGATGAACAAGTCATGGCTCTCAGTAGACGTTTCTTCCCCTGAGTCAGCTAGGGGAGGTGAAAGGCACGCATATTTTTGAGAGTGCTTCATGCAAAGCATCTTTTTCATTTTCAAAAGGGGGGTCAACTGATGCCAGTCAAGTGGGGTGTGTGTGGCCCAATTAGTGGAAATGAGGGAGACTGTGGTTGGAGTCCCCTCGCTGTGTTTCTCAAAGAACCAAGATGAACAAGTCATGGCTCTCAGAGGACTTTTCTTCCCCTGGGTCACCCAGAGGAGGCGAAGGGCATGCATATTTTTGAGAGTGCTTCATGCAAAGCATCTTTTTCATTTTGAAAAGGGGGGTCAACTGATGACAGTCAAGTGGAGTGTGTGTGGCCCAATTAGTGGCAACGAGGGAGACTGTGGTTGGAGTCCCCTCGCTGTGTTTCTCAAAGAACCAAGATGAACAAGTCATGGCTCTCAGAGGACTTTTCTTCCCCTGGGTCACCCAGAGGAGGCGAAAGGCATGCATATTTTTGAGAGTGCTTCATGCAAAGCATCTTTTTCATTTTGAAAAGGGGGGTCAACTGATGACAGTCAAGTGGGGTGTGTGTGGCCCAATTAGTGGCAACGAGGGAGACTGTGGTTGGAGTCCCCTCGCTGTGTTTCTCAAAGAACCAAGATGAACAAGTCATGGCTCTGAGAGGACTTTTCTTCCCCTGGGTCACCCAGAGGAGGCAAAAGGCATGCATATTTTTGAGAGTGCTTCATGCAAAGCATCTTTTTCATTTTCAAAAGGGGGGTCAACTGATGCCAGTCAAGTGGGGGGTGTGTGGCCCAATTAGTGGAAATGAGGGAGACTATGGTTGGAGTCCCCTCGCTGTGTTTCTAAAAGAACCAAGATGAACAAGTCATGGCTCTCAGAGGACTTTTCTTCCCCTGGGTCAGCTAGGGGAGGCGAAAGGCACGCATATTTTTGAGAGTGCTTCATGCAAAGCATCTTTTTCATTTTCAAAAGGGGGGTCAACTGATGCCAGTCAAGTGGGGTATGTATGGACCAATTAGTGGAAATGAGGGAGACTGTGGTTGGAGTCCCCTCGCTGTGTTTCTAAAAGAACTAAGATGAACAAGTCATGGCTCTCAGAGGACTTTTCTTCCCCTGGGTCAGCTAGGGGAGGCGATAGGCACGCGTATTTTTGAGAGTGCTTCAGGCAAAGCATCTTTTTCATTTTGAAAAGGGGGGTCAACTATTGACAGTCAAGTGGGGTGTGTGTGGCCCAATTAGTGGCAACGAGGGAGACTGTGGTTGTAGTCCCCTCGCTGTGTTTCTCAAAGAACCAAGATGAACAAGTCATGGCTCTCAGAGGACTTTTCTTCCCCTGGGTCACCCAGAGGAGGCGAAAGGCACGCGTATTTTTGAGAGTGCTTCATGCAAAGCATCTTTTTCATTTTCAAAAGGGGGGTCAACTGATGCCAGTCAAGTGGGGTGTGTGTGGCCCAATTAGTGGAAACGAGGGAGACTGTGGTTGGAGTCCCCTCGCTGTGTTTGTAAAAGAACCAAGATGAACAAGTCATGGCTCTCAGTAGACGTTTCTTCCCCTGAGTCAGCTAGGGGAGGTGAAAGGCACGCATATTTTTGAGAGTGCTTCATGCAAAGCATCTTTTTCATTTTGAAAAGGGGGGTCAACTGATGACAGTCAAGTGGAGTGTGTGTGGCCCAATTAGTGGCAACGAGGGAGACTGTGGTTGGAGTCCCCTCGCTGTGTTTCTCAAAGAACCAAGATGAACAAGTCATGGCTCTCAGAGGACTTTTCTTCCCCTGAGTCACCCAGAGGAGGCGAAAGGCATGCATATTTTTGAGAGTGCTTCATGCAAAGCATCTTTTTCATTTTGAAAAGGGGGGTCAACTGATGACAGTCAAGTGGGGTGTGTGTGGCCCAATTAGTGGCAACGAGTGAGACTGTGGTTGGAGTCCCCTTGTTGTGTTTCTCAAAGAACCAAGATGAACAAGTCTTGGCTCTGAGAGGACTTTTCTTCCCCTGGGTCACCCAGAGGAGGCAAAAGGCATGCATATTTTTGAGAGTGCTTCATGCAAAGCATCTTTTTCATTTTCAAAAGGGGGGTCAACTGATGCCAGTCAAGTGGGGTGTATGTGGCCCAATTAGTGGAAATGAGGGAGACTGTGGTTGGAGTCCCCTCGCTGTGTTTCTCAAAGAACCAAGATGAACAAGTCATGGCTCTCAGAGGACGTTTCTTCCCCTGGGTCAGCTAGGGGAGGCGAAAGGCACGCATATTTTTGAGAGTGCTTCATGCAAAGCATCTTTTTCATTTTGAAAAGGGGGGTCAACTGATGACAGTCAAGTGGAGTGTGTGTGGCCCAATTAGTGGCAACGAGGGAGACTGTGGTTGGAGTCCCCTCGCTGTGTTTCTCAAAGAACCAAGATGAACAAGTCATGGCTCTCAGAGGACTTTTCTTCCCCTGGGTCACCCAGAGGAGGCGAAAGGCATGCATATTTTTGAGAGTGCTTCATGCAAAGCATCTTTTTCATTTTGAAAAGGGGGGTCAACTGATGACAGTCAAGTGGGGTGTGTGTGGCCCAATTAGTGGCAACGAGGGAGACTGTGGTTGGAGTCCCCTCGCTGTGTTTCTCAAAGAACCAAGATGAACAAGTCATGGCTCTGAGAGGACTTTTCTTCCCCTGGGTCACCCAGAGGAGGCAAAAGGCATGCATATTTTTGAGAGTGCTTCATGCAAAGCATCTTTTTCATTTTCAAAAGGGGGGTCAACTGATGCCAGTCAAGTGGGGTGTGTGTGGCCCAATTAGTGGAAATAAGGGAGACTGTGGTTGGAGTCCCCTCGCTGTGTTTCTAAAAGAACCAAGATGAACAAGTCATGGCTCTCAGAGGACTTTTCTTCCCCTGGGTCAGCTAGGGGAGGCGAAAGGCACGCATATTTTTGAGAGTGCTTCATGCAAAGCATCTTTTTCATTTTCAAAAGGGGGGTCAACTGATGCCAGTCAAGTGGGGTATGTATGGACCAATTAGTGGAAATGAGGGAGACTGTGGTTGGAGTCCCCTCGCTGTGTTTCTAAAAGAACTAAGATGAACAAGTCATGGCTCTCAGAGGACTTTTCTTCCCCTGGGTCACCCAGAGGAGGCTAAAGGCATGCATATTTTTGAGAGTGCTTCATGCAAAGCATCTTTTTCATTTTGAAAAGGGGGGTCAACTGATGACAGTCAAGTGGGGTGTGTGTGGCCCAATTAGTGGCACCGAGGGAGACTGTGGTTGGAGTCCCCTCGCTGTGTTTCTCAAAGAACCAAGATGAACAAGTCATGGCTCTGAGAGGACTTTTCTTCCCCTAGGTCACCCAGAGGAGGTAAAAGGCATGCATATTTTTGAGAGTGCTTCATGCAAAGCATCTTTTTCATTTTCAAAAAGGGGGTCAACTGATGCCATTCAAGTGGGGTGTGTGTGGCCCAATTAGTGGAAATGAGGGAGACTGTGGTTGGAGTCCCCTCGCTGTGTTTCTCAAAGAACCAAGATGAACAAGTCATGGCTCTCAGTAGATGTTTCTTCCCCTGAGTCAGCTAGGGGAGGTGAAAGGCACGCATATTTTTGAGAGTGCTTCATGCAAAGCATCTTTTTCATTTTGAAAAGGGGGGTCAACTGATGACAGTCAAGTGGAGTGTGTGTGGCCCAATTAGTGGCAACGAGGGAGACTGTGGTTGGAGTCCCCTCGCTGTGTTTCTCAAAGAACCAAGATGAACAAGTCATGGCTCTCAGAGGACGTTTCTTCCCCTGGGTCAGCTAGGGGAGGCGAAAGGCACGCATATTTTTGAGAGTGCTTCATGCAAAGCATCTTTTTCATTTTGAAAAGGGGGGTCAACTGATGACAGTCAAGTGGAGTGTGTGTGGCCCAATTAGTGGCAACGAGGGAGACTGTGGTTGGAGTCCCCTCGCTGTGTTTCTCAAAGAACCAAGATGAACAAGTCATGGCTCTCAGAGGACTTTTCTTCCCCTGGGTCACCCAGAGGAGGCGAAAGGCATGCATATTTTTGAGAGTGCTTCATGCAAAGCATCTTTTTCATTTTGAAAAGGGGGGTCAACTGATGACAGTCAAGTGGGGTGTGTGTGGCCCAATTAGTGGCAACGAGGGAGACTGTGGTTGGAGTCCCCTTGCTGTGTTTCTCAAAGAACCAAGATGAACAAGTCATGGCTCTGAGAGGACTTTTCTTCCCCTGGGTCACCCAGAGGAGGCAAAAGGCATGCATATTTTTGAGAGTGCTTCATGCAAAGCATCTTTTTCATTTTCAAAAGGGGGGTCAACTGATGCCAGTCAAGTGGGGTGTGTGTGGCCCAATTAGTGGAAATGAGGGAGACTGTGGTTGGAGTCCCCTCGCTGTGTTTCTAAAAGAACCAAGATGAACAAGTCATGGCTCTCAGAGGACTTTTCTTCCCCTGGGTCAGCTAGGGGAGGCGAAAGGCACGCATATTTTTGAGAGTGCTTCATGCAAAGCATCTTTTTCATTTTCAAAAGGGGGGTCAACTGATGCCAGTCAAGTGGGGTATGTATGGACCAATTAGTGGAAATGAGGGAGACTGTGGTTGGAGTCCCCTCGCTGTGTTTCTAAAAGAACTAAGATGAACAAGTCATGGCTCTCAGAGGACTTTTCTTCCCCTGGGTCAGCTAGGGGAGGCGATAGGCACGCGTATTTTTGAGAGTGCTTCAGGCAAAGCATCTTTTTCATTTTGAAAAGGGGGGTCAACTATTGACAGTCAAGTGGGGTGTGTGTGGCCCAATTAGTGGCAACGAGGGAGACTGTGGTTGTAGTCCCCTCGCTGTGTTTCTCAAAGAACCAAGATGAACAAGTCATGGCTCTCAGAGGACTTTTCTTCCCCTGGGTCACCCAGAGGAGGCGAAAGGCACGCGTATTTTTGAGAGTGCTTCATGCAAAGCATCTTTTTCATTTTCAAAAGGGGGGTCAACTGATGCCAGTCAAGTGGGGTGTGTGTGGCCCAATTAGTGGAAACGAGGGAGACTGTGGTTGGAGTCCCCTCGCTGTGTTTGTAAAAGAACCAAGATGAACAAGTCATGGCTCTCAGAGGACTTTTCTTCCCCTGGGTCAGCTAGGGGAGGCGAAAGGCACGCGTATTTTTGAGAGTGCTTCATGCAAAGCATCTTTTTCATTTTATAAAGGGGGGTCAACTGATGACAAGCAAGTGGGGTGTGTGTGGTCCAATTAGTGGCAACGAGGGAGACTGTGGTTGTAGTCCCCTCGCTGTGTTTCTCAAAGAACCAAGATGAACAAGTCATGGCTCTCAGAGGACTTTTCTTCCCCTGGGTCAGCCAGGGGAGGCGAAAGGCACACGTATTTTTGATAGTGCTTCATGCAAAGCATCTTTTTCATTTTGAAAAGGGGGATCAACTGATGACAGTTAAGTGGGGTGTGTATGGCCCAATTAGTGGCAACGAGGGAGACTGTGGTTGGAGTCCCCTCGCTGTTTTTTTACATGATTTTCGAAGTGCATGACATGCTTAAGAGGTTTAGTTTCAGCATCTCAAACTTTTTGGCTACAGAAAGGCTGCCTTTACACCCTTTTGTCACCGAGGATTTTTGAGACCTTATGCCCATTGTGGTGCCCCAAGAGCCGATGGCCATTTGACACTCCTTCTCCAAGAAAGGGGTGCCCGCGCTAACACAGCAGGTCGCACACAACATCACCACTTCCTTGAGAAACTCTGTGTGTGACAGGGTGCATTTCACCACAGACACTTGGAACAGTAAGCATGGACAGGGGCGTTACATGTCGCTGACTGGGCACTGGGTAACTAGGTTGATAGATGGAGAAGAGTCTGCTGTGCAAGTCTTTCCGTCCCCACGAGTTGTGTGTTTCAATCCTTGCTCTGTATGTACAAGTTCCTCCACTGCTTCTGCCTCATCAACCTCGTGTTGTTCCTGCACCTCAGCCCAAACCCTGTGTGGTCAGGCCACCCTTCCTTGTAACTGCGCCCAAGGAATCCCACACACCTCCTTACTATGCTGGCAGCAGAGCTCAAGGACATCAGGCGGTCAAATGTTTAGTTTGAAATGTAGAGGAAATGTAAGACACCGCTGAGGAGTAGTGGACGGTTAGCTCTGTAGAGTGAGACCGAGTTTCATCAATGGTTGTCTCCACTCAACCAGCAGCAAGGGAATGCCGGGTGCGACAATGATGCTAAACAGTCTGCGGCCCTTCTTCAGGGCAATGTGACACACGTGCCTTGTATGGCTCATATGTTGAATCCGAATCTCCAGCAATTTTTAAAACACTATCCCGGCCTACATGTCATTCTGTCTAGGTCACAGTGTAACGCCTGCCTGGATCGACACACTCAAACGGGCTGTAAAGGATAGGCTAGATTGAACCCACTCACCAAGCTGGACCCCCAGAACCCTGAAACCCTTTAATCCCTATACAGTGATGTTGAATGACACAGGGCCCAAGTTGATCAACACCTGTGGAAGGCTGTAGTTCCAGAGAATAGTAGTCATACAGGGTCAAAATATTAATTGAGGAAGAGGAACAGAATGGGAGGGACAGGACTTAATCAGAAAACAAGCAGAGGTGAAATGCAAATCGGCCAACGAGGTACCTAAACAGCAAGCAGGAAAAGTATTCAGGTAACAAGCACACAAACTCATAAAACTAAACTGGGGGTAACAGTAACCAGAGGTTCATAGCTATGTCTGGCAGTGGTCTTCAGACAGGAGGGGCCTAAAAAAGGGTGTTGTGTCTTCCCATTGGTTGTAGCTGAATGATGGTACTTCATCTGTGAGATACCCACCACCTGCATTCAGCCATTGGTTCTGCATATGTCAAGGTAACGCAGCCCAGTGGGTATGCATAACATGCGTCCACCTGCGCTGCTGGCGTCGACTCCCCTCCCATCATCAGCACTATGCACGAAAGGAACACGTTGTCACCTTGCGACAGGAGTTCAACTTGACGTGGCGGACTACGGTGGTGACTTAACAGCCGTGTGCGGCAATGATGCAAACATGGCAGCGTGCCTTCGTCAGGCTAATGTGACACACGTGACTTCTATGGCTCACGTGTTTAATCTGATTCTCCAGCAATTTTTAAAACAACATCCCTGGCCCACATGGCCTTGTACAGCGGGCACGCTTGCTATGTGCTCACTTCCATCGTTCGCACTCAGTAGCTCAACAACTTTCATCGCTCCTGAAGTCTTAAGGTCTGGTGGTTAAACGTCTGAAATGCGATGTTCCGACACGCAGGAATTTGAATCTGCACATGTTGCAGCGTCTGTGGCAGCACCGCAGAGCTCAGCTGAAATACGTTATGATGTATACCCTGAGCTAACTTGATCTAGAGGTGGTGCAGATCACGCTGCTGGAGTGGTGTCAGATCAAGGACATATGCACCGTTCTACACAGTTTACAAATGTCGACGAAGATGTTTAACACTGGCGATGACATTCTCAGCGTGACAATTTTGGTCATCTACATGATGGAGCACACTGTAAGCATTATTCGGAGTCAGGTGTTGGTCCAAGAGGAAGGGAGGAAGTACTGGAGGAGACATATGCGGAAGGGATAACAAGATCTACAAGGTCCAGACGGTCAGCGGCACCTTGGCGGCAGTCATGGTACGGTGGGGGAGAGGGATTATCAAGGGTGCATAGTATCAGCAAAACAGTTGAGGAAGGTGCAGGAGCCCAGGAAGAAATGGAGGACAAACTGGCGATGGGCATGGAAGACTCAGCAGATGAGTGAGAGCTTGCTCACATTTCGGTTGTGCGAGGTTGTGGGGAGAGGGCAGAGGAAGGAGGCACGATTCTTACCTCTCCGCCACCAACACACCAAGGACTTGGTCCTCCTGGATGCTCAAGACACATGAGCGCCTTCTTGCTGCACTACCTACAACTTGACCCTCGGATTGTACGAATTCCAACTCATGCTGACTACTGGGTTGCCACACTGTTAGATCCCCAGTACAACACAAAATTTTGTGAAATAACTCCTGCCATAGAAAGGGACGCCCGTATGCAGGAGTATCAGCAGAAGGTGTTACGCAATCTTACATCTGCTTTTACACTAAACACCAGTGGTGCACAGAGTGAATCTCAACGCTTTTTCATCGATCGGAGGAAATGGTCTTACTTGTCCACATCTGAAGGACCTAGGGCTGGCTGCTGTGCTGAGACGGCGTTGAGTACGGTGTCTCTGCAGAGTTGCATTTTTAGTCATATACAAACTGAGTTGAAAAAGGACAGATGCTGGTGGAAAGGGGAACAGGTGTGTTGGAAAGGGTAAAAAAGTTTGTGTCCATGGGTTTGGTGGTTAAGCAACATTAACATTTGCTGAAGAAACAACATCTAGTATGGTGGGACTGGCAAATTTGGATAAGGTGGTATATACTATGTTACCGCTATATAAAAAATAAGAAGAAGAAAAGAAAGAGAAAGGTAGATTTTCCAATCGCCATTCGGTGTCCACCGTGCTCACAGATAGAAAAGGAGAGGTTGGCAACTGGAAGGTTAGGTGGAGGATACAGAGCATGTTGACTCTCAAACAAATAGTAGCCTGAACTGAGTAAAGGGGGCTTTGCACGCTGCGACATCGCTAATGCGGAGTCATTGGGGTCACGGAATTGGTGACGCACATCCGGCCGCATTAGCGATGTTGCTGCGTGTGACACCGATGAGCGATTTTGCATCGTTGCAAAAACATGCAAAACCGCTCATCGGTGACATGGGGGTCCATTCTCGATTATCATTACTGCAGCAGTATCGATGTAGTTCGTCGCTCCTGAGGCAGCACACGTCGCTATGTGTGACGCCGCAGGAACGAGGAACCTCTCCTTACCTGCCTCCCGGCCGCTATGAGGAAGGAAGGAGGTGGGCGGATGTTCCGGCCACTCATCTCCGCCCCTCCGCTTCTATTGGGCGGCCGCTCAGTGACGTTGCTGTGACGCCGCACGGACCGCCCCCTTAGAAAGGAGGTGGTTTGCCGGTCACAGCGACGTCGCCGGGCACGTAAGTATGTGTGACGGGTCTGCGCGATGTTGTGCGGCACGGGCAGCGATTTGCCCATGTCGCACAACAGATGGGGGCGGGTACCCACGCTAGTGATATCGGGACCGATATTGCAGCGTGTAAAGTAGCCTTTAGACGCCACTCGGATCTGGAGACTGGGTGCCCTGTTAGCGTGACAGGGTCCACGCGACCACCCGGCCCCGGAACTCCCTGTTAACAACACAGGGGCCATTGGTTACGCTGTCCATGTGCGGAGGGGACACACCTGTGGACAGCAGGTGCATCAGCAGCAGCAGGCCTGTTTATGCCACTGGGCTGCACTAGCAGGACTGGTAGGACAGGAGCTGTTCTTAAATGTTCTGCGTTACGAACTGTGGTGGCGACCTGCATCGATGACCTATCCCTGCCTACCTCTGGCCTAATGGGTTCAACACATGGAGGTGTGCTCTTTCGGAGCATAATAGAAGACTGGGCACCTTCTTGTTGGCTCCAGCCCCTTTTATAACCTGGGTCCGCCTCAATCCAGGGTGAACCACAATGCACCTCCTGGAGACAAAAGCAGAGTGACACGTCATGAGTGGCATAACTAGCGTCCTATTTTGAACCGCCACTTGAATGATGACCTCATGGCTGCCACAACCAAAACACCTCAACAGTCATCGTCTGACCAACAACAATGAGGTGACAAGTCATAGGGGGCGTGAATCTGCAAGCCTGTTGGGAGTGGCCTTGCCAAATTGCCAGGACTCCTGATGCCCTGTGGTCTATATGGGCCCCCCACATCAGGGGCAGGGCCAAAGAGTTCATTACCCGACCTAGCCTCTGATGGAGTAAGTGCCTGAGAATGCTCATTAGCATGAAATACAGTTTCTGAAAAAAAGACTATCCGCTTCAGCATGCTGTCTAGGCACAACACAGGACTTTTACACGGCATGGAGTGCAAGTACCTGTGCAAAGAGGCTTTTCTCAGTCAGTGTGAAGCCCCACAGGTGTTGTGTTGGTGCATTACCTTCAGGGACTCTACGTGGAGGAAGAGTCTGGTCACACTTAGGTTGCTTCTTTATATGTATTTTCGTGACGCCACTCTCGGTATTGCGGTCAGTGGGGACCGCCACTGCAGTGTAAGGGGACACCTGGGGCTGATGTTGGGTGCAGTTAGTTTTAGTGGCCTCCCGAGAGTGAGTCAAGCCCCAGGGCTCTGTGTAAATGTGTTGAGCCGCAGGTCGCAGAATGACTCAGGCACAGTCCAAACGAGCATGCGCTGTAGCCCAAAATTAAGACTTTGCCTCAGGAATGACACAGTCAGGCACAGCATACTCAGTTGGCGAAACACTGGAGTTAGGCTGCGGCTGGGGTAAATCGGCACACAGGAAGGAGCAACCGTGGAAACACTTCGTTCAATTGTGAGGGGAGTCATTTTGGAGTTTGGTGAGGAGTACCGTAACGCCAGTGAGCAGCATCTTGTGCCACAGACCAACATTCTTCCAGTGCTGTCTATACTGTTAACCATGATAGGAGCATAAAGTCTGTATTTATAGCAACTGGACATTACAGTACCTGGGTACGGTAGGCTGTGCCTAGACAGTAATGCGTGCACGCAATACTTTGTTTTATTATGAAAACACATATCTGTTTTGGGAAGGACGACTGTATAGACAATCACACTTGCTGCCTCTGCACTGTCAAATTGTCACGTACAGTTTAAATCATAGAGGGACAGCAACACATGTTTGCATTGAATGTTGCTTTTCAAGATTTCCATAAGTGTGTTGCAGAGCTGTGTGGTTTGCATTCACACTGTTATCATCTGCCTTATTTGTGAGGCTTCAGCTAACAAGGGTATTCAGGGTGGTTGATGTGTTTTGTCTATGTTTAGGTAGATAACTGGGAAGCTCTTGTGATGCGCCACTAGTAAGTTGTCTTCGCACACACACACACAAACACACAATTACTGCTGCTACGCAGAGGGCTTAGCAAGCAGTAGACAACTGAATAGATTGTTCTATTATTTCAATTTAATGCATGGTTCTTATTGTTTGTTTTGGGAAAAATGAAACAATCATTTATGAACCCAACTGTAAACAGTGCTTTTCATGTTGTGTGGTTTTGCTGCATACTGTGGATCCCACCAAATACAAGACTTAAAATGAAGCATAAGTCGCAAAGGGAAATTCACTGTGCTACACTGCGGCCTAGCGGGGCTGTTAAACCACCGCCTGCCCCATCACGTGCATCTGCGTGCTCTTCATCCTCTGTGACTGTGGGGACAGCAGTCACACATGCTTTTTCACACTGAACTTCCACCCCGTTACCCGTAAGCGGGAGTGTGATTGGCAGGTCGTCACTTGTTTTTTAAGTGCAAACAGATGGTATTGTTGAGCTGTCAGACATCGAGAGAACCACCATTGGATGAAGAAATCATTATATCCACGCCTCCACCTTCATGAAAGATTGGCTGAACTACCTGCAGTAAATTATTGCGTTCCACAAATGGAAAGGAGTGTAGAATGACATGTGTTGCACCTTGCTTGGCAGCAAAGGAACAATAACTTAGTATTCCAGACAATTTTAGGATGGCAGAAAAAATGTCAGCTCTTTGGGCAAATTAAATAGCGTGGCAAAAGTGGGCAGGTGGGTACAGTGGCCATGTTCTGTGTGTACCAGGACAGTAAAGGAAGCCTCACTTTGTATCCCTCCTAATGATGAAATGCAGCAAGGAATTCCCTGAGTTTGCTATTATTATAGCTTATTAAAAACAGAGCAGGAGGGTGTAATGCAGAGGTGCAAGAAATAGCTTGGCACCAGTGGGGCACAAATAGAGTACAACAGCCACTTTTTGGATGCCACTAAGTTGCAGCATTTTTTGCTATTATTATACCTTATTAAAAACAGAGCAGGAGGGTGTAATGCAGAGGTGCTAGAAATAGCTTGGCACCAGTGGGGCACAAATGGAGTACAACAGCCACTTTTTGGATGCCACTAAGTTGCAGCATTTTTTGCTATTATTATAGCTTATTAAAAACGGAGCAGGAGGGTGTAATGCAGAGGTGCTAGAAATAGCTTGGCACCAGTGGGGCACAAATGGAGTACAACAGCCACTTTTTGGATGCCACTAACTGGCAGCATTTGTTGCTATTATTATAGCTTATTAATAACAGAGCAGGAGGGTATAATGCAGAGGCGCTATAAAATAGCTTGGAACCAGTGGGCCACAAATGGAGTACAACAGCCACTTTTTGGATGCCACTAACTGGCAGCATTTTTTGCTATTATTATAGCTTATTAAAAACAGAGCCGGAGGGTGTAATGCAGAGGTGCTAGAAATAGCTTGGCACCAGTGGGGCACAAATGGAGTACAACAGCCACTATTTGGATGCCACTAAGTTGCAGCATTTTTTGCTATTATTATAGCTTATTAAAAACAGAGCCGGAGGGTGTAATGCAGAGGTGCAAAAAATAGCTTGGCACCAGTGGGGAACAAATGGAGTACAACAGCCACTTTTTGGATGCCACTAAGTTGCAGCATTTTTTGCTATTATTATAGCTGATTAGAAACGGAGCAGGAGGGTGTAATGCAGAGGTGCTAGAAATAGTTGGCACCAGTGGGGCACAAATGGAGTACAACAGCCACTTTTTGGATGCCGCTAAGTTGCAGCATTTTTTGCTATTATTATAGCTTATTAAAAACAGAGAAGGAGGGTGTAATGCAGAGGTGCTAGAAATAGCTTAACACCAGTTGGCCACAAATGGAGTACAACAGCCACTTTTTGGATGTCACTAAGTGGCAGCATTTTTTGCTATTATTATAGCTTATTAAAAACAAAGCTGGAGGGTGTAATGCAGAGGTGCTAGAAATAGCTTTGCACCAGTGGGGCACAATTAGAGTACAACAGCCACTTTTTGGATGTCACTAACTGGCAGCATTTTTTGCTATTATTATAGCTTATTAAAAACAGAGCAAGATGGTGTAATGCAGAGGTGCTAGAAATAGCTTGGCACCAGTGGGCCACAAATGGAGTACAACAGCCACTTTTTGGATGTCACTAAGTGGCAGCATTTTTTGCTATTATTATAGCTTATTAAAAACAGAGCTGGACGGTGTAATTCAGAGGTGCTAGAAATAGCTTGGCACCAGTGGGCCACAAATGGAGTACAACAGCCACTTTTTGGATGCCACTAACTGGCAGCATTTTTTGCTATTATTATAGCTTATTAAAATGGAGCAGGAGGGTGTGATGCAGAGGTGCTAGACATAGCTTGGCACCAATGGGGCACAAATGGAGCACAACAGACACTTTTTGGATGCCACTAAGTTGCAGCATTTTTTGCTATTATTATAGCTTATTAAAAACAGAGCAGGAGGGTGTAATGCAGAGGCGCTAGACATAGCTTGGCACCAGTGGGCCACAAATGGAGTACAACAGCCACTTTTTGGATGCCACTAGCTGGCAGCATTTTTTGCTATTATTATATAACTTATTAAAAAACAGAGCAGGAGGGTTTACTGCAGAGGTGCTAGACATAGCTTGGCACCAGTGGGGCACAAATTGAGTACAACAGCCATTATTTGGATGCCACTAAGTTGCAGCATTTTTTGCTATTATTACACCTTATTAAAAACAGAGCAGGAGGGTGTAATACAGAGGTGATAGAAATAGCTTGGCACCAGTTGGCCACAAATAGAGTACAACAGCCACTTTTTGGATGCCACTAAGTTGCAGCATTTTTTGCTATTTTTATAGCTTATTAAAAACAGAGCAGGAGGGTGTAATGCAGAGGCGCTAGACATAGCTTGGCACCAGTGGGCCACAAATGGAGTACAACAGCCACTTTTTGGATGCCACTAGCTGGCAGCATTTTTTGCTATTATTATATAACTTATTAAAAAACAGAGCAGGAGGGTTTACTGCAGAGGTGCTAGACATAGCTTGGCACCAGTGGGGCACAAATTGAGTACAACAGCCATTTTTGGATGCCACTAAGTTGCAGCATTTTTTGCTATTATTACACCTTATTAAAAACAGAGCAGGAGGGTGTAATACAGAGGTGATAGAAATAGCTTGGCACCAGTTGGCCACAAATAGAGTACAACAGCCACTTTTTGGATGCCACTAAGTGGCAGCATTTTTTTCTATTATTATAGCTTATTAAAAACAGAGCTGGAGGGTGTAATGCAGAGGTGCTAGAAATAGCTTTGCACCAGTGGGGCACAATTGGAGTACAACAGCCACTTTTTGGATGTCACTAACTGGCAGCATTTTTTGCTATTATTATAGCTTATTAAAAACAGAGCAGGATGGTGTAATGCAGAGGTGCTAGAAATAGCTTGGCACCAGTGGGCCACAAATAGAGTACAACAGCCACTTTTTGGATGCCACTAACTGGCAGCATTTTTTGCTATTATTATAGCTTATTAAAAACAGAGCAGGAGGGTGTAATGCAGAGGTGCTAGAAATAGCTTGGCACCAGTGGGACACAAATGGAGTACAACAGCCACTTTTTGGATGCCACTAAGTTGCAGCATTTTTTGCTATTATTATAGCTTATTAAAAACAGAGCAGGAGGGTGTAATGCAGAGGTGCTAGAAATAGCTTGGCACCAGTGGGGCACAAATGGAGTACAACAGCCACTTTTTGGATGCCACTAAGTTGCAGCATTTTTTGCTATTATTATAGCTTATTAAAAACGGAGCAGGAGGGTGTCATGCAGAGGTGCTAGAAATAGCTTGGCACCAGTGGGGCACAAATGGAGTACAACAGCCACTTTTTGAATGCCACTAACTGGCAGCATTTTTTGCTATTATTATAGCTTATTAATAACAGAGCAGGAGGATGTAATGCAGAGGCGCTAAAAAATAGCTTGGCACCAGTGGGTCACAAATGGAGTACAACAGCCACTTTTTGGATGCCACTAACTTGCAGCATTTTTTGCTATTATTATAGCTTAATAAAAACAGAGCCGGAGGGTGTAATGCAGAGGTGCTAGAAATAGCTTGGCACCAGTGGGGCACAAATGGAGTACAACAGCCACTTTTTGGATGCCACTAAGTTGCAGCATTTTTTGCTATTATTATAGCTTATTATAAACAGAGCAGGAGGGTGTAATGCAGAGGTGCTAGAAATAGCTTTTCACCAGTGGGGCACAAATGGAGTACAACAGCCTCTTTTTGGATGTCACTAACTGGCAGCATTTTTTGCAATTTTTATAGCTTATTAAAAACGGAGCAGAAGGGTGTAATGCAGAGGTGCTAGAAATAGCTTGGCACCAGTGGGGCACAAATGGAGTACAACAGCCATTTTTTGGATGCCACTAAGTGGCAGCATTTTTTGCTATTATTATAGCTTATTAAAAACAGAAAGGAGGGTGTAATGCAGAGGTGCTAGAAATAGCTTGGCCCCAGTTGGCCACAAATGGAGTACAACAGCCACTTTTTAGATGTCACTAACTGGCAGCATTTTTTATTATTATTATAGCTTATTGAAATCAGAGCAGGAGGGTGTAATGCAGAGGTGCTAGAAATAGCTTGGCACCAGCGGGCCACAAATGGAGTACAACAGCCACTTTTTGGATGCCACTAACTGGCAGCATTTTTTGCTATTATTATAGCTTATTAAAAACAGAGCAGGAGGGTGTAATGCAGAGGTGCTAGAAATAGCTTGGCACCAGTGGGGCACAAATGGAGTACAACAGCCACTTTTTGGATGCCCCTAAGTTGCAGCATTTTTTGTTATTATTATAGCTTATTAAAAATGGAGCAAAAGGGTGTAATGCAGAGGTGCTAGAATTAGCTTGGCACCAGTGGGGCACAAATGGAGTACAAAAGCCACTTTTTGGATGCCACTAAGTTGCAGCATTTTTTGCTATTATTATAGCTTATTACAAGTGGAACAGGAGGGTGTAATGCAGAGGTGCTAGAAATAGCTTGGCACCAGTGGGGCACAAATGGAGTACAACAGTCACTTTTTGGATGCCACTAACTGGCAGCATTTTTTGCTATTATTATAGCTTATTAAAAACAGAGCCGGAGGGTGTAATGCAGAGGTGCTAGAAATAGCTTAACACCAGTTGGCCACAAATGGAGTACAACAGCCACTTTTTGGATGTCACTAAGTGGCAGCATTTTTTGCTATTATTATAGCTTATTAAAAACAGAGCTGGACGGTGTAATTCAGAGGTGCTAGAAATAGCTTGGCACCAGTGGGCCACAAATGGAGTACAACAGCCACTTTTTGGATGCCACTAACTGGCAGCATTTTTTGCTATTATTATAGCTTATTAAAAATGGAGCAGGAGGGTGTGATGCAGAGGTGCTAGACATAGCTTGGCATCAATGGGGCACAAATGGAGCACAACAGACACTTTTTGGATGCCACTAAGTTGCAGCATTTTTTGCTATTATTATAGCTTATTAAAAACAGAGCAGGAGGGTGTAATGCAGAGGCGCTAGACATAGCTTGGCACCAGTGGGCCACAAATGGAGTACAACAGCCACTTTTTGGATGCCACTAGCTGGCAGCATTTTTTGCTATTATTATATAACTTATTAAAAAACAGAGCAGGAGGGTTTACTGCAGAGGTGCTAGACATAGCTTGGCACCAGTGGGGCACAAATTGAGTACAACAGCCATTTTTTGGATGCCACTAAGTTGCAGCATTTTTTGCTATTATTACACCTTATTAAAAACAGAGCAGGAGGGTGTAATACAGAGGTGATAGAAATAGCTTGGCACCAGTTGGCCACAAATAGAGTACAACAGCCACTTTTTGGATGCCACTAAGTTGCAGCATTTTTTGCTATTATTATAGCTTATTAAAAACAGAGCAGGAGGGTGTAATGCAGAGGCGCTAGACATAGCTTGGCACCAGTGGGCCACAAATGGAGTACAACAGCCACTTTTTGGATGCCACTAGTTGGCAGCATTTTTTTGCTATTATTATATAACTTATTAAAAAACAGAGCAGGAGGGTTTACTGCAGAGGTGCTAGACATAGCTTGGCACCAGTGGGGCACAAATTGAGTACAACAGCCATTTTTTGGATGCCACTAAGTTGCAGCATTTTTTGCTATTATTACACCTTATTAAAAACAGAGCAGGAGGGTGTAATGCAGAGGTGCTAGAAATAGCTTGGCATCAGTGGGGCACAAATGGAGTACAACAGCCACTTTTTGGATGTCACTAACTGGCAGCATTTTTTGCTATTATTATAGCTTATTAAAAACAGAGCAGGAGGGTGTAATGCAGAGGTGCTAGAAATAGCTTAACACCAGTTGGCCACAAATGGAGTACAACAGCCACTTTTTGGATGTCACTAAGTGGCAGCATTTTTTGCTATTATTATAGCTTATTAAAAACAGAGCTGGACGGTGTAATTCAGAGGTGCTAGAAATAGCTTGGCACCAGTGGGCCACAAATGGAGTACAACAGCCACTTTTTGGATGCCACTAACTGGCAGCATTTTTTGCTATTATTATAGCTTATTAAAATGAAGCAGGAGGGTGTGATGCAGAGGTGCTAGACATAGCTTGGCACCAATGGGGCACAAATGGAGCACAACAGACACTTTTTGGATGCCACTAAGTTGCAGCATTTTTTGCTATTATTATAGCTTATTAAAAACAGAGCAGGAGGGTGTAATGCAGAGGCGCTAGACATAGCTTGGCACCAGTGGGCCACAAATGGAGTACAACAGCCACTTTTTGGATGCCACTAGCTGGCAGCATTTTTTGCTATTATTATATAACTTATTAAAAAACAGAGCAGGAGGGTTTACTGCAGAGGTGCTAGACATAGCTTGGCACCAGTGGGGCACAAATTGAGTACAACAGCCATTATTTGGATGCCACTAAGTTGCAGCATTTTTTGCTATTATTACACCTTATTAAAAACAGAGCAGGAGGGTGTAATACAGAGGTGATAGAAATAGCTTGGCACCAGTTGGCCACAAATAGAGTACAACAGCCACTTTTTGGATGCCACTAAGTTGCAGCATTTTTTGCTATTTTTATAGCTTATTAAAAACAGAGCAGGAGGGTGTAATGCAGAGGCGCTAGACATAGCTTGGCACCAGTGGGCCACAAATGGAGTACAACAGCCACTTTTTGGATGCCACTAGCTGGCAGCATTTTTTGCTATTATTATATAACTTATTAAAAAACAGAGCAGGAGGGTTTACTGCAGAGGTGCTAGACATAGCTTGGCACCAGTGGGGCACAAATTGAGTACAACAGCCATTTTTTGGATGCCACTAAGTTGCAGCATTTTTTGCTATTATTACACCTTATTAAAAACAGAGCAGGAGGGTGTAATGCAGAGGTGCTAGAAATAGCTTGGCATCAGTGGGGCACAAATGGAGTACAACAGCCACTTTTTGGATGTCACTAACTGGCAGCATTTTTTGCTATTATTATAGCTTATTAAAAACAGAGCAGGAGGGTGTAATGCAGAGGTGCTAGAAATAGCTTAACACCAGTTGGCCACAAATGGAGTACAACAGCCACTTTTTGGATGTCACTAAGTGGCAGCATTTTTTGCTATTATTATAGCTTATTAAAAACAGAGCTGGACGGTGTAATTCAGAGGTGCTAGAAATAGCTTGGCACCAGTGGGCCACAAATGGAGTACAACAGCCACTTTTTGGATGCCACTAACTGGCAGCATTTTTTGCTATTATTATAGCTTATTAAAATGAAGCAGGAGGGTGTGATGCAGAGGTGCTAGACATAGCTTGGCACCAATGGGGCACAAATGGAGCACAACAGACACTTTTTGGATGCCACTAAGTTGCAGCATTTTTTGCTATTATTATAGCTTATTAAAAACAGAGCAGGAGGGTGTAATGCAGAGGCGCTAGACATAGCTTGGCACCAGTGGGCCACAAATGGAGTACAACAGCCACTTTTTGGATGCCACTAGCTGGCAGCATTTTTTGCTATTATTATATAACTTATTAAAAAACAGAGCAGGAGGGTTTACTGCAGAGGTGCTAGACATAGCTTGGCACCAGTGGGGCACAAATTGAGTACAACAGCCATTATTTGGATGCCACTAAGTTGCAGCATTTTTTGCTATTATTACACCTTATTAAAAACAGAGCAGGAGGGTGTAATACAGAGGTGATAGAAATAGCTTGGCACCAGTTGGCCACAAATAGAGTACAACAGCCACTTTTTGGATGCCACTAAGTGGCAGCATTTTTTTCTATTATTATAGCTTATTAAAAACAGAGCTGGAGGGTGTAATGCAGAGGTGCTAGAAATAGCTTTGCACCAGTGGGGCACAATTGGAGTACAACAGCCACTTTTTGGATGTCACTAACTGGCAGCATTTTTTGCTATTATTATAGCTTATTAAAAACAGAGCAGGATGGTGTAATGCAGAGGTGCTAGAAATAGCTTGGCACCAGTGGGCCACAAATAGAGTACAACAGCCACTTTTTGGATGCCACTAACTGGCAGCATTTTTTGCTATTATTATAGCTTATTAAAAACAGAGCAGGAGGGTGTAATGCAGAGGTGCTAGAAATAGCTTGGCACCAGTGGGACACAAATGGAGTACAACAGCCACTTTTTGGATGCCACTAAGTTGCAGCATTTTTTGCTATTATTATAGCTTATTAAAAACAGAGCAGGAGGGTGTAATGCAGAGGTGCTAGAAATAGCTTGGCACCAGTGGGGCACAAATGGAGTACAACAGCCACTTTTTGGATGCCACTAAGTTGCAGCATTTTTTGCTATTATTATAGCTTATTAAAAACGGAGCAGGAGGGTGTCATGCAGAGGTGCTAGAAATAGCTTGGCACCAGTGGGGCACAAATGGAGTACAACAGCCACTTTTTGAATGCCACTAACTGGCAGCATTTTTTGCTATTATTATAGCTTATTAATAACAGAGCAGGAGGATGTAATGCAGAGGCGCTAAAAAATAGCTTGGCACCAGTGGGTCACAAATGGAGTACAACAGCCACTTTTTGGATGCCACTAACTTGCAGCATTTTTTGCTATTATTATAGCTTAATAAAAACAGAGCCGGAGGGTGTAATGCAGAGGTGCTAGAAATAGCTTGGCACCAGTGGGGCACAAATGGAGTACAACAGCCACTTTTTGGATGCCACTAAGTTGCAGCATTTTTTGCTATTATTATAGCTTATTATAAACAGAGCAGGAGGGTGTAATGCAGAGGTGCTAGAAATAGCTTTGCACCAGTGGGGCACAAATGGAGTACAACAGCCTCTTTTTGGATGTCACTAACTGGCAGCATTTTTTGCAATTTTTATAGCTTATTAAAAACGGAGCAGAAGGGTGTAATGCAGAGGTGCTAGAAATAGCTTGGCACCAGTGGGGCACAAATGGAGTACAACAGCCATTTTTTGGATGCCACTAAGTGGCAGCATTTTTTGCTATTATTATAGCTTATTAAAAACAGAAAGGAGGGTGTAATGCAGAGGTGCTAGAAATAGCTTGGCCCCAGTTGGCCACAAATGGAGTACAACAGCCACTTTTTAGATGTCACTAACTGGCAGCATTTTTTATTATTATTATAGCTTATTGAAATCAGAGCAGGAGGGTGTAATGCAGAGGTGCTAGAAATAGCTTGGCACCAGCGGGCCACAAATGGAGTACAACAGCCACTTTTTGGATGCCACTAACTGGCAGCATTTTTTGCTATTATTATAGCTTATTAAAAACAGAGCAGGAGGGTGTAATGCAGAGGTGCTAGAAATAGCTTGGCACCAGTGGGGCACAAATGGAGTACAACAGCCACTTTTTGGATGCCCCTAAGTTGCAGCATTTTTTGCTATTATTATAGCTTATTAAAAATGGAGCAAAAGGGTGTAATGCAGAGGTGCTAGAATTAGCTTGGCACCAGTGGGGCACAAATGGAGTACAAAAACCACTTTTTGGATGCCACTAAGTTGCAGCATTTTTTGCTATTATTATAGCTTATTACAAGTGGAACAGGAGGGTGTAATGCAGAGGTGCTAGAAATAGCTTGGCACCAGTGGGGCACAAATGGAGTACAACAGTCACTTTTTGGATGCCACTAACTGGCAGCATTTTTTGCTATTATTATAGCTTATTAAAAACAGAGCCGGAGGGTGTAATGCAGAGGTGCTAGAAATAGCTTAACACCAGTTGGCCACAAATGGAGTACAACAGCCACTTTTTGGATGTCACTAAGTGGCAGCATTTTTTGCTATTATTATAGCTTATTAAAAACAGAGCTGGACGGTGTAATTCAGAGGTGCTAGAAATAGCTTGGCACCAGTGGGCCACAAATGGAGTACAACAGCCACTTTTTGGATGCCACTAACTGGCAGCATTTTTTGCTATTATTATAGCTTATTAAAAATGGAGCAGGAGGGTGTGATGCAGAGGTGCTAGACATAGCTTGGCATCAATGGGGCACAAATGGAGCACAACAGACACTTTTTGGATGCCACTAAGTTGCAGCATTTTTTGCTATTATTATAGCTTATTAAAAACAGAGCAGGAGGGTGTAATGCAGAGGCGCTAGACATAGCTTGGCACCAGTGGGCCACAAATGGAGTACAACAGCCACTTTTTGGATGCCACTAGCTGGCAGCATTTTTTGCTATTATTATATAACTTATTAAAAAACAGAGCAGGAGGGTTTACTGCAGAGGTGCTAGACATAGCTTGGCACCAGTGGGGCACAAATTGAGTACAACAGCCATTTTTTGGATGCCACTAAGTTGCAGCATTTTTTGCTATTATTACACCTTATTAAAAACAGAGCAGGAGGGTGTAATACAGAGGTGATAGAAATAGCTTGGCACCAGTTGGCCACAAATAGAGTACAACAGCCACTTTTTGGATGCCACTAAGTTGCAGCATTTTTTGCTATTATTATAGCTTATTAAAAACAGAGCAGGAGGGTGTAATGCAGAGGCGCTAGACATAGCTTGGCACCAGTGGGCCACAAATGGAGTACAACAGCCACTTTTTGGATGCCACTAGTTGGAAGCATTTTTTTGCTATTATTATATAACTTATTAAAAAACAGAGCAGGAGGGTTTACTGCAGAGGTGCTAGACATAGCTTGGCACCAGTGGGGCACAAATTGAGTACAACAGCCATTTTTTGGATGCCACTAAGTTGCAGCATTTTTTGCTATTATTACACCTTATTAAAAACAGAGCAGGAGGGTGTAATGCAGAGGTGCTAGAAATAGCTTGGCATCAGTGGGGCACAAATGGAGTACAACAGCCACTTTTTGGATGTCACTAACTGGCAGCATTTTTTGCTATTATTATAGCTTATTAAAAACAGAGCAGGAGGGTGTAATGCAGAGGTGCTAGAAATAGCTTAACACCAGTTGGCCACAAATGGAGTACAACAGCCACTTTTTGGATGTCACTAAGTGGCAGCATTTTTTGCTATTATTATAGCTTATTAAAAACAGAGCTGGACGGTGTAATTCAGAGGTGCTAGAAATAGCTTGGCACCAGTGGGCCACAAATGGAGTACAACAGCCACTTTTTGGATGCCACTAACTGGCAGCATTTTTTGCTATTATTATAGCTTATTAAAATGAAGCAGGAGGGTGTGATGCAGAGGTGCTAGACATAGCTTGGCACCAATGGGGCACAAATGGAGCACAACAGACACTTTTTGGATGCCACTAAGTTGCAGCATTTTTTGCTATTATTATAGCTTATTAAAAACAGAGCAGGAGGGTGTAATGCAGAGGCGCTAGACATAGCTTGGCACCAGTGGGCCACAAATGGAGTACAACAGCCACTTTTTGGATGCCACTAGCTGGCAGCATTTTTTGCTATTATTATATAACTTATTAAAAAACAGAGCAGGAGGGTTTACTGCAGAGGTGCTAGACATAGCTTGGCACCAGTGGGGCACAAATTGAGTACAACAGCCATTATTTGGATGCCACTAAGTTGCAGCATTTTTTGCTATTATTACACCTTATTAAAAACAGAGTAGGAGGGTGTAATACAGAGGTGATAGAAATAGCTTGGCACCAGTTGGCCACAAATAGAGTACAACAGCCACTTTTTGGATGCCACTAAGTTGCAGCATTTTTTGCTATTTTTATAGCTTATTAAAAACAGAGCAGGAGGGTGTAATGCAGAGGCGCTAGACATAGCTTGGCACCAGTGGGCCACAAATGGAGTACAACAGCCACTTTTTGGATGCCACTAGCTGGCAGCATTTTTTGCTATTATTATATAACTTATTAAAAAACAGAGCAGGAGGGTTTACTGCAGAGGTGCTAGACATAGCTTGGCACCAGTGGGGCACAAATTGAGTACAACAGCCATTTTTTGGATGCCACTAAGTTGCAGCATTTTTTGCTATTATTACACCTTATTAAAAACAGAGCAGGAGGGTGTAATACAGAGGTGATAGAAATAGCTTGGCACCAGTTGGCCACAAATAGAGTACAACAGCCACTTTTTGGATGCCACTAAGTGGCAGCATTTTTTTCTATTATTATAGCTTATTAAAAACAGAGCTGGAGGGTGTAATGCAGAGGTGCTAGAAATAGCTTTGCACCAGTGGGGCACAATTGGAGTACAACAGCCACTTTTTGGATGTCACTAACTGGCAGCATTTTTTGCTATTATTATAGCTTATTAAAAACAGAGCAGGATGGTGTAATGCAGAGGTGCTAGAAATAGCTTGGCACCAGTGGGCCACAAATAGAGTACAACAGCCACTTTTTGGATGCCACTAACTGGCAGCATTTTTTGCTATTATTATAGCTTATTAAAAACAGAGCAGGAGGGTGTAATGCAGAGGTGCTAGAAATAGCTTGGCACCAGTGGGGCACAAATGGAGTACAACAGCCACTTTTTGGATGCCACTAAGTTGCAGCATTTTTTGCTATTATTATAGCTTATTAAAAACAGAGCAGGAGGGTGTAATGCAGAGGTGCTAGAAATAGCTTGGCACCAGTGGGGCACAAATGGAGTACAACAGCCACTTTTTGGATGCCACTAAGTTGCAGCATTTTTTGCTATTATTATAGCTTATTAAAAACGGAGCAGGAGGGTGTCATGCAGAGGTGCTAGAAATAGCTTGGCACCAGTGGGGCACAAATGGAGTACAACAGCCACTTTTTGAATGCCACTAACTGGCAGCATTTTTTGCTATTATTATAGCTTATTAATAACAGAGCAGGAGGATGTAATGCAGAGGCGCTAAAAAATAGCTTGGCACCAGTGGGTCACAAATGGAGTACAACAGCCACTTTTTGGATGCCACTAACTTGCAGCATTTTTTGCTATTATTATAGCTTAATAAAAACAGAGCCGGAGGGTGTAATGCAGAGGTGCTAGAAATAGCTTGGCACCAGTGGGGCACAAATGGAGTACAACAGCCACTTTTTGGATGCCACTAAGTTGCAGCATTTTTTGCTATTATTATAGCTTATTATAAACAGAGCAGGAGGGTGTAATGCAGAGGTGCTAGAAATAGCTTTGCACCAGTGGGGCACAAATGGAGTACAACAGCCTCTTTTTGGATGTCACTAACTGGCAGCATTTTTTGCAATTTTTATAGCTTATTAAAAACGGAGCAGAAGGGTGTAATGCAGAGGTGCTAGAAATAGCTTGGCACCAGTGGGGCACAAATGGAGTACAACAGCCATTTTTTGGATGCCACTAAGTGGCAGCATTTTTTGCTATTATTATAGCTTATTAAAAACAGAAAGGAGGGTGTAATGCAGAGGTGCTAGAAATAGCTTGGCCCCAGTTGGCCACAAATGGAGTACAACAGCCACTTTTTGGATGTCACTAACTGGCAGCATTTTTTATTATTATTATAGCTTATTGAAATCAGAGCAGGAGGGTGTAATGCAGAGGTGCTAGAAATAGCTTGGCACCAGCGGGCCACAAATGGAGTACAACAGCCACTTTTTGGATGCCACTAACTGGCAGCATTTTTTGCTATTATTATAGCTTATTAAAAACAGAGCAGGAGGGTGTAATGCAGAGGTGCTAGAAATAGCTTGGCACCAGTGGGGCACAAATGGAGTACAACAGCCACTTTTTGGATGCCCCTAAGTTGCAGCATTTTTTGCTATTATTATAGCTTATTAAAAATAGAGCAAAAGGGTGTAATGCAGAGGTGCTAGAATTAGCTTGGCACCAGTGGGGCACAAATGGAGTACAAAAGCCACTTTTTGGATGCCACTAAGTTGCAGCATTTTTTGCTATTATTATAGCTTATTACAAGTGGAACAGGAGGGTGTAATGCAGAGGTGCTAGAAATAGCTTGGCACCAGTGGGGCACAAATGGAGTACAACAGTCACTTTTTGGATGCCACTAACTGGCAGCATTTTTTGCTATTATTATAGCTTATTAAAAACAGAGCCGGAGGGTGTAATGCAGAGGTGCTAGAAATAGCTTAACACCAGTTGGCCACAAATGGAGTACAACAGCCACTTTTTGGATGTCACTAAGTGGCAGCATTTTTTGCTATTATTATAGCTTATTAAAAACAGAGCTGGACGGTGTAATTCAGAGGTGCTAGAAATAGCTTGGCACCAGTGGGCCACAAATGGAGTACAACAGCCACTTTTTGGATGCCACTAAGTGGCAGCATTTTTTGCTATTATTATAGCTTATTAAAAACAGAAAGGAGGGTGTAATGCAGAGGTGCTAGAAATAGCTTGGCCCCAGTTGGCCACAAATGGAGTACAACAGCCACTTTTTGGATGTCACTAACTGGCAGCATTTTTTATTATTATTATAGCTTATTGAAATCAGAGCAGGAGGGTGTAATGCAGAGGTGCTAGAAATAGCTTGGCACCAGCGGGCCACAAATGGAGTACAACAGCCACTTTTTGGATGCCACTAACTGGCAGCATTTTTTGCTATTATTATAGCTTATTAAAAACAGAGCAGGAGGGTGTAATGCAGAGGTGCTAGAAATAGCTTGGCACCAGTGGGGCACAAATGGAGTACAACAGCCACTTTTTGGATGCCCCTAAGTTGCAGCATTTTTTGCTATTATTATAGCTTATTAAAAATAGAGCAAAAGGGTGTAATGCAGAGGTGCTAGAATTAGCTTGGCACCAGTGGGGCACAAATGGAGTACAAAAGCCACTTTTTGGATGCCACTAAGTTGCAGCATTTTTTGCTATTATTATAGCTTATTACAAGTGGAACAGGAGGGTGTAATGCAGAGGTGCTAGAAATAGCTTGGCACCAGTGGGGCACAAATGGAGAACAACAGTCACTTTTTGGATGCCACTAACTGGCAGCATTTTTTGCTATTATTATAGCTTATTAAAAACAGAGCCGGAGGGTGTAATGCAGAGGTGCTAGAAATAGCTTAACACCAGTTGGCCACAAATGGAGTACAACAGCCACTTTTTGGATGTCACTAAGTGGCAGCATTTTTTGCTATTATTATAGCTTATTAAAAACAGAGCTGGACGGTGTAATTCAGAGGTGCTAGAAATAGCTTGGCACCAGTGGGCCACAAATGGAGTACAACAGCCACTTTTTGGATGCCACTAACTGGCAGCATTTTTTGCTATTATTATAGCTTATTAAAAATGGAGCAGGAGGGTGTGATGCAGAGGTGCTAGACATAGCTTGGCACCAATGGGGCACAAATGGAGCACAACAGACACTTTTTGGATGCCACTAAGTTGCAGCATTTTTTGCTATTATTATAGCTTATTAAAAACAGAGCAGGAGGGTGTAATGCAGAGGCGCTAGACATAGCTTGGCACCAGTGGGCCACAAATGGAGTACAACAGCCACTTTTTGGATGCCACTAGCTGGCAGCATTTTTTGCTATTATTATATAACTTATTAAAAAACAGAGCAGGAGGGTTTACTGCAGAGGTGCTAGACATAGCTTGGCACCAGTGGGGCACAAATTGAGTACAACAGCCATTTTTTGGATGCCACTAAGTTGCAGCATTTTTTGCTATTATTACACCTTATTAAAAACAGCAGGAGGGTGTAATACAGAGGTGATAGAAATAGCTTGGCACCAGTTGGCCACAAATAGAGTACAACAACCACTTTTTGGATGCCACTAAGTTGCAGCATTTTTTGCTATTATTATAGCTTATTAAAAACAGAGCAGGAGGGTGTAATGCAGAGGCGCTAGACATAGCTTGGCACCAGTGGGCCACAAATGGAGTACAACAGCCACTTTTTGGATGCCACTAGTTGGCAGCATTTTTTGCTATTATTATATAACTTATTAAAAAACAGAGCAGGAGGGTTTACGGCAGAGGTGCTAGACATAGCTTGGCACCAGTGGGGCACAAATTGAGTACAACAGCCATTTTTTGGATGCCACTAAGTTGCAGCATTTTTTGCTATTATTACACCTTATTAAAAACAGAGCAGGAGGGTGTAATGCAGAGGTGCTAGAAATAGCTTGGCACCAGTGGGGCACAAATGGAGTACAACAGCCACTTTTTGGATGCCACTAAGTTGCAGCATTTTTTACTATTATTATAGCTTATTAAAAACGGAGCAGGAGGGTGTAATGCAGAGGTGCTAGAAATAGCTTGGCACCAGTGGGCCACAAATGGAGTACAACAGCCACTTTTTGGATGCCACTAACCTGCAGCATTTTTTGCTATTATTATAGCTTATTAATAACAGAGCAGGAGGGTGTAATGCAGAGGCGCTAAAAAATAGCTTGGCACCAGTGGGTCACAAATGGAGTACAACAGCCACTTTTTGGATGCCACTAACTGGCAGCATTTTTTGCTATTATTATAGCTTATTAAAAACAGAGCCGGAGGGTGTAATGCAGAGGTGCTAGAAATAGCTTGGCACCAGTGGGGCACAAATGGAGTACAACAGCCACTTTTTGGATACCACTAAGTTGCAGCATTTTTTGCTATTATTATAGCTTATTAAAAACAGAGCAGGAGGGTGTAATGCAGAGGGGCTAGAAATAGCTTGGCACCAGTGGGGCACAAATGGAGTACAACAGCCACTTTTTGGATGCCACTAAGTGGCAGCATTTTTTGCTATTATTATAGCTTATTAAAAACAGAGCTGGAGGGTGTAATGCAGAGGTGCTAGAAATAGCTTGGCACCAGTGGGGCACAAATAGAGTACAACAGCCACTTTTTGGATGTCACTAACTGGCAGCATTTTTTGCTATTATTATAGCTTATTAAAAACAGAGCAGGAGGGTGTAATGCAGAGGTGCTAGAAATAGCTTGGCACCAGTGGGCCAAAAATGCAGTACAACAGCCACATTTTGGATGCCACTAACTGGCAGCATTTTTTGCTATTATTATAGCTTATTAAAAATGGAGCAGGAGGGTGTAATGCAGAGGTGCTAGACATAGCTTAGCACCAATGGGGCACAAATGGAGCACAACAGACCCTTTTTTGGAGGCCACTAAGTTGCAGCATTTTTTGCTATTATTATAGCTTGTTAAAAACAGAGCAGAAGGGTGTAATGCAGAGGCGCTAGAAATAGCTTGGCACCAGTGGGCCGCAAATGGAGTACAACAGACACTTTTTGGATGTCACTAACTGGCAGCATTTTTTCCTATTATTATAGCTTATTAAAAATAGAGCAGGAGATTGTAATGCAGAGGTGCTAGAAATAGCTTGGCACCAGTGGGCCACAAATGGAGTACAACAGCCACTTTTTGGATGCCACTAACTGGCAGCATTTTTTGCTATTATTATAGCTTATTAAAAATGGAGCAGGAGGGTGTATTGCAGAGGTGCTAGACATAGCTTAGCACCAATGGGGCACAAATGGAGCACAACAGACCCTTTTTTGAATGCCACTAAGTTGCAGCATTTTTTGCTATTATTATAGCTTATTAAAAACAGAGCAGGAGGATGTAATGCTTAGGTGCTAGAAATAGCTTGGCACCAGTGGGCCACAAATGAAGTACAACAGTCACTTTTTGGATGCCACTAACTGGCAGCATTTTTTGCTATTATTATAGCTTGTTAAAAACAGAGCAGAAGTGTGTAATGCAGAGGTGCTAGAAATAGCTGGGCACCAGTGGGGCACAAATGGAGTACAACAGCCACTTTTTGGCTGCCACTAACTGGCAGCACTCTTTTAAATTAAAATGGCTTTCCAAAAATGTTCAGGAGGGTGTAATGCAGAGGTGCTAGAAATAACTTGGCACCAGTGGGGCACAAATGGAGTACAACATCCACTTTTTGGGTGCTACTAAGTTGCAGCATTTTTTACTATTATAGCTTATTAAAAACAGAGCCGGAGGGTGTAATGCAGAGGTGCTAGAAATAGCTTGGCACCAGAGGGGCACAAATGGAGTACAACAGCCACTTTTTGGATGCCACTAACTTGCAGCACTCTTTTAAATTAAAATGGCTTTGCAAAAATGTGCAGGAGGGTGTAATGCAGAGGTGCTAGAAATAACTTGGCACCAGTGGGTCACAAATGGAGTACAACAACCACTTTTTGGATGTCACTAACTGGCAGCATTTTTTGCTAATATTATAGCTTATTAAAAACAGAGCAGGATGGTGTAATGCAGAGGTGCTAGAAATAGCTTGGCACCAGTGGGCCACAAATGGAGTACAACAGCCACTTTTTGGATGCCACTAACTGGCAGCATTTTTTGCTATTATTATAGCTTATTAAAAACAGAGCAGGAGGGTGTAATGCAGAGGTGCTAGAAATAGTTGGCACCAGTGGGGCACAAATGGCGTACAACAGCCACTTTTTGGATGCCACTAAGTTGCCGCATTTTTTGCTATTATTATAGCTTAATAAAAACAGAGCAGGAGGGTGAAATGCAGAGGTGCTAGAAATAGCGTGGCACCTGTGGGGCACAAATGGAGTACAACAGCCGCTTTTTGGATGCCACTAAGTTGCAGCATTTTTTGCTATTATTATAGCTTATTAAAAACGGAGCAGGAGGGTGTAATGCAGAGGTGCTAGAAATAGCTTGGCACCAGTGGGGCACAAATGGAATACAACAGCCACTTTTTGAATGCCAGTAACTGGCAGCATTTTTTGCTATTATTATAGCTTATTAATAATAGAGCAGGAGGGTGTAATGCTGAGGCGCTAAAACATTGCTTGGCACCAGTGGGTCACAAATGGAGTACAACAGCCACTTTTTGAATGCCACTAACTGGCAGCATTTTTTGCTATTAATATAGCTTATTAAAAACAGAGCCGGAGGGTGTAATGCAGAGGTGCTAGAAATAGCTTGGCACCAGTGGGGCACAAATGGAGTACAACAGCCACTTTTTGGATGTCACTAACTGGCAGCATTTTTTGCTATTATTATAGCTTATTAAAAACAGAGCCGGAGGGTGTAATGCAGAGGTGCTAGAAATAGCTTGGCACCAGCGGGCCACAAATGGAGTACAACAGCCACTTTTTGGATGCCACTAAGTTGCAGCATTTTTTGCTATTATTATAGCTTATTAAAAACGGAGCAGGAGGGTGTAATGCAGAGGTGCTAGAAATAGCTTGGCACCAGTGGGCCACAAATGGAGTAAAACAGCGACTTTTTGGATGCCACTAACTGGCAGCATTTTTTGCTATTATTATAGCTTATTAATAACAGAGCAGGAGGGTGTAATGCAGAGGCGCTAAAAAATAGCTTGGCACCAGTGGGTCACAAATGGAGTACAACAGCCACTTTTTGGATGCCACTAACTGGCAGCATTTTTTGCTATTATTATAGCTTATTAAAAACAGAGCCGGAGGGTGTAATGCAGAGGTGCTAGAAATAGCTTGGCACCAGTGGGGCACAAATGGAGTACAACAGCCACTTTTTGGATACCACTAAGTTGCAGCATTTTTTGCTATTATTATAGCTTATTAAAAACAGAGCAGGAGGGTGTAATGCAGAGGTGCTAGAAAAAGCTTGGCACCAGTGGGGCACAAATGGAGTACAAATGCCACTTTTTGGATGCCACTAAGTGGCAGCATTTTTTGCTCTTATTATAGCTTATTAAAAACAGAGCTGGAGGGTATAATGCAGAGGTGCTAGAAATAGCTTGGCACCAGTGGGGCACAAATAGAGTACAACAGCCACTTTTTGGATGTCACTAACTGGCAGCATTTTTTGCTATTATTATAGCTTATTAAAAATGGAGCAGGAGGGTGTAATGCAGAGGTGCTAGACATAGCTTAGCACCAATGGGGCACAAATGGAGCACAACAGACCATTTTTTGGATTCCACTAAGTTGCAGCATTTTTTGCTATTATTATAGCTTATTAAAAACAGAGCAGGAGGGTGTAATGCTTAGGTGCTAGAAATAGCGTGGCACCAGTGGGCCACAAATGAAGTACAACAGTCACTTTTTGGATGCCACTAACTGGCAGCATTTTTTGCTATTATTATAGCTTGTTAAAAACAGAGCAGAAGGGTATAATGCAGAGGCGCTAGAAATAGCTTGGCACCAGTGGGCCGCAAATGGAGTACAACAGCCACTTTTTGGATGTCACTAACTGGCAGCATTTTTTGCTATTATTATAGCTTATTAAAAACAGAGCAGGAGATTGTAATGCAGAGGTGCTAGAAATAGCTTGGCACCAGTGGGCCGCAAATGGAGTACAACAGCCACTTTTTGGATGCCACTAACTGGCAGCATTTTTTGCTATTATTATAGCTTATTAAAAATGGAGCAGGAGGGTGTAATGCAGAGGTGCTAGACATAGCTTAGCACCAATGGGGCACAAATGGAGCACAACAGACCCTTTTTTGAATGCCACTAAGTTGCAGCATTTTTTGCTATTATTATAGCTTATTAAAAACAGAGCAGGAGGGTGTAATGCTTAGGTGCTAGAAATAGCTTGGCACCAGTGGGCCACAAATGAAGTACAACAGTCACTTTTTGGATGCCACTAACTGGCAGCATTTTTTGCTATTATTATAGCTTGTTAAAAACAGAGCAGAAGAGTGTAATGCAGAGGTGCTAAAAATAGCTGGGCACCAGTGGGGCACAAATGGAGTACAACAGCCACTTTTTGGCTGCCACTAACTGGCAGCACTCTTTTAAATTAAAATGGCTTTCCAAAAATGTTCAGGAGGGTGTAATGCAGAGGTGCTAGAAATAACTTGGCACCAGTGGGGCACAAATGGAGTACAACATCCACTTTTTGGATGCTACTAAGTTGCAGCATTTTTTACTATTATAGCTTATTAAAAACAGAGCAGGAGGGTGTAATGCAGAGGTGCTAGAAATAGCTTGGCACCAGTGGGGCACAAATGGAGTACAAATGCCACTTTTTGGATGCCACTAAGTGGCAGCATTTTTTGCTATTATTATAGCTTATTAAAAACAGAGCTGGAGGGTGTAATGCAGAGGTGCTAGAAATAGCTTGGCACCAGTGGGGCACAAATAGAGTACAACAGCCACTTTTTGGATGTCACTAACTGGCAGCATTTTTTGCTATTATTATAGCTTGTTAAAAACAGAGCAGAAGGGTATAATGCAGAGGCGCTAGAAATAGCTTGGCACCAGTGGGCCGCAAATGGAGTACAACAGCCACTTTTTGGATGTCACTAACTGGCAGCATTTTTTGCTATTATTATAGCTTATTAAAAACAGAGCAGGAGATTGTAATGCAGAGGTGCTAGAAATAGCTTGGCACCAGTGGGCCACAAATGGAGTACAACAGCCACTTTTTGGATGCCACTAACTGGCAGCATTTTTTGCTATTATTATAGCTTATTAAAAATGGAGCATCAGGGTGTAATGCAGAGGTGCTAGACATAGCTTAGCACCAATGGGGCACAAATGGAGCACAACAGACCCTTTTTTGAATGCCACTAAGTTGCAGCATTTTTTGCTATTATTATAGCTTATTAAAAACAGAGCAGGAGGGTGTAATGCTTAGGTGCTAGAAATAGCTTGGCACCAGTGGGCCACAAATGAAGTACAACAGTCACTTTTTGGATGCCACTAACTGGCAGCATTTTTTGCTATTATTATAGCTTGTTAAAAACAGAGCAGAAGGGTGTAATGCAGAGGTGCTAAAAATAGCTGGGCACCAGTGGGGCACAAATGGAGTACAACAGCCACTTTTTGGCTGCCACTAACTGGCAGCACTCTTTTAAATTAAAATGGCTTTCCAAAAATGTTCAGGAGGGTGTAATGCAGAGGTGCTAGAAATAACTTGGCACCAGTGGGGCACAAATGGAGTACAACATCCACTTTTTGGATGCTACTAAGTTGCAGCATTTTTTACTATTATAGCTTATTAAAAACAGAGCCGGAGGGTGTAATGCAGAGGTGCTAGAAATAGCTTGGCACCAGTGGGGCACAAATGGAGTACAACAGCCACTTTTTGGATGCCACTAACTTGCAGCACTCTTTTAAATTAAAATGGCTTTGCAAAAATGTGCAGGAGGGTGTAATGCAGAGGTGCTAGAAATAACTTGGCACCAGTGGGTCACAAATAGAGTACAACAGCCACTTTTTGGATGCTACTAAGTTGCAGCATTTTTTACTATTATAGCTTATTAAAAACAGAGCTGGAGGGTGTAATGCAGAGGTGCTAGAAATAGCTTGACACCAGTGGGGCACAAATGTAGTACAACAGCCACTTTTTGGATGTCACTAAATGGCAGCGTTTTTTGCTATTATTATAGCTTATTAAAAACAGAGCATTAGGGTGTAATGCAGAGGTGCTAGAAATAGCTTGGCACCAGTGGGCCACAAATGGAGTACAACAGCCACTTTTTGGATGCCACTAAGTTGCAGCATTTTTTGCTATTATTATAGCTTATTAAAAACAGAGCAGGAGGGTGTAATGCAGAGGTGCTAGAAATAGCTTGGCACCAGTGGGGCACAAATGGAGTACAACAGCCACTTTTAGGATGCCACTAAATTTCCTCAGTGTTTGCTATTATAATGGCTTAGTAACAATGAGCTTGAGTGTGCAATGCAGAGGAGCTGCAAATAGCTTGGCACCAGTGGGACACTAATGAAGTCCAACAGCCACTTTTAGGATGCCACTAAGTTTCCTCAGTGTTTGCTAGTATAATAGCTTAGTAAAAATGAGTTTGAGTGTGCAATGCAGAGGTGCTGCAAATAGCTTGGCACCAGTGGGGCACAAATGGAGTACAACAGCCACTTTTAGGATGCCACTAAGTTTCCTCAGTGTTTGCTAGTATAATGGCTTAGTAACATTGAGCATAAGTGTGCAAAGGATTGGAGGGTACAGTGGCAGGGTTGTGGGTCTGTGTTGAGGAAAGGAAGCCTCACTTTATATCCCTCCTAATGGTGAAATGCAGCGAGGAAGTCCCTGACCTTAGCTACACAGACGCTCTTATCTGTAGTTGTTAAAATCTGTTTCCACGAACCTGACTGTCACCTATGGCTCTGAGCCTGCTGTTATTAGCCCTTACAAGGGCTAATAGAAACTTCTATCCCTATTCTGTATAGCGCTGTGTGTAAAGCGTATACAGAAGTATCGGAGACAGGAGCTATGCCAGCGGTGACTGACACCCAGACGCAGAAGGCAAATAATGGCGTCCTGATGGGCAGATACCCGTTTTTATAATGCAGGGACATGTGATATGGACATCCTATCACACATGCCGTTACTTCTCTTGCTAAAAGTCCACTTAGCTGTGTGTGTGTCTGGGATTGGCTGACATGCTGGTGGCCCGCCCCACGCGCGCGCTTAGGGAAGGAAGACAAGGAAAAAAAAAAATGGCGATCACCATTATCCCAGCAGCAGTGATCTGAATGCGCTGTTCCCGCACACTATACGCTGAAATTTCATAATAGTGTGAGTCACAGAGTGACTTACACTATTACAACGGAAAGCCAGCTATTAATTAGCTTGGCTTTTTGCTGCTAGAACCGTTCTCGAACGTAACTAGAACTATCGAGCTTTAGCAAAAAGCTCGAGTTATAGTTTGATCTAGAACAGTCCCCAAAATCACTCGAACCGCGAAATGGAGAACCACGAACCACGCTCAACTCTAATATAAACCCCATATATTACCCCGTTTGCCACCGCACCAGTGCATGGGATGAGCTGGGGTGAAGCACCAGGATTGTCGCATCTAATAGATGTGCCACTTTTGGGGCGGCTGTGGTCTGCTATTTTTAGGCTGGAGAGAGTCCAATAACCATGGACCTCCCTAGTCTGAGAATATCAGACCCCAGCTGTCTGCTTTACCTTGGCTGGTAATCCAATTTTGGGGGGACCCCCACGTGTTTTTTTTAATTATTTATTTAACTAAAAATAACAGCGTGGGGTGCCCTCAGTTTTGGATTACCAGCCAAGGTGAAGCTGCCAGCTGTTGTCTGCAGGCTGCAGCCATCTGCTTTACCCTAGCTTGCTACAAAAATAAGGGGAACCAGACATCATTTGTTTTTTTTTAATTTTTTTTTTTTTGGTAAATACAAGGCTAAGCACCCCTTAGTGCCACATGAAAGGCACCAAAGGGTGCAAAATTACAAAATGCAGGAGAGTGGGACATTATGTGTCTTTCTGCCATTATAATGACAGAATCTATCCTAAACTCTGCAGCCCGCTTAATCCACCTCTCCCCTCGCTACTCCCCAGCCTCGCCACTCTGCCAATCCCTTCACTGGCTTCCCATCGCCCAACGACTCCAGTTCAAAACATTAACCATGACATACAAAGCCATGCACAACCTGTCTCCTCCCTACATCTGTGACCTAGTCTCCCAGTACCTACCTGCACGCAACCTTAGATCCTCACAAGATCTCCTTCTCTGCTCCTCTCTTATCTCCTCTTCCCACAATCGTGTACAAGATTTCTCCCGTGCATCCCCCATACTCTGGAACGCTCTACCTCAGCACATCAGACTCTCCCCTACCGTGGAAAGCTTCAAGAGGAACCTCAAGACCCACCTCTTCCAACAAGCCTACAACCTACAATAGCCCTCAGCCCAGTAGACCACTGCGCAACCAGCTCTGTCCTCACCTATTGTACCATCACCCATTCCCTGTAGACTGTGAGCCCTCGCGGGCAGGGTCCTCTCTCCTCCTATACCAGTCTGTCTTGTACTGTTAATGATTGTTGTACGTATACCCTCTTTCACTTGTAAAGCGCCATGGAATAAATGGCGCTATAATAATAAATAATAATAATAATAATATGAAGTGTAAAAGCACAGGAAAATCACCAGAGCGCTCTACGCTGTGAAAAGCAGTAGAAAATGGCACTGGAGTGAACATGTGACCGCCTCATGTAGGTTGAAGCTATGCATCCTGGGTAAATTTATGTATTTCCCCTCCTTCAGTTTTTTAGCAGTAAGCCAAAAAAACGGAAGGCACACGAATGACAAACGGATGACATACGAACCGTATACGTGTCACGCTCCCGATGCCTCGGCACCGCTCCTTACCCACTGATCCGGTCGCACCATTCTGGCACTGCTTCTTACCCACTGATCAGGTCGCACATGCACAACACCGCTCCTTATCCACTGATCCGGTCCACGTGTCCACTGGTCACGTTTGCCGCTCCCGCTCGTGCTTTCCTGTGTCCTGTCCCCAGTCTCATGTGTCTGATCCATGCTTCTGTATAGGGTCGGGCCGCTCCCACTGACCTTGACTTATGGGCCCAGTACTGCTGAAGCAGGATATGACATGAGGCTGTGCTGGGTATATAAGACTGGCCTTTCCATGTGGGCGGGGCCTAATCAACGTGTCTTGTAAGCCTTGTCTTGAAAGTTATGTGCTCAGGTCCCCCTTGTGTGGTGTCCTGTGATCAATACTATTGCCTGACATTCCTACCCGGTACTTGTGCCGGATTCCTGCACTTGTGCCAGATTCCTGCACTGTCTCCAGGAACTCTGAAGCCCCAGTGACTGTTCTACCCATCCGCTGTGGGGCGCAGTCCCTGCCACGCTAGTGCTCCGGCTACTGTGCACCCAGGCCTCCGGTGGGGTGCATGGCCCAGTGGATCCACCACCCGGACCTAACAATATGGAACGGAAACGGATGCCACATGGATGCACCAGTGAAAAAAAGGACCGTTTTTGGCGGACCGCAAAAACGGATCGGTCGTGTGAATGTAGCCTTATTCTGATCTGCCATTTACAGTCAGGGCCAGAAATATTTGGACAGTGACACAAGTTTTGTTATTTTAGCTGTTTACAAAAACATGTTCAGAAATACAATTATATATATAATATGGGCTGAAAGTGCACACTCCCAGCTGCAATATGAGAGTTTTCACATATAAATCGGAGAAAGGGTTTAGGAATCATAGCTCTGTAATGCATAGCCTCCTCTTTTTCAAGGGACCAAAAGTAATTGGACAAGGGACTCTAAGGACTGCAATTAACTCTGAAGGCGTCTCCCTCGTTACCCTGTAATCAATGAAGTAGTTAAAAGGTCTGGGGTTGATTACAGGTGTGTGGTTTTGCATTTGGAAGCTGTTGCTGTGACCAGACAACATGCGGTCTAAGGAACTCTCAATTGAGGTGAAGCAGAACATCCTGAGGCTGAAAAAAAAGAAAAAATCCATCAGAGAGATAGCAGACATGCTTGGAGTAGCAAAATCAACAGTCGGGTACATTCTGAGAAAAAAAGGAATTGACTGGTGAGCTTGGGAACTCAAAAAGGCCTGGGCATCCACGGATGACAACAGTGGTGGATGATCGCCGCATACTTTCTTTGGTGAAGAAGAACCCGTTCACAACATCAACTGAAGTCCAGAACACTCTCAGTGAAGTAGGTGTATCTGTCTCTAAGTCAACAGTAAAGAGATGACTCCATGAAAGTAAATACAAAGGGTTCACATCTAGATGCAAACCATTCATCAATTCCAAAAATAGACAGGCCAGAGTTAAATTTGCTGAAAAACACCTCATGAAGCCAGCTCAGTTCTGGAAAAGTATTCTATGGACAGATGAGACCAAGATCAACCTGTACCAGAATGATGGGAAGAAAAAAGTTTGGAGAAGAAAGGGAGCGGCACATGATCCAAGGCACACCACATCCTCTGTAAAACATGGTGGAGGCAACGTGATGGCATGGGCATGCATGGCTTTCAATGGCACTGGGTCACTTGTGTTTATTGATGACATAACAGCAGACAAGAGTAGCCGGATGAATTCTGAAGTGTACCGGGATATACTTTCAGCCCAGATTCAGCCAAATGCCGCAAAGTTGATTGGATGGCGCTTCATAGTACAGATGGACAATGACCCCAAGCATACAGCCAAAGCTACCCAGGAGTTCATGAGTGCAAAAAAGTGGAACATTCTGCAATGGCCAAGTCAATCACCAGATCTTAACCCAATTGAGCATGCATTTCACTTGCTCAAATCCAGACTTAAGACGGAAAGACCCACAAACAAGCAAGACCTGAAGGCTGCGGCTGTAAAGGCCTGGCAAAGCATTAAGAAGGAGGAAACCCAGCGTTTGGTGATGTCCATGGGTTCCAGACTTAAGGCAGTGATTGCCTCCAAAGGATTCGCAACAAAATATTGAAAATAAAACTTTTTTTTTTGGGGTTGATTTATTTGTCCAATTACTTTTGACCTCCTAAAATGTGGAGTGTTTGTAAAGAAATGTGTACAATTCCTACAATTTCTATTAGATATTTTTGTTCAAACCTTCAAATTAAACGTTACAATCTGCACTTGAATTCTGTTGTAGAGGTTTCATTTCAAATCCAATGTGGTGGCATGCAGAGCCCAACTCGCGAAAATTGTGTCACTGTCCAAATATTTCTGGACCTAACTGTAGATGATATACTAATTGTGTGGCAAAAACCAGAACAGGTAGAGGAATTTATTTCCTATATTAATAACAATGGCCACAACTTAGTATTCACTTTTTTTCATGATCAAACGAAAATTAATTTTTAATTTAAGTGCTTGAGGTAGCTCAAAGGCTACAGGGTTAATGATGGCTATAACTTTGTATGGACAAATGAACTTAGAATCCAGTTTCTAAGTGTGAACTTTTAACCTAATATTTCTGGTAGATAACCACACAGTCATTTAACACAAGATCGGACCAGGCAAAAATGTTTAATCAGCCATGCGTTTCAAAGGTAGGAGAGACCCACATGGTTGGGTATGCAGAGTCTAAAGGGCCATTTACACGCTGCGACATCACTAACGATATGTCGTCAGGGTCATGGTGTTTGTGACACACATCCGGTGTCGTTAGCGACATCACAGCGTGTGACACGTGCGAGCGACCTTCAATGATTGCAAAAGAGGCAAAATTCGTTGGTTTTGGAGAGGTCGTTCATTTACTAAAAATCGGTGTTTGTGCAGTAGCAATGTTGTTCCTCGTTCCTGCGGCATCACACATCGCTATGTCGCTATGACACCGCAGGAGTGACGAACATCTCATTACTAGACAAGAGCGATGTTCGAGGTTCAAGGTTTGCCAATTTCATGTTCGAGTGATTTTGCGGGGTGCTCGAGATCGAAGTCAAACTCGAGCTTTTTGCTAAAAGCTAGACAGTTCGAGTTACGTTGGAGAACAGTTCGATCACCAAAAGCGTAGCTTTTTACAGCTACAGTGTGCAAGGAGCCATCGCTGGCAGCCTGCGGTAAGCTGGTAACTAGAGATGAGCGAACCGGTCGCGGTTCGGCTCGAGTTCAGTTCGCCGAACGGAGGTCTCGTTCGAGTTCGGTTCGGCAAACCGGTTTGGCGAACCGCTCGAACCGCATAGGAAACAATGGGAGGCAATCACAAACACATAAAAACACCTAGAAAACACCTAGAAAACACCCTCAAAGGTGTCCAAAAGGTGACAAACAACTCACAACACAACACAAACACATGGGAAAGTGACAAGAACAAAATTCTCAAGCAAAAACAAAACAGGTGGAGAAGGAAAAAGAGGAGGAGACACAGATATAGGCATGGCATGCCCTTCTAAAATCATATTAGGGAAAATGAGGAACGGCAAGCTTTTAAAGTCCAAAAATGTGACAGGTTTTTATTATGACAGGTGACAATTCATTACAGGTTAAAAACACTTAAGAACAGAGACCATAGTTAAAAGTGACAATGTCCTATTTCCCCCCATATCCCAACACACATGTATATATCTGTAAACATAGACATGGGAAGTATGGTAGCTATATCGGGGCACAGGAATCAAATTAACACATATACAATTCAGTGTTAAAGCCAAAATATGCTGGTAGGTATTGCAAAATTGCCCAGATAAATTGTTAGGGGGATCATCCCAGTGGATGGGGAGGGGGACATGGAGCCAAAGGTAACCGGCTCTAGATAGTAACCAATATGGTCTCAAAGCAACCCTCAGACCAGCCCAACATATGTTTCAATGACAATTTTCTTATCTTCTTCAGGGGAAAGGTGCTGTGATACATGCCCACCAAAAGCCGGTTTATAAATGCACGCCACTGTAAACAGGAAGTACCCAGAAGTGACGTATCGGCGCATGTGCAGACCGCCGCAGCTGAGCCCGAGCGTCATTACGCCATCACGCCAAATGGCGCATGGCTCCCGCGCATGCGCGTGGCGTGTAGACAGCAGCGTTGACACAGGGCAAGGCCGGACGGACCCCGCACGCGCGCAGAAACATCCGGGGATAGCTGTACCATGATACTGCAAGGGCGGCGGAAAGTCAATACAGGAAAAAACTATGTGTCCAAAAAGGGGAGCAGAAGTAGGAGGCTTCCTTGTATATGTAGGAATATCTTTCTCGTCCTTCCCTCCTACACCGCTGCATAAATTATGGAGAAAGGTCACTGTTTATCCTGAAAACAAGAACAGGCAATATTATTGATGGGCTAATGGAAACATAAAAAAGGGAGGATGTGTAAATATAGATAAAAACAAGAAATGAAAGGAAAGGAGACGTAGAATCAGCACAGAGGAGCAAAAAATTGCCAAAATTAGATATTTACATGTACTTTATTATTCATTAGGGAGTAATCCAAAGAGACCCCAAAACACTATGGCAATCCAATCTAAAGGAAGGATGAATAACTAATAGACTCATTTAGTCCCTTTGGGACCAATGTGTCCAAAACTGAGAAATATTTCGCCTCACATTGTGCCAGGCGTTTTTTAAGGTCACTACCCCTGATACTGAGAGGGGTCGTAGGAGTGGTGTGACCTAAAATGCCTGGGTACAGTTTTCAAAAGGGTGACATCTGTTGCCGAGCCAGCCGCAGAAATGTCCCTCACATGTTCCCTGACCCTAATTCGAAACTCCCGTGAGGTGAGGCCGACATAGGTCAGAGGACATGTGCAGGTCGCAAAGTACACCACGTGCGTAGTACTGCACGTGATGTACTGCTTGATGGTAAATGTATTTTGGCCATCAGAGGAGGAGAAAGAGGTACTACGGATTATGTTATTACATGCCACACAGTGGCCGCAAGGATAGCAGCCACGTAACGGGTTCCTAGGGCCAAAAAAGTTTGATTTGGGAGGAACATAATGGCTCCTCACCAGATGGTTCTTTAAGTTTCTGGCCCTCCTCGGGGTCATCAATGGGTTCTTAGGGAGTGTCTCAGCCAAGACCGAATCAGTTAGCAGTACGGACCAGTGTTTTTTCATGATATCACGCATAGTGGTCCATTCCTGGCTGAACGTTCCAATGAACCTCACCACAGAATCTGACTTATCGGAATCTTTTGGGGCATATTTTAATAATTGCGCACGAGGAGTTTTTTTGGCCCTATTATAGCCTCGTTGTACGCTTCTCTTGCTGTATCCTCTGTCGAGGAAGCGGTCCTGAAGGTCTGCTGCCTGTGCCTCGAAGGAGGCATCTAAGTAGCAGATGCGCCTCATGCTTAAAAATTGCCCCGTCAGGATGGCACGTATGACAGGTGGATTATGGGCGGATGTGGAGTGCAGCAACGCATTAACGGACGTAACTTTACGGTATACGTCCGTCTGGACTGACCTCTTATTGTCAATTTGGATCTTGACATCCAAGAAGTCAATCTCATGGTTGCTGCTTTTATAGGTCAATTTAATGTTAAACTTGTTAGAATTGAGTTGCCACATAAATTGATCAAGTTGCTCCGCTGGGCACTGCCGCACAAAAAGAATGTCGTCTATATATCTAAGCCAGCACTGCACATGGGCGCAAGCCTCCACGCCCCCATCACCAAATACCAGCCTCTCCCAATAACCTAGGAAGAGGCCGGCATATGAAGGTGCACAGGCCGCGCCCATGGCAGTGCCACGCTGCTGTAAATAGAAAATATCTTTGAAAACAAAATAATTGTGTGACAGGGTGAAACGGAGCAACTCAAGGATAAATTCGCCCATAGGGCCACCCCGACCAGACACTTCAAGGAAGAAGCGCACCACCCTGAGCCCATCCTCATGGGCTATGCAGGTGTATAGACCTTCGACGTCCGCTGTAACAATCAGCATATCGTCCTCCATAAAGATGCCGTCAATGCGCCCAAGAACGTCCGTCGTGTCGCGAACATAAGAGGGTAGTGTGTCCACTATAGGTTTAAGGTAGTAGTCTATAAATCGACATATGGGCTCACACAAATCCTCTATGCCGGACATGATGGGACGCCCGGGCGGGTTGACAGCATCTTTATGAATCTTAGGCAGGACATAAAATGTAGGCGTTTTAGGGTATTTTTTACACAAACCTTCTAGCATTTTTTTGGTGATGATACCCTCCTCATGAGCCCGTGTCAGAATCGCGGTGAGGTCCCTAGAAAATCCAGCCAGAGGACTGCTCGGGAGTCTACTGTACGTTCCTTTGTCATGCAACTGCCTTAAAACTTCACATTCATACTTCTCATGAGAGAGAACCACGATGTTCCCCCCCTTGTCGGCGGGCTTGATGACTATATCCTCATAGTTCTGTAATTCCATGAGGGCCGTCCGCTGAATGTGTGTCAAATTATCACCCCTGCGTTTAGTATGGATCTTTCTAAAATCTTCAATGTCCAGCCTTGTGAAAATTTCAACGGCTGGACTCAAAGACAAGGGGGGAAAAATCATGTAAAACACCGCAAGGTTACTCCAAGCGGAGTCTCCTTTTTTTTTAGAAAAATTGGGCCACACACACACCCATCCCTTCAGTGGCAGCACTTGTGTCCCAGTTGTACACTTCACAGCTAGATTTGCATCAAGCAAATTCAAAAATACGCCATACTTAACCGTCCCCAGGATGACACCGGGGTAGGTAGCTAAGTCTTTCCTGATCCCAGCTCTGTTCATCTTGGATAATTTTTAAAAATACGGTAAGTAAGGGGTACTCCAAGCGGAGTCTCTCTTTTTTCCAAAAATTGGGCCCCACACACACCCACCCCTTCAGTGGCAGCACTTGTGCCCCAGTTGTACACTTCACAGCTAGATTTGCATCAAGCACATTCAAAATCCACAAGCATTTACTCTCCCCAGGATGACACAGGGGTAGTAAATTCCTTGTGGATCCATGACTTGTTCATTTTGATGAACGTTAGTCTGTCCACATTGTCACTGGACAGACGCGTGCGCTTATCTGTCAGCACACACCCAGCAGCACTGAAGACACGTTCAGAGACAAAGCTGGCAGCTAGACACGACAAAATCTCCAAGGTGTAAGTCGAGAGTTCTGGCCATTTTTCAAGATTTGAAGCCCAAAATGAGCAAGGCTCCATTTCCAAAGTCATGGCATCGATGTTCATTTGGAGATACTCCTGTATCATCCTCTCCAGCCGTTGACTATGTGTCAGAATTGTTGTCTCTGGTGGCCTTGCAAAGGATGGTCTAAAAAAATTATGAAAAGATTCAATATAATTGCTGTTACCAGCACCAGATACGGTTCTACTGGTATGGGTAGACTGTTGAAGATGACGAGACCGTCCCATGTTTGTCAAGTTACAACTGGGAGGTTCACTCCCTGCACCACAGTTTGGTGGAAAAGCCGAGCTAAGATCGAGTAACAGCTTCTGCTGATACTCCTGCATACGTGCGTCCCTTTCTATGGCTGGAATTATGTCACAAAATTTGGACTTGTACCGGGGATCTAATAGTGTGGCAAGCCAGTACTCATCATCACTTCTAATTTTGACAATATGAGGGTCATGTTGGAGGTAGTGCAGCAAGAAGGCGCTCATGTGTCTTGCGCAGCCATGCGGACAAAGTCCACGCTGTGTTTGTGGCATAGAGGTGCTAACCGTTCTTTCTTCCTCTGACATCTCCCTCAAACCTCTTTCAACAGAAATTTGACCAAGGTCTCCCTCATCCGCTGAGTCTTCCATGTCCATGGACAGTTCGTCCTCCATTTCTTCATGTTCTCCTGCACCTTCCTCAACATTTCGCCTGCTACTATGCGCCCTTGTTGATCCCTTTCCCCCATGGTCCCATGCCTGCCGCGTTGGTGATGATGAACTTCTGGACCTTGGTGATGTTGTTGTGTTTTGCGCATATGAATCCTCCTGTAGTTCCTCCCCTTTCTGTTGTCCCACCCCCTGACTCCGAATAGTGTTTAGCGTGTGTTCTAGCATGTAAATGACTGGAATTATCATGCTGATAATGGCATTGTCAGCGCTAAACATATTCGTCGCCATATCGAAAGTGTGCAGAAGGGTGCATAGGTCCTTGATTTGAGACCTCTCCATCAGGGTGATCTACCCCACCTCTGCATCTCTTTGGCCCAGGCTATACGTCATGACATGACATGCAATGCAAGTCGCTCAGCAGCGGTGGTTGAACGACGGAAGTGAGCAGACAGTTTTCGTGCCCTGTTCAGAAGGCCATCTAGGCCGGGATAGTGTGTTAAAAATTTCTGGACAACAAGGTTCAACACGTGAGCCATACAAGGCACGTGTTACTTAAATAGATAGATAAAACAAGCGCACTATGAGAAGCACCCGTGGAATCCTTTTAGCGTTTAAAATATTAGAATTGCTCACCTTTGTTGGTTGTGCGCCCCCGCACAACTTCAGTGTAAGCTTATCAGTCTGGAGTTCCTCCGAGCAGATCCTGTATCCAGGCTTCAGGAGTCCAGATTTGGGGTAACGTTGTCGGCTACTGATTTCCACCGGCACCATGGAATTCAGGTTTTTTTTCCTTCAATCCTCCAGCTACCAGCTGGATTTTTTGATATGTCAGCAGGTCTTTTGCAGCTATTACCGATTCCCAATAGGGAGGGGGTATATGAAAAAATTATTTCGGTCTAATATAGCGCAATAAGGATATATGCTGATATTAGTTATTTAAACTTTATTAATTAGGCGCTCCTATTATTACAACGCGTTTCAGCGGAATTGCTTTCATCAGGTAAAATAGGAGCAGTATCTGACACACAAGTCGTGGGGACGGCAAGACTTGTGCAGCAGACCCTTCACCATCTATCACCATAGTTACCCAGTGCCCAGTCAGCGACATGTAACGTCCCTGTCCATGCTTACTGGTCCAAGTATCGGTGGTGAAATGCATCCGTTCACACACAGAGTTTCTCAAGGAAGCGGTGATGTTGTGTGCGACATGCTGGTGTAGCGCAGGCACACCTTTCTTAGAGAAGTAGTGGCGACTGGGCATCTGGTACTGGGGCATAGCAACAGACATAAGGTCTCTAAAATCCTGTGTGTCCACCAGGCGAAAAGGCAGCATTTCGGTAGCCAAGAGCTGACAGAGGGATAAAGTCAACCTCTTAGCTTTGTCATGGGTGACAGGAAATGGCCTTTTATTTGTCCACATCTGAGGGACAGAGATCTGGCTGCTGTGTGTAGACGGTATTGAGTAGGGTGTCCGTGAAAAAATGCAGGTTTGTGAGGAAAGTGCAGGCGTAGACATGATGTTGCCTTCATCCAACGTTGATGTTATCGATGTCTGAGAGAGCTGTACACACGCACTTGTTTCCCATTCCAAACCAAATGACGACCTATCAAGCAAACTGCCTGTTGCAGTTACAGTGGTGGAAGTTGTGCGTGGAAAACCAGGTGTGACAGCTGCCCCCACAGTCCTAGAAGATGAAGAGCGCGCGGATGCACTTGAAGGGGCAGGCGGTGGATGGCTCGTTCCACTAAACCGCATTACAGCACGGTGAGCTTCCCACTGGGACATATGATATTTATTCATGTGACGATTCATAGAAGAAGTTGTCAAACTCCTGAGGTTTTGCCCTCTACTAACAGAATTACGACAAATTTTACATATCACATGATTTGGGCGATCTTTTTCTATGTCAAAAAAGGTCCAGGCTAGTCAAGGCTTAGAGGGCATGCGACCTGCTGAGCCCTGCCAACTAGTGCTCAGAGGCTGAGAATGCAGTTGTAGACATGCTACCAGTACTACTCCTCTGTGCAGGAAGGTGCAAGGTAACTTCTTCGTCAGTAGCATCCTCCTCCACCACCTCTGTTGACCTCCTCGAGTGCCTGACTGTGGGTTGAAAGTAGGTGGGATCTAGAACTTCCTCATGAATCATTGTGTTTGCACTCCCCTCACCCTCAGTCCGAGCCTCTTCCTGATGTGAACCAATATTTAAGTTGTCATCCCAGTCTGGTATCTGCGTCTCATCGTCATCAGTATGTTCCTCATTGTCTATAACAACAGGTGTTACAGTTTGTGAATAAGGGTCAACATTATGCTCAGAAACTTGGTCCTCACGGCCTGAATCAGAGTCACAAAGGTTCTGGGCATCACTGTAGACCATTTCCTGGTCTGTATTCACTGTAGCTTGGGAGCAGACCTCTGATTCCCAGGCTATAGTGTGACTGAACAGCTCTGCAGACTCAGCCATCTCAGTTCCACCATACTGTGCAGGGCGGATGGAGACTTCAGAGCTGGGAGAAAGCATGTGTGATTGGGATGACAACTCAGAGGACTGGTGTTTTTTGGATGTGGTAGTTGAGGTGGTGGAGAGGGCACTTGTTGGACAACTTGAGATCCTTTCAAGCATTTTCTTTTATTGGCCATCATCTACCTTTGTTCCAGTTGTTCGTGTCCGTAAAAAAGGGAGCACATCGGAATGTCCACGGTAAGTAGTAGACATCTAACTTTTGCTGCAAGATGGTCTATCTTCAGCAGATGTTAATGGAGCTTTGCTACCTTCCCCACGGACAAACCCTTTTTTTCCTTTTCCAACACGCCTCTTCCCCTTTCCACCAGCATCTGTCATTTTGCCACTCATTTTGATTGCGACAAGATTGTGCACTTAAAATGTGGTAGTAGAAATTGAGAGGTGGTGTAGATTGCAGCGGTGGTCTATCTTTTTTAACAGCAGAATAAACAACAATAACTATCCCTGAGAGTGCAACTACGGCCCTTAAACTGGCAGCATAGTTTGCTAGTATAATGGCTTACTAACAATGAGTTTGAGTAGATTTGCACTAGTGGGTAGAGATGAGCGAACCGGTCGCGGTTCGGCTCGAGGTTGGTTCGCCGAACGGACCTCCCGTTCGAGTTCGGTTCGTCGAACGTTCGACGAACCGAACTCGAACTGCATAGGAAACAATGGCAGGCAATCACAAACACAGAAAAACACCTAGAAAACACCCTCAAAGGTGTACAAAAGGTCACAAACAACTCACAACACATGGGAAAGTGACAAGGACATATACTCATGCGAAAACAAAAGAGCTGGACAAGGAAAAAGAGGAGGACACACAGATATATGAGTATATGCAAGGAAACATGCCATTATTGTGCAACTTGAGCCCTGCTCATTCTTGGCTTCCAATCTTGATAAATTGCCTGAGCTCGCCACGTACGTCTTGGGGATCTTGTCGTGTCCTGCAGCCAGCGTTCTCTCGGAACCTGTCTTCAGTGCTGCTGTGGGTCTGCTGGCAGATAAGCACACGTGTCTGTCCACTGACAATGTGGACATGGCTCTCAGAGGACTTTTCTTCCCCGGGGTCAGCCAGGGGACGGGAAAGGCACGCGTATTTTTGAGAGTGCTTCATGCAAAGCATCTTTTTCTTTTTCAAAAGGGGGCTCAACCGATGCCAGTCAAGTGGGGTGTGTGTGGCCCAGTGAGTGGCAACAAGGGAGACTGTGGTTGGAGTCCCCTCGCTGTGTTTCTAAAAGAACCAAGATGAACAAGTCATGGCTCTCAGAGGACTTTTCTTCCCCGGGGTCAGCCAGGGGACGGGAAAGGCACGCGTATTTTTGAGAGTGCTTCATGCAAAGCATCTTTTTCTTTTTCAAAAGGGGGCTCAACCGATGCCAGTCAAGTGGGGTGTGTGTGGCCCAGTGAGTGGCAACGAGGGAGACTGTGGTTGGAGTCCCCTCGCTGTGTTTCTAAAAGAACCAAGATGAACAAGTCATGGCTCTCAGAGGACTTTTCTTCCCCGGGGTCAGCCAGGGGACGGGAAAGGCACGCGTATTTTTGAGAGTGCTTCATGCAAAGCATCTTTTTCTTTTTCAAAAGGGGGCTCAACCGATGCCAGTCAAGTGGGGTGTGTGTGGCCCAGTGAGTGGCAACGAGGGAGACTGTGGTTGGAGTCCCCTCGCTGTGTTTCTAAAAGAACCAAGATGAACAAGTCATGGCTCTCAGAGGACTTTTCTTCCCCGGGGTCAGCCAGGGGACGGGAAAGGCACGCGTATTTTTGAGAGTGCTTCATGCAAAGCATCTTTTTCTTTTTCAAAAGGGGGCTCAACCGATGCCAGTCAAGTGGGGTGTGTGTGGCCCAGTGAGTGGCAACGAGGGAGACTGTGGTTGGAGTCCCCTCGCTGTGTTTCTAAAAGAACCAAGATGAACAAGTCATGGCTCTCAGAGGACTTTTCTTCCCCGGGGTCAGCCAGGGGACGGGAAAGGCACGCGTATTTTTGAGAGTGCTTCATGCAAAGCATCTTTTTCTTTTTCAAAAGGGGGCTCAACCGATGCCAGTCAAGTGGGGTGTGTGTGGCCCAGTGAGTGGCAACGAGGGAGACTGTGGTTGGAGTCCCCTCGCTGTGTTTCTAAAAGAACCAAGATGAACAAGTCATGGCTCTCAGAGGACTTTTCTTCCCCGGGGTCAGCCAGGGGACGGGAAAGGCACGCGTATTTTTGAGAGTGCTTCATGCAAAGCATCTTTTTCTTTTTCAAAAGGGGGCTCAACCGATGCCAGTCAAGTGGGGTGTGTGTGGCCCAGTGAGTGGCAACGAGGGAGACTGTGGTTGGAGTCCCCTCGCTGTGTTTCTAAAAGAACCAAGATGAACAAGTCATGGCTCTCAGAGGACTTTTCTTCCCCAGGGTCAGCCAGGGGACGGGAAAGGCACGCGTATTTTTGAGAGTGCTTCATGCAAAGCATCTTTTTCTTTTTCAAAAGGGGGCTCAACCGATGCCAGTCAAGTGGGGTGTGTGTGGCCCAGTGAGTGGCAACGAGGGAGACTGTGGTTGGAGTCCCCTCGCTGTGTTTCTAAAAGAACCAAGATGAACAAGTCATGGCTCTCAGAGGACTTTTCTTCCCCGGGGTCAGCCAGGGGACGGGAAAGGCACGCGTATTTTTGAGAGTGCTTCATGCAAAGCATCTTTTTCTTTTTCAAAAGGGGGCTCAACCGATGCCAGTCAAGTGGGGTGTGTGTGGCCCAGTGAGTGGCAACGAGGGAGACTGTGGTTGGAGTCCCCTCGCTGTGTTTCTAAAAGAACCAAGATGAACAAGTCATGGCTCTCAGAGGACTTTTCTTCCCCGGGGTCAGCCAGGGGACGGGAAAGGCACGCGTATTTTTGAGAGTGCTTCATGCAAAGCATCTTTTTCTTTTTCAAAAGGGGGCTCAACCGATGCCAGTCAAGTGGGGTGTGTGTGGCCCAGTGAGTGGCAACGAGGGAGACTGTGGTTGGAGTCCCCTCGCTGTGTTTCTAAAAGAACCAAGATGAACAAGTCATGGCTCTCAGAGGACTTTTCTTCCCCGGGGTCAGCCAGGGGACGGGAAAGGCACGCGTATTTTTGAGAGTGCTTCATGCAAAGCATCTTTTTCTTTTTCAAAAGGGGGCTCAACCGATGCCAGTCAAGTGGGGTGTGTGTGGCCCAGTGAGTGGCAACGAGGGAGACTGTGGTTGGAGTCCCCTCGCTGTGTTTCTAAAAGAACCAAGATGAACAAGTCATGGCTCTCAGAGGACTTTTCTTCCCCGGGGTCAGCCAGGGGACGGGAAAGGCACGCGTATTTTTGAGAGTGCTTCATGCAAAGCATCTTTTTCTTTTTCAAAAGGGGGCTCAACCGATGCCAGTCAAGTGGGGTGTGTGTGGCCCAGTGAGTGGCAACGAGGGAGACTGTGGTTGGAGTCCCCTCGCTGTGTTTCTAAAAGAACCAAGATGAACAAGTCATGGCTCTCAGAGGACTTTTCTTCCCCGGGGTCAGCCAGGGGACGGGAAAGGCACGCGTATTTTTGAGAGTGCTTCATGCAAAGCATCTTTTTCTTTTTCAAAAGGGGGCTCAACCGATGCCAGTCAAGTGGGGTGTGTGTGGCCCAGTGAGTGGCAACGAGGGAGACTGTGGTTGGAGTCCCCTCGCTGTGTTTCTAAAAGAACCAAGATGAACAAGTCATGGCTCTCAGAGGACTTTTCTTCCCCGGGGTCAGCCAGGGGACGGGAAAGGCACGCGTATTTTTGAGAGTGCTTCATGCAAAGCATCTTTTTCTTTTTCAAAAGGGGGCTCAACCGATGCCAGTCAAGTGGGGTGTGTGTGGCCCAGTGAGTGGCAACGAGGGAGACTGTGGTTGGAGTCCCCTCGCTGTGTTTCTAAAAGAACCAAGATGAACAAGTCATGGCTCTCAGAGGACTTTTCTTCCCCGGGGTCAGCCAGGGGACGGGAAAGGCACGCGTATTTTTGAGAGTGCTTCATGCAAAGCATCTTTTTCTTTTTCAAAAGGGGGCTCAACCGATGCCAGTCAAGTGGGGTGTGTGTGGCCCAGTGAGTGGCAACGAGGGAGACTGTGGTTGGAGTCCCCTCGCTGTGTTTCTAAAAGAACCAAGATGAACAAGTCATGGCTCTCAGAGGACTTTTCTTCCCCGGGGTCAGCCAGGGGACGGGAAAGGCACGCGTATTTTTGAGAGTGCTTCATGCAAAGCATCTTTTTCTTTTTCAAAAGGGGGCTCAACCGATGCCAGTCAAGTGGGGTGTGTGTGGCCCAGTGAGTGGCAACGAGGGAGACTGTGGTTGGAGTCCCCTCGCTGTGTTTCTAAAAGAACCAAGATGAACAAGTCATGGCTCTCAGAGGACTTTTCTTCCCCGGGGTCAGCCAGGGGACGGGAAAGGCACGCGTATTTTTGAGAGTGCTTCATGCAAAGCATCTTTTTCTTTTTCAAAAGGGGGCTCAACCGATGCCAGTCAAGTGGGGTGTGTGTGGCCCAGTGAGTGGCAACGAGGGAGACTGTGGTTGGAGTCCCCTCGCTGTGTTTCTAAAAGAACCAAGATGAACAAGTCATGGCTCTCAGAGGACTTTTCTTCCCCGGGGTCAGCCAGGGGACGGGAAAGGCACGCGTATTTTTGAGAGTGCTTCATGCAAAGCATCTTTTTCTTTTTCAAAAGGGGGCTCAAACCGATGCCAGTCAAGTGGGGTGTGTGTGGCCCAGTGAGTGGCAACGAGGGAGACTGTGGTTGGAGTCCCCTCGCTGTGTTTCTAAAAGAACCAAGATGAACAAGTCATGGCTCTCAGAGGACTTTTCTTCCCCGGGGTCAGCCAGGGGACGGGAAAGGCACGCGTATTTTTGAGAGTGCTTCATGCAAAGCATCTTTTTCTTTTTCAAAAGGGGGCTCAACCGATGCCAGTCAAGTGGGGTGTGTGTGGCCCAGTGAGTGGCAACGAGGGAGACTGTGGTTGGAGTCCCCTCGCTGTGTTTCTAAAAGAACCAAGATGAACAAGTCATGGCTCTCAGAGGACTTTTCTTCCCCGGGGTCAGCCAGGGGACGGGAAAGGCACGCGTATTTTTGAGAGTGCTTCATGCAAAGCATCTTTTTCTTTTTCAAAAGGGGGCTCAACCGATGCCAGTCAAGTGGGGTGTGTGTGGCCCAGTGAGTGGCAACGAGGGAGACTGTGGTTGGAGTCCCCTCGCTGTGTTTCTAAAAGAACCAAGATGAACAAGTCATGGCTCTCAGAGGACTTTTCTTCCCCGGGGTCAGCCAGGGGACGGGAAAGGCACGCGTATTTTTGAGAGTGCTTCATGCAAAGCATCTTTTTCTTTTTCAAAAGGGGGCTCAACCGATGCCAGTCAAGTGGGGTGTGTGTGGCCCAGTGAGTGGCAACGAGGGAGACTGTGGTTGGAGTCCCCTCGCTGTGTTTCTAAAAGAACCAAGATGAACAAGTCATGGCTCTCAGAGGACTTTTCTTCCCCGGGGTCAGCCAGGGGACGGGAAAGGCACGCGTATTTTTGAGAGTGCTTCATGCAAAGCATCTTTTTCTTTTTCAAAAGGGGGCTCAACCGATGCCAGTCAAGTGGGGTGTGTGTGGCCCAGTGAGTGGCAACGAGGGAGACTGTGGTTGGAGTCCCCTCGCTGTGTTTCTAAAAGAACCAAGATGAACAAGTCATGGCTCTCAGAGGACTTTTCTTCCCCGGGGTCAGCCAGGGGACGGGAAAGGCACGCGTATTTTTGAGAGTGCTTCATGCAAAGCATCTTTTTCTTTTTCAAAAGGGGGCTCAACCGATGCCAGTCAAGTGGGGTGTGTGTGGCCCAGTGAGTGGCAACGAGGGAGACTGTGGTTGGAGTCCCCTCGCTGTGTTTCTAAAAGAACCAAGATGAACAAGTCATGGCTCTCAGAGGACTTTTCTTCCCCGGGGTCAGCCAGGGGACGGGAAAGGCACGCGTATTTTTGAGAGTGCTTCATGCAAAGCATCTTTTTCTTTTTCAAAAGGGGGCTCAACCGATGCCAGTCAAGTGGGGTGTGTGTGGCCCAGTGAGTGGCAACGAGGGAGACTGTGGTTGGAGTCCCCTCGCTGTGTTTCTAAAAGAACCAAGATGAACAAGTCATGGCTCTCAGAGGACTTTTCTTCCCCGGGGTCAGCCAGGGGACGGGAAAGGCACGCGTATTTTTGAGAGTGCTTCATGCAAAGCATCTTTTTCTTTTTCAAAAGGGGGCTCAACCGATGCCAGTCAAGTGGGGTGTGTGTGGCCCAGTGAGTGGCAACGAGGGAGACTGTGGTTGGAGTCCCCTCGCTGTGTTTCTAAAAGAACCAAGATGAACAAGTCATGGCTCTCAGAGGACTTTTCTTCCCCGGGGTCAGCCAGGGGACGGGAAAGGCACGCGTATTTTTGAGAGTGCTTCATGCAAAGCATCTTTTTCTTTTTCAAAAGGGGGCTCAACCGATGCCAGTCAAGTGGGGTGTGTGTGGCCCAGTGAGTGGCAACGAGGGAGACTGTGGTTGGAGTCCCTCGCTGTGTTTCTAAAAGAACCAAGATGAACAAGTCATGGCTCTCAGAGGACTTTTCTTCCCCGGGGTCAGCCAGGGGACGGGAAAGGCACGCGTATTTTTGAGAGTGCTTCATGCAAAGCATCTTTTTCTTTTTCAAAAGGGGGCTCAACCGATGCCAGTCAAGTGGGGTGTGTGTGGCCCAGTGAGTGGCAACGAGGGAGACTGTGGTTGGAGTCCCCTCGCTGTGTTTCTAAAAGAACCAAGATGAACAAGTCATGGCTCTCAGAGGACTTTTCTTCCCCGGGGTCAGCCAGGGGACGGGAAAGGCACGCGTATTTTTGAGAGTGCTTCATGCAAAGCATCTTTTTCTTTTTCAAAAGGGGGCTCAACCGATGCCAGTCAAGTGGGGTGTGTGTGGCCCAGTGAGTGGCAACGAGGGAGACTGTGGTTGGAGTCCCCTCGCTGTGTTTCTAAAAGAACCAAGATGAACAAGTCATGGCTCTCAGAGGACTTTTCTTCCCCGGGGTCAGCCAGGGGACGGGAAAGGCACGCGTATTTTTGAGAGTGCTTCATGCAAAGCATCTTTTTCTTTTTCAAAAGGGGGCTCAACCGATGCCAGTCAAGTGGGGTGTGTGTGGCCCAGTGAGTGGCAACGAGGGAGACTGTGGTTGGAGTCCCTCGCTGTGTTTCTAAAAGAACCAAGATGAACAAGTCATGGCTCTCAGAGGACTTTTCTTCCCCGGGGTCAGCCAGGGGACGGGAAAGGCACGCGTATTTTTGAGAGTGCTTCATGCAAAGCATCTTTTTCTTTTTCAAAAGGGGGCTCAACCGATGCCAGTCAAGTGGGGTGTGTGTGGCCCAGTGAGTGGCAACGAGGGAGACTGTGGTTGGAGTCCCCTCGCTGTGTTTCTAAAAGAACCAAGATGAACAAGTCATGGCTCTCAGAGGACTTTTCTTCCCCGGGGTCAGCCAGGGGACGGGAAAGGCACGCGTATTTTTGAGAGTGCTTCATGCAAAGCATCTTTTTCTTTTTCAAAAGGGGGCTCAACCGATGCCAGTCAAGTGGGGTGTGTGTGGCCCAGTGAGTGGCAACGAGGGAGACTGTGGTTGGAGTCCCCTCGCTGTGTTTCTAAAAGAACCAAGATGAACAAGTCATGGCTCTCAGAGGACTTTTCTTCCCCGGGGTCAGCCAGGGGACGGGAAAGGCACGCGTATTTTTGAGAGTGCTTCATGCAAAGCATCTTTTTCTTTTTCAAAAGGGGGCTCAACCGATGCCAGTCAAGTGGGGTGTGTGTGGCCCAGTGAGTGGCAACGAGGGAGACTGTGGTTGGAGTCCCCTCGCTGTGTTTCTAAAAGAACCAAGATGAACAAGTCATGGCTCTCAGAGGACTTTTCTTCCCCGGGGTCAGCCAGGGGACGGGAAAGGCACGCGTATTTTTGAGAGTGCTTCATGCAAAGCATCTTTTTCTTTTTCAAAAGGGGGCTCAACCGATGCCAGTCAAGTGGGGTGTGTGTGGCCCAGTGAGTGGCAACGAGGGAGACTGTGGTTGGAGTCCCCTCGCTGTGTTTCTAAAAGAACCAAGATGAACAAGTCATGGCTCTCAGAGGACTTTTCTTCCCCGGGGTCAGCCAGGGGACGGGAAAGGCACGCGTATTTTTGAGAGTGCTTCATGCAAAGCATCTTTTTCTTTTTCAAAAGGGGGCTCAACCGATGCCAGTCAAGTGGGGTGTGTGTGGCCCAGTGAGTGGCAACGAGGGAGACTGTGGTTGGAGTCCCCTCGCTGTGTTTCTAAAAGAACCAAGATGAACAAGTCATGGCTCTCAGAGGACTTTTCTTCCCCGGGGTCAGCCAGGGGACGGGAAAGGCACGCGTATTTTTGAGAGTGCTTCATGCAAAGCATCTTTTTCTTTTTCAAAAGGGGGCTCAACCGATGCCAGTCAAGTGGGGTGTGTGTGGCCCAGTGAGTGGCAACGAGGGAGACTGTGGTTGGAGTCCCCTCGCTGTGTTTCTAAAAGAACCAAGATGAACAAGTCATGGCTCTCAGAGGACTTTTCTTCCCCGGGGTCAGCCAGGGGACGGGAAAGGCACGCGTATTTTTGAGAGTGCTTCATGCAAAGCATCTTTTTCTTTTTCAAAAGGGGGCTCAACCGATGCCAGTCAAGTGGGGTGTGTGTGGCCCAGTGAGTGGCAACGAGGGAGACTGTGGTTGGAGTCCCCTCGCTGTGTTTCTAAAAGAACCAAGATGAACAAGTCATGGCTCTCAGAGGACTTTTCTTCCCCGGGGTCAGCCAGGGGACGGGAAAGGCACGCGTATTTTTGAGAGTGCTTCATGCAAAGCATCTTTTTCTTTTTCAAAAGGGGGCTCAACCGATGCCAGTCAAGTGGGGTGTGTGTGGCCCAGTGAGTGGCAACGAGGGAGACTGTGGTTGGAGTCCCCTCGCTGTGTTTCTAAAAGAACCAAGATGAACAAGTCATGGCTCTCAGAGGACTTTTCTTCCCCGGGGTCAGCCAGGGGACGGGAAAGGCACGCGTATTTTTGAGAGTGCTTCATGCAAAGCATCTTTTTCTTTTTCAAAAGGGGGCTCAACCGATGCCAGTCAAGTGGGGTGTGTGTGGCCCAGTGAGTGGCAACGAGGGAGACTGTGGTTGGAGTCCCCTCGCTGTGTTTCTAAAAGAACCAAGATGAACAAGTCATGGCTCTCAGAGGACTTTTCTTCCCCGGGGTCAGCCAGGGGACGGGAAAGGCACGCGTATTTTTGAGAGTGCTTCATGCAAAGCATCTTTTTCTTTTTCAAAAGGGGGCTCAACCGATGCCAGTCAAGTGGGGTGTGTGTGGCCCAGTGAGTGGCAACGAGGGAGACTGTGGTTGGAGTCCCCTCGCTGTGTTTCTAAAAGAACCAAGATGAACAAGTCATGGCTCTCAGAGGACTTTTCTTCCCCGGGGTCAGCCAGGGGACGGGAAAGGCACGCGTATTTTTGAGAGTGCTTCATGCAAAGCATCTTTTTCTTTTTCAAAAGGGGGCTCAACCGATGCCAGTCAAGTGGGGTGTGTGTGGCCCAGTGAGTGGCAACGAGGGAGACTGTGGTTGGAGTCCCCTCGCTGTGTTTCTAAAAGAACCAAGATGAACAAGTCATGGCTCTCAGAGGACTTTTCTTCCCCGGGGTCAGCCAGGGGACGGGAAAGGCACGCGTATTTTTGAGAGTGCTTCATGCAAAGCATCTTTTTCTTTTTCAAAAGGGGGCTCAACCGATGCCAGTCAAGTGGGGTGTGTGTGGCCCAGTGAGTGGCAACGAGGGAGACTGTGGTTGGAGTCCCCTCGCTGTGTTTCTAAAAGAACCAAGATGAACAAGTCATGGCTCTCAGAGGACTTTTCTTCCCCGGGGTCAGCCAGGGGACGGGAAAGGCACGCGTATTTTTGAGAGTGCTTCATGCAAAGCATCTTTTTCTTTTTCAAAAGGGGGCTCAACCGATGCCAGTCAAGTGGGGTGTGTGTGGCCCAGTGAGTGGCAACGAGGGAGACTGTGGTTGGAGTCCCCTCGCTGTGTTTCTAAAAGAACCAAGATGAACAAGTCATGGCTCTCAGAGGACTTTTCTTCCCCGGGGTCAGCCAGGGGACGGGAAAGGCACGCGTATTTTTGAGAGTGCTTCATGCAAAGCATCTTTTTCTTTTTCAAAAGGGGGCTCAACCGATGCCAGTCAAGTGGGGTGTGTGTGGCCCAGTGAGTGGCAACGAGGGAGACTGTGGTTGGAGTCCCCTCGCTGTGTTTCTAAAAGAACCAAGATGAACAAGTCATGGCTCTCAGAGGACTTTTCTTCCCCGGGGTCAGCCAGGGGACGGGAAAGGCACGCGTATTTTTGAGAGTGCTTCATGCAAAGCATCTTTTTCTTTTTCAAAAGGGGGCTCAACCGATGCCAGTCAAGTGGGGTGTGTGTGGCCCAGTGAGTGGCAACGAGGGAGACTGTGGTTGGAGTCCCCTCGCTGTGTTTCTAAAAGAACCAAGATGAACAAGTCATGGCTCTCAGAGGACTTTTCTTCCCCGGGGTCAGCCAGGGGACGGGAAAGGCACGCGTATTTTTGAGAGTGCTTCATGCAAAGCATCTTTTTCTTTTTCAAAAGGGGGCTCAACCGATGCCAGTCAAGTGGGGTGTGTGTGGCCCAGTGAGTGGCAACGAGGGAGACTGTGGTTGGAGTCCCCTCGCTGTGTTTCTAAAAGAACCAAGATGAACAAGTCATGGCTCTCAGAGGACTTTTCTTCCCCGGGGTCAGCCAGGGGACGGGAAAGGCACGCGTATTTTTGAGAGTGCTTCATGCAAAGCATCTTTTTCTTTTTCAAAAGGGGGCTCAACCGATGCCAGTCAAGTGGGGTGTGTGTGGCCCAGTGAGTGGCAACGAGGGAGACTGTGGTTGGAGTCCCCTCGCTGTGTTTCTAAAAGAACCAAGATGAACAAGTCATGGCTCTCAGAGGACTTTTCTTCCCCGGGGTCAGCCAGGGGACGGGAAAGGCACGCGTATTTTTGAGAGTGCTTCATGCAAAGCATCTTTTTCTTTTTCAAAAGGGGGCTCAACCGATGCCAGTCAAGTGGGGTGTGTGTGGCCCAGTGAGTGGCAACGAGGGAGACTGTGGTTGGAGTCCCCTCGCTGTGTTTCTAAAAGAACCAAGATGAACAAGTCATGGCTCTCAGAGGACTTTTCTTCCCCGGGGTCAGCCAGGGGACGGGAAAGGCACGCGTATTTTTGAGAGTGCTTCATGCAAAGCATCTTTTTCTTTTTCAAAAGGGGGCTCAACCGATGCCAGTCAAGTGGGGTGTGTGTGGCCCAGTGAGTGGCAACGAGGGAGACTGTGGTTGGAGTCCCCTCGCTGTGTTTCTAAAAGAACCAAGATGAACAAGTCATGGCTCTCAGAGGACTTTTCTTCCCCGGGGTCAGCCAGGGGACGGGAAAGGCACGCGTATTTTTGAGAGTGCTTCATGCAAAGCATCTTTTTCTTTTTCAAAAGGGGGCTCAACCGATGCCAGTCAAGTGGGGTGTGTGTGGCCCAGTGAGTGGCAACGAGGGAGACTGTGGTTGGAGTCCCCTCGCTGTGTTTCTAAAAGAACCAAGATGAACAAGTCATGGCTCTCAGAGGACTTTTCTTCCCCGGGGTCAGCCAGGGGACGGGAAAGGCACGCGTATTTTTGAGAGTGCTTCATGCAAAGCATCTTTTTCTTTTTCAAAAGGGGGCTCAACCGATGCCAGTCAAGTGGGGTGTGTGTGGCCCAGTGAGTGGCAACGAGGGAGACTGTGGTTGGAGTCCCCTCGCTGTGTTTCTAAAAGAACCAAGATGAACAAGTCATGGCTCTCAGAGGACTTTTCTTCCCCGGGGTCAGCCAGGGGACGGGAAAGGCACGCGTATTTTTGAGAGTGCTTCATGCAAAGCATCTTTTTCTTTTTCAAAAGGGGGCTCAACCGATGCCAGTCAAGTGGGGTGTGTGTGGCCCAGTGAGTGGCAACGAGGGAGACTGTGGTTGGAGTCCCCTCGCTGTGTTTCTAAAAGAACCAAGATGAACAAGTCATGGCTCTCAGAGGACTTTTCTTCCCCGGGGTCAGCCAGGGGACGGGAAAGGCACGCGTATTTTTGAGAGTGCTTCATGCAAAGCATCTTTTTCTTTTTCAAAAGGGGGCTCAACCGATGCCAGTCAAGTGGGGTGTGTGTGGCCCAGTGAGTGGCAACGAGGGAGACTGTGGTTGGAGTCCCCTCGCTGTGTTTCTAAAAGAACCAAGATGAACAAGTCATGGCTCTCAGAGGACTTTTCTTCCCCGGGGTCAGCCAGGGGACGGGAAAGGCACGCGTATTTTTGAGAGTGCTTCATGCAAAGCATCTTTTTCTTTTTCAAAAGGGGGCTCAACCGATGCCAGTCAAGTGGGGTGTGTGTGGCCCAGTGAGTGGCAACGAGGGAGACTGTGGTTGGAGTCCCCTCGCTGTGTTTCTAAAAGAACCAAGATGAACAAGTCATGGCTCTCAGAGGACTTTTCTTCCCCGGGGTCAGCCAGGGGACGGGAAAGGCACGCGTATTTTTGAGAGTGCTTCATGCAAAGCATCTTTTTCTTTTTCAAAAGGGGGCTCAACCGATGCCAGTCAAGTGGGGTGTGTGTGGCCCAGTGAGTGGCAACGAGGGAGACTGTGGTTGGAGTCCCCTCGCTGTGTTTCTAAAAGAACCAAGATGAACAAGTCATGGCTCTCAGAGGACTTTTCTTCCCCGGGGTCAGCCAGGGGACGGGAAAGGCACGCGTATTTTTGAGAGTGCTTCATGCAAAGCATCTTTTTCTTTTTCAAAAGGGGGCTCAACCGATGCCAGTCAAGTGGGGTGTGTGTGGCCCAGTGAGTGGCAACGAGGGAGACTGTGGTTGGAGTCCCCTCGCTGTGTTTCTAAAAGAACCAAGATGAACAAGTCATGGCTCTCAGAGGACTTTTCTTCCCCGGGGTCAGCCAGGGGACGGGAAAGGCACGCGTATTTTTGAGAGTGCTTCATGCAAAGCATCTTTTTCTTTTTCAAAAGGGGGCTCAACCGATGCCAGTCAAGTGGGGTGTGTGTGGCCCAGTGAGTGGCAACGAGGGAGACTGTGGTTGGAGTCCCCTCGCTGTGTTTCTAAAAGAACCAAGATGAACAAGTCATGGCTCTCAGAGGACTTTTCTTCCCCGGGGTCAGCCAGGGGACGGGAAAGGCACGCGTATTTTTGAGAGTGCTTCATGCAAAGCATCTTTTTCTTTTTCAAAAGGGGGCTCAACCGATGCCAGTCAAGTGGGGTGTGTGTGGCCCAGTGAGTGGCAACGAGGGAGACTGTGGTTGGAGTCCCCTCGCTGTGTTTCTAAAAGAACCAAGATGAACAAGTCATGGCTCTCAGAGGACTTTTCTTCCCCGGGGTCAGCCAGGGGACGGGAAAGGCACGCGTATTTTTGAGAGTGCTTCATGCAAAGCATCTTTTTCTTTTTCAAAAGGGGGCTCAACCGATGCCAGTCAAGTGGGGTGTGTGTGGCCCAGTGAGTGGCAACGAGGGAGACTGTGGTTGGAGTCCCCTCGCTGTGTTTCTAAAAGAACCAAGATGAACAAGTCATGGCTCTCAGAGGACTTTTCTTCCCCGGGGTCAGCCAGGGGACGGGAAAGGCACGCGTATTTTTGAGAGTGCTTCATGCAAAGCATCTTTTTCTTTTTCAAAAGGGGGCTCAACCGATGCCAGTCAAGTGGGGTGTGTGTGGCCCAGTGAGTGGCAACGAGGGAGACTGTGGTTGGAGTCCCCTCGCTGTGTTTCTAAAAGAACCAAGATGAACAAGTCATGGCTCTCAGAGGACTTTTCTTCCCCGGGGTCAGCCAGGGGACGGGAAAGGCACGCGTATTTTTGAGAGTGCTTCATGCAAAGCATCTTTTTCTTTTTCAAAAGGGGGCTCAACCGATGCCAGTCAAGTGGGGTGTGTGTGGCCCAGTGAGTGGCAACGAGGGAGACTGTGGTTGGAGTCCCCTCGCTGTGTTTCTAAAAGAACCAAGATGAACAAGTCATGGCTCTCAGAGGACTTTTCTTCCCCGGGGTCAGCCAGGGGACGGGAAAGGCACGCGTATTTTTGAGAGTGCTTCATGCAAAGCATCTTTTTCTTTTTCAAAAGGGGGCTCAACCGATGCCAGTCAAGTGGGGTGTGTGTGGCCCAGTGAGTGGCAACGAGGGAGACTGTGGTTGGAGTCCCCTCGCTGTGTTTCTAAAAGAACCAAGATGAACAAGTCATGGCTCTCAGAGGACTTTTCTTCCCCGGGGTCAGCCAGGGGACGGGAAAGGCACGCGTATTTTTGAGAGTGCTTCATGCAAAGCATCTTTTTCTTTTTCAAAAGGGGGCTCAACCGATGCCAGTCAAGTGGGGTGTGTGTGGCCCAGTGAGTGGCAACGAGGGAGACTGTGGTTGGAGTCCCCTCGCTGTGTTTCTAAAAGAACCAAGATGAACAAGTCATGGCTCTCAGAGGACTTTTCTTCCCCGGGGTCAGCCAGGGGACGGGAAAGGCACGCGTATTTTTGAGAGTGCTTCATGCAAAGCATCTTTTTCTTTTTCAAAAGGGGGCTCAACCGATGCCAGTCAAGTGGGGTGTGTGTGGCCCAGTGAGTGGCAACGAGGGAGACTGTGGTTGGAGTCCCCTCGCTGTGTTTCTAAAAGAACCAAGATGAACAAGTCATGGCTCTCAGAGGACTTTTCTTCCCCGGGGTCAGCCAGGGGACGGGAAAGGCACGCGTATTTTTGAGAGTGCTTCATGCAAAGCATCTTTTTCTTTTTCAAAAGGGGGCTCAACCGATGCCAGTCAAGTGGGGTGTGTGTGGCCCAGTGAGTGGCAACGAGGGAGACTGTGGTTGGAGTCCCCTCGCTGTGTTTCTAAAAGAACCAAGATGAACAAGTCATGGCTCTCAGAGGACTTTTCTTCCCCGGGGTCAGCCAGGGGACGGGAAAGGCACGCGTATTTTTGAGAGTGCTTCATGCAAAGCATCTTTTTCTTTTTCAAAAGGGGGCTCAACCGATGCCAGTCAAGTGGGGTGTGTGTGGCCCAGTGAGTGGCAACGAGGGAGACTGTGGTTGGAGTCCCCTCGCTGTGTTTCTAAAAGAACCAAGATGAACAAGTCATGGCTCTCAGAGGACTTTTCTTCCCCGGGGTCAGCCAGGGGACGGGAAAGGCACGCGTATTTTTGAGAGTGCTTCATGCAAAGCATCTTTTTCTTTTTCAAAAGGGGGCTCAACCGATGCCAGTCAAGTGGGGTGTGTGTGGCCCAGTGAGTGGCAACGAGGGAGACTGTGGTTGGAGTCCCCTCGCTGTGTTTCTAAAAGAACCAAGATGAACAAGTCATGGCTCTCAGAGGACTTTTCTTCCCCGGGGTCAGCCAGGGGACGGGAAAGGCACGCGTATTTTTGAGAGTGCTTCATGCAAAGCATCTTTTTCTTTTTCAAAAGGGGGCTCAACCGATGCCAGTCAAGTGGGGTGTGTGTGGCCCAGTGAGTGGCAACGAGGGAGACTGTGGTTGGAGTCCCCTCGCTGTGTTTCTAAAAGAACCAAGATGAACAAGTCATGGCTCTCAGAGGACTTTTCTTCCCCGGGGTCAGCCAGGGGACGGGAAAGGCACGCGTATTTTTGAGAGTGCTTCATGCAAAGCATCTTTTTCTTTTTCAAAAGGGGGCTCAACCGATGCCAGTCAAGTGGGGTGTGTGTGGCCCAGTGAGTGTCAACGAGGGAGACTGTGGTTGGAGTCCCCTCGCCGTGTTTCTAAAAGAACCAAGATGAACAAGTCATGGCTCTCAGAGGACTTTTCTTCCCCGGGGTCAGCCAGGGGACGGGAAAGGCACGCGTATTTTTGAGAGTGCTTCATGCAAAGCATCTTTTTCTTTTTCAAAAGGGGGCTCAACCGATGCCAGTCAAGTGGGGTGTGTGTGGCCCAGTGAGTGGCAACGAGGGAGACTGTGGTTGGAGTCCCCTCGCTGTGTTTCTAAAAGAACCAAGATGAACAAGTCATGGCTCTCAGAGGACTTTTCTTCCCCGGGGTCAGCCAGGGGACGGGAAAGGCACGCGTATTTTTGAGAGTGCTTCATGCAAAGCATCTTTTTCTTTTTCAAAAGGGGGCTCAACCGATGCCAGTCAAGTGGGGTGTGTGTGGCCCAGTGAGTGGCAACGAGGGAGACTGTGGTTGGAGTCCCCTCGCCGTGTTTCTAAAAGAACCAAGATGAACAAGTCATGGCTCTCAGAGGACTTTTCTTCCCCGGGGTCAGCCAGGGGACGGGAAAGGCACGCGTATTTTTGAGAGTGCTTCATGCAAAGCATCTTTTTCTTTTTCAAAAGGGGGCTCAA